>NC_135233.1:184622133-184924990 GCF_051348905.1 Ranitomeya variabilis | reverse complement strand
ATGTTCCGCAGCGCTTTACAGTTTTTGCACACATTAACACAGATGGGGAGCACAATCTAAATTTCCTATCATCATGTCTTTGGAATGTGGGAGGAAACCAGGGTACCAGGAGGAAACCAACGCAAACGCGAAAGAACAATATCAATGTATCATATGTGCCGTATTAGAAAAAATCTGCATCCCTTAGAACCATGGACTCCGCTTTATGTGCATTGGTCTAAGGCTATGTTCACACGTAAGAAAATAGGTGCAGAATTTTCTGCACAAAATCCGCATCTCCTGGCAGAATCCGCAGCCGCGGATTTTGTGCGGTTTTTATGCAGAATTGATGCGGATTTTGTGCGGTTTTTGCCACTGCGGATTTTTAACATGGAGGGGTGCAGAAACGCTGCAGATCAGCACAAAAGAAGTGACATGCACTTATTTGAAATCCGCAGCAATTCCGCACTGATTTTTCCTCACAGCTATTTTTTTTACCCCATTGATATACATTGTACTGTACATCACAGTGCGGATCTGCAGCGTTTCTGCGTGGAAAAATCCGCTGCGGATTTGCAGCAAATCCCCTTCGTGTGCGCATAGCCTAATAGTCTTTAGTAAGTGGAAAGCACAGCTGGAAGGAGTCACAAATATCTAAGTAGTTGAGTTGGATTCTGAATATACGAAAATCAAGACTAAGGCCTTAAAAGTCCAGTCCTTGTAGGTCTTATACTAAAACTCCAAGAACCAGGTTTGATTTCTTCCCAAAGGGAAGAAGTATAAAGTAATATCCCTGGTGTCAGCAGCAGTGGTAAATCGAGAAATTATGTTGAGGAATGCAATGTCATTATTGGGGACTCTTGACTTCCTGTATCCTGGCGGTGTCATGGGCCCAGTTACATACAATGGGAGATGTTGTCAGCACATAAATGATTAGGAGGGTGTTTAGAAGGAAGGTTAAATCTTTCTTCCATAACCATGAGCTCCCTCTCATGGTGGCTAGACAGGTATGATCTGTCATCAGACATTCCAACAATGTCTCGGATCAGCAACGTTATTACCACAGATGCAAGTATGAGTGGTTGGGGAGCACAATTGAGAGATTATGCTATACAAGGTCCTTGGTCAGTATACAAGGGGAACAAATTCTTTGAACATGAAAAAGCTATTGACACTAGAGAAAGCAGTAAAATAGTTCCTTACCTCTCTCCAGGGCCATCACATCCAGATTCTCAGTTAGTCAATCTGCAGTGGAATATTTCAATCAAGGGGGACACAAGATCTCGCTCCCTGATGAATTGATGAAACCAGTAGAGGACCTTTTCCAGCTGGCAGAGCAGCACCTTCTTTCCCTGATGGCTTTACATATAAAGGGGAGGGAGAATGGCAGGGCAGAATTCCAACATCGCAACCAACTGAGGCAAGGGGATTGGGTCCTGAATTCGAAGGTTTTTCAGCACATAGTGGATCTTTGGGGGCTCCCGGATATAGATCTGTTCTAAAACAAGCAGAACAGGAAGATGGAAAAATTGTGCTCACTAAGTCCAAGAGAAAGCCCTCAAGCAGATAGACGCCCTTCAGATTCCATGGGATTTCGGGATGACGTGTTCGTTTCCTTCAATAGTAATGATTCCGTAAGTGCTGAGGAAGATCACCGAGGATCATGAGAGGGGTAATCCTAATAGCCCCAGTTTGGCCAGAAAGACCTAGGTTTTCCTGGATGAGGCTAATGTCAATTTTCGATCCTTGGATCTTGCCATAGATCTAGGATCTACTCACTCAAGGTCCAATCTGTCAATGAATATGTCAGTGAAAGCTTTCCATCTAACGGTATGGAATTTGAAAGTGCACTATTAAGGCAAACAGGTTTTTCCAGGCTTTAGTTTCCACTTTACTAAAAGGTAGAAAACAAGAAGCAAGAAAGATACGACAGAACTTGAAATAATAATAATAATCTTATATAGCGCCAACATATTCCACAGTTCTTTTCCTTGGTAAAAATGATTAGACACTTCAGGAGAAAAATTGGGGTTGGTAAGATCCCGATTAAAAGCTATTTTGGAATTTCTCCCAAAAGAACTAGAGCTTTAATTAGCTACTAGTACCTTTAGGGTAGGTGCACACAGTCAGTAATTGGCAGCACTTTGGACGCAGCTCATGTCCGCTGTGTCCAAAGTGCTGCCGGCTTTTGAACGCAGGTGTTCATTGAATCGTGCGGAATCACCGCCTACAATACATTGTATGGGTGAGATTTATCTTGCGGAGACTTGGGAGAATTAAAGAAAATCAAGTGGCCATCATTACTTTAAGAAATGAAGGTCAGTCAGTCCGAAAAATTGGGAAAACTTTGAAAGTGTCCCCAATTGCAGTGGCAAAAACCATCAAGCGCTACAAAGATACTGGCTCACATGAGGACCGCCCCAGGAAAGGAAGACCAAGAGTCACCTCTGCTTCTGAGGATACATTTTTCCAAGTCACCAGCTTCAGAAATCGCAGGTTAACAGCAGCTCAGAGACCAGGTCAATGCCACACAGTACTAGCAGCAGACGCATCTCTACAACAACTGTTAAGAGGAGACTTTGTGCAGCAGGCCTTCATGGTAAAATAGCTGCTAGGAAACCACTGCTAAGGACAGGCAGCAAGCAGAAGAGACTTGTTTGGGCTAAAGAACACAAGGAATGGACATTAGACCAGTGGAAATCTGTGCCTTGGTCTGATGGGTCAAAATTCGAGATCTTTGGGTCCAACCACCGTGTGTTTGTGCGACACAGAAAAGGTGATCGAATGCCTAGTTCCCACCGTGAAGCATGGAGGAGATGGTGTGGGGGTGCTTTGCTGGTGAAACTGTTGGGGATTTATTCAAAATTGAAGGCATACTGAACTAGCTTGGCTACCACAGCATCTTGCAGCCGCATGCTATTCCATCCGGTTTGCATTTAGTTGGATCATCATTTATTTTTCAACAGGACAATGACCCCAAACACACCTCCAGGCTGTGTAAGGGCTATTTGACCAAGAAGGAGAGTGATGGGGTGCTACACCAGATGACCTGGCCTCCACAGTCAGACCTGAACCCAATCGAGATGGTTTGGGGTGAGCTGGACCGCAGAGTGAAGGCAAAAGGGCCAACAAGAGCTAACCATGTTTGGGAACTCCTTCAAGATTGTTGGAAGACCATTCCCGGTTACTACCTCTTGAAGCTCATCAAGAGAATGCCAAGAGTGTGCAAAGCAGTCATCAAAGCAAAAGTTGGCTACTTTGAAGAACCTAGAATATAAGACACAATTTCAGTTGTCTCACACTTTTTTTTAAGTATATAATTCCACATGTGTTAATTCGTAGTTTTGATGCCTTCTGTGTGAATGTACAATTTTCATGGTCATGAAAAATCTTTAAATGAGGTGTGTCCAAACTTTTGGTCTGTACTGTGTGTGTATATGTATGTGTATATGTATAATATATATATATATATATATATATATATATATATATATATACATACATACACACACACACACACACACACACACACACACACACACACACACACACACACACACACACACACACACACACACACCAGACCAAAAGTTTGGACACACCTCATTTAAAGATCTGATGATCGCTGCTATGTAGCAGAGCCGATCAGGCTATGCCAGCTTCTAGCCTCCCATGGTGGCTACTGAAGCATGGCAAAAGTAAAAAAAAAAATTGGTTAAAAAATATGAAATAAATAAAAGAAATATAAAGGTTTAAATCACCCCCCTTTTGCTCCATTCAAAATAAAACAATAAAAATAAAATCAAATATATACATATTTGGTATCGCCGCCTTTAGAATCGCCCGATCTATCAATAAAAAAAGTATTAACCTGATCGCTAAACAGTGTAGCGAGAAAAAAAATTGAAACGCCAAAATTACGTTTTTTTGGTTGCCGCGACACTGCATTAAAATGCAATGACTGGCGATCAAAAGAACGTATCTGCACCAAAATGGTATCACTAAAAACGTCAGCTCAAAGTAAGCCCTCACCTTTTTTTTTTTTTTAGCAACATTTTTAATTTTTTTTTTAACCACTTAGATAAGAAATAACCTATACATGTTTGGTGTCTAGGAACTTGTAATGACCTGGAGAATCATAATAGCAGGTCAGTTTTAGCGTTTAGTGAAGCTAGCAAAAAAGTCAAACAAAAAACACATGGGATTGCACTTTTTTTGCAATTTCACCGCACTTGGGAGTTTTTTTCTCATTTTCTAGTACACGACATGGTAAAACGAATGATGTCGTTCAAAAGTACAACTCGTCCCGCAAAAAATAAGCCCTCACTTGGCCATATTGACAAAAAAATAAAAAAGTTATGGCTCTGGGAAGGAGGGGAGCGAAAAATGAAAACGGAAAAATGGAAAATCCCAAGGTCATGAAGGGGTTAAAGATAAAAGAATTTTTTTTATGGTATCACCACACTTGTAATATAGAAAAACAAGATTGGTATTTATACAAAAACACGTTGTGTTTTTTTTTTTTTTTTTTTTTTTAACCCCTTCACCCCCAAGGGTGGTTTGCACGTTATGGACCAGGCCAATTTTTACAATTCTGACCACTGTCCATTTATGAGGTTATAAATCTGGAACGCTTCAACGCATCCCGGTGATTCTGACACTGTTTTCTCGTGACATATTGTACTTCATGATAGTGGTAAAATTTCTTTGATATTACCTGCGTTTATTTGTGAAAAAAAGGGAAATTTGGCGAAAATTTTGAAAATTTCGCAATTTTCCAACTTTGAATTTTTATGCAATTAAATCACATATGTCACACAAAATACTTAATAAGTAACATTTCCCACATGTCTACTTTACATCAATAAAAATGAGCATTTAACTTTTTTTTCACACAAAATTTACTTCAGCTCCAATTTGTTTTATTTTACCAAGGGTAGCAGGAGAAAATGGACCCCAAAAGATGTTGTACAATTTGTCCTGAGTACGCCGATACCCCATATGTGGGGGTAAACCACATGTCATGGGCACATGACAGAGCTCGGAAGCGAAGGAGCGCAATTTTACTTTTCAATGCAAAATTGACTGGAATTGAGATGGGACGCCATGTTGCGTTTGGAGAGCCCTTGATATGCCTAAACATTGAAACCCCCCACAAGTGACACCATTTTGGAAAGTAGACCCCCTAAGGAGCTTATCTAGAGGTGTGGTGAGCACTTTGACTCACCAAGTGCTTCACAGAAGTTTATAATGCAGAACCGTAAAAATAAAAAATCATATTTTTTCACAAAAATGATCTTTTCGCCCCCAATTTTTTATTTTCCCAAGGGTAAGAGAAGAAATTGGACCCCAAAAGTTGTTGTCCAATTTGTCTTGAGTACGCTGATACCCCATATGTGGGGGGTACCACCGTTTGGGAGCATGGGAGGGCTCGGAAGGGAAGGAGCACCATTTGGAATGCAGACTTAGATGGAATGGTCTGCAGGCATCACATTGCGTTTGCAGAGGCCCTAATGTACCTAAACAGTAGAAACCCCCCACAAGTGACACCATTTTGGAAAGTAGACCCCCTAAGGAACTCATCTAGATGTGTTGTGAGAGCTTTGAACCCCCAATTGTTTCACTACAGTTTATAACGCATAGCCGTGAAAATAAAAAATAAAAATTTTCCCCCCAAAATTATTTTTTAGCCCCCAGTTTTGTATTTTCCCAAGGGTAACAGGAGAAATTGGACCCCAAAAGCTGTTCTCCAATGTGTTCCGAGTACGCTGATACCCCATATGTTGGGATAAACCCCTGTTTGGGTGCACGGGAGAGCTCGGAAGGGAAGGAGCACTGTTTTACTTTTTCAACGCAGAATTGGCTGGAATTGAGATCGGACGCCATGTCGCATTTGGAGAGCCCCTGATGTGCCTAAACAGTGGAAACCCCCCAATTATAACTGAAACCCTAATCCAAACACACCCCTAACCCTAATCCCAATGGTAACCCTAATCGCAACCCTATTCCCAACCGTAGATGTAATCCAAACCCTAACTTTAGCCCCAACCCTAACCCTAACTTTAGCCCCAACCCTAACTGTAGCCTTAACCCTAACCCTAACCCTAGCCCCAACCCTAACTCCAACCCTAGCCCCAACCCTAACCCTAGCCCTAACCCTAACCCTAGCCCTAACCCTAGCCCTAGCCCTAATGGTAAAATGGAAATAAATACATTTTTTAAATTTTTTTATTTTTCCCTAACTAAGGGGGTGATGAAGGGGGTTTGATTTACTTTTATAGCGGGTTTTTTAGCTGATTTTTATGATTGGCAGCCGTCACACACTGAAAGAAGCTTTTTATTGCAAAAAATATTTTTTGCGTTACCACATTTTGAGAGCTATAATTTTTCCATATTTGAGTCCACAGAGTCATGTGAGGTCTTGTTTTTTGCGGAACGAGTTGACGTTTTTTTTGGTAACTTGCTCGGGCACGGGAGATTTTTTGATCGCTTTTTATTCCGATTTTTGTGAGGCAGAATGACCAAAAACCAGCTATTCATGAATTTCTTTTGGGGGAGGCGTTTATACCGTTCCGCGTTTGGTAAAATTGATAAAGCAGTTTTATTCTTCGGGTCAGTACGATTACAGCGATACCTCATTTCTATCATTTTTTTTATGTTTTGGCGCTTTTATACGATAAAAACTATTTTATAGAAAAAATAATTATTTTGGCATCGCTTTATTCTGAGGACTATAACTTTTTTATTTTTTCGCTGATGATGCTGTATGGCGGCTCGTTTTTTGCGGGACAAGATGTCGTTTGCAGCGGTACCATGGTTATTTATATCCGTCTTTTTGATCGCGTGTTATTCCACTTTTTATTTGGTGGTATGAGAATAAAGCGTTGTTTTTTTTGTCTCGTTTTTTTATTTTATTTTTTTACGGTGTTCACTGAAGGGGTTAACTAGTGATTTAGTTTTATAGGTGGGGTTGTTACGGACGCGGCGATACTAAATATGTGTACTTTTATTGTTTGTTTTTTTTATTTAGATAAAGGAATGTATTTATGGGAATAATATATATATATTTTTTTCTTTATTTAGGAATTTTTTTTTTTTATTTTTTTTTTACACATGTGGGAATTTTTTGTTTTTTACGTTGTCCCAGGGGGGGACATTACAGATCGTTGATCTGACAGTGTGCACAGCACTCTGTCAGATCACCGATCTCACTTACAGCCGTGCAGGCTTACCAGTGCCTGCACGGCACCCGGAAGTAATCCCTGCAGGACCCGGATGCAGCCCCGCGGCCATTTTGGATCCGGGTCCTGCAGGGATAGGAGGTAGGAGACCCTCGCAGCAACGCGATCACATCGCGTTGCTGCGGGAGTCTCAGGGAAGCACGCAGGGAGCCCCCTCCCTGCGCGATGCTTCCCTGTACCACCGGCACACCGCGATCATGTTTGATCGCGGTGTGCCGGGGGTTAATGTGCCGGGGGCGGTCCGTGACCGCTCCTGGCACATAGTGCCGGATGTCAGCTGCGATAGGCAGCTGACACCCGGCCGCGATCGGCCGCGCTCCCCCCGTGAGCGCGGCCGATCGTGCTGGACGTACTATTCCGTCCTTGGGAATTAGGGCCCACCCCACGTGGACGGAATAGTACGTCCAATGGCAGAAAGGGGTTAATGTACAGTACAATTGTAATGCAGTTTGTGTAGAACAAGTTATCAGATAATGGCAGATTCCAGTCGCCTAAGACTGTGAGGCCACGATTACTTTTTGGTGCGTTTTTAGACTCTTTGCTGCGTCTTACAGTTCCGCAAATCTAATGCCCACTGTGTTTTTTTTTGTTTTCGTTTGTTTTTTTTACACAACGTAAACTGACCTGTGGGGATGAGGCTGAAGTTGGTTTCTTATTTGGCAATTTTTTTCTTTTCTTTTTCTGTTCTTTATAGGTTTAACAACAAGAAATAAGCATCACGATAATAACATAAATTGCAGTGAGGTGCCCTGATGTGAATACACTTAACAGCTACAAAAATGATAAAACTGTCACAAAAATGGGCATCAAAGTGGGCGCCGAAGGGCATTAATGAAAGGGTTAAATTACTTTGGGCCACTGATATCACACTGCAGACATATAGAAGAGGGCGCCCCACATAAAAACCAGGTCTCTCCAGCCTGGCCAAAATGTGTTCTGGGCATCATAACTGGCATCAAAGTGGGCAGTCGATTTTGGCCATTTGAATAAGTAACTGGTGTTCTTTAAGGCGTTAAATGACTTTGGGTCACTGATCTCACACTATGAATACACAGATAGTGAGCCCTGCAACAACCCCAGGTCCCTCTAACCTGTCCCAAATGGATTCTGGTCATCAGAACTGCCATCAAATTGGGCAAACAGCCCATTTTCACAGATTTGAATAACTGAAGATGTTTTTAAGGGATTAAATGACTTTGGGCCACTGATCGCACACTAAAAATACACAGGTGTGTATTCGTAGGGCTCCTTTTCACTTGTGAGAAATACGTGCGAGTCTCGCAGGTTAAAACCAAGCTCTGGCGCCGGCACTTCGGAGCGGAGCATGCAACTCCATGTATTGCTATGCTATGTATTTGCTCCCAAGTGCCGGCGCCAGAGCTTGGTTTTAACCTGCGAAACTCGCACGTATTTCTCGCAAGTGAAAAGGAGCCCTTAGGCCGGCGTCACACTCAGCGTAGGGAAATACGGTCCGTATTTTACGGCCGTAATACGCAGTAATTTCCCAAAACACTGTTCTGTATTTCAATGCGAGGATAGGATTTTTACGGACAAATGTATCCGTGTGTCATCCGTATGGCTTCCGTACGGTGATTTTTTTTTTTTTTTTTTTTTGGGCGCAGGCTTGCAAAATGGACAAATCATGGATCCATCGGCTAAAATATTCCTAAAAACATATATATAGTGTCTCTCTCTCTCTCTCTCTCTCTCTCTCTCTCTCTCTCTCTCTCTCTCTCTCTCTCTCTCTCTCTCTCTCTCTCTCTCTCGGTAGACAGTAAACCATCTCATATCCCTTTTTTTTTTTTTTACATATTCCTCTTTACTAATGTAACAAGTGTCTGTGTGTAAAATTTTGAAGCTCTAGCTATTAAAATAAAGGGTTAAATCGCGGAAAAAACTGTCGTGGGCTCCCGCGCAATTTTCTCCACCAGAGTGGGAAAGCCGGTGACAGAGGGCATATATTAATAGCCTAGGGAGGTACCATGGTTACCAAGGTGACATTAAGCCAGGTTAATAATGGAGAGGTGTCAATAAGATACCCATCCATTATTAATCCAATAGTAGTAAATGGTTAATAAAACACACATTATGAAAAAAGTATTTTAATGAAATAAAGACACAGGTTGTTGTAATAGTTTATTATACTCTTAATCCAAATGACGACCCTCGTTCTGTAAAAAAGGAAAAATAAAACAACAACAATATCCCATACCTTTCCGGAGCCCAGTCATGTCCCACGCTGTAAATCCATCTGAAGGGGTTAATTAATTTTACAAGCAGGAGCTCTGCTAATGCAGCTGTGTGAAATATAAATATATGTGTATGCATGTATGTGTGTGTGTAAATATATATATATATATATATATATACTCACCGGCCACTTTATTAGGTACACCATGCTAGTAACGGGTTGGACCCCCTTTTGCCTTCAGAACTGCCTCAATTCTTCGTGGCATAGATTCAACAAGGTGCTGGAAGCATTCCTCAGAGATTTTGGTCCATATTGACATGATGGCATCACACAGTTGCCGCAGATTTGTCGGCTGCACATCCCAAAGATGCTCCATACAAGGCAGGATGGATCCATGCTTTCATGTTGTTTACGCCAAATTCTGACCCTACCATCCGAATGTCGCAGCAGAAATCGAGACTCATCAGACCAAGCAACGTTTTTCCAATCTTCTACTGTCCAATTTCGATGAGCTTGTACAAATTGTAGCCTCAGTTTCCTGTTCTTAGCTGAAAGGAGTGGTACCCGGTGTGGTCTTCTGCTGCTGTAGCCCATCTGCCTCAAAGTTCGACGCACTGTGCGTTCAGAGATGCTCTTAGGCCTACCTTGGTTGTAACGGGTGGCGATTTGAGTCACTGTTGCCTTTCTATCAGCTCGAACCAGTCTGCCCATTCTCCTCTGACCTCTGGCATCAACAAGGCATTTCCGCCCACAGAACTGCCGCTCACTGGATTTTTTTTCTTTTTCGGACCATTCTCTGTAAACCCTAGAGATGGTTGTGCGTGAAAATCCCAGTAGATCAGCAGTTTCTGAAATACTCAGACCAGCCCTTCTGGCACCAACAACCATGCCACGTTCAAAGGCACTCAAATCACCTTTCTTCCCCATACTGATGCTCGGTTTGAACTGCAGGAGATTGTCTTGACCATGTCTACATGCCTAAATGCACTGAGTTGCCGCCATGTGATTGGCTGATTAGAAATTAAGTGTTAACAAGAAGTTGGACAGGTGTACCTAATAAAGTGGCCGGTGAGTGTGTGTATATATATATATATATATATATATATATATATATATATATATATATATATATATATATATATATATATATATATATATATATATATATTATATATTGTGCGTGTCTCACTGATATATATACACACACAAATATTACAAATTGCCGGCTTTTCTCTAGAACACCGCTGCGTATTTCTCGCAAGTCACACTGATGGTCCGTGTGTAATCTGTATTTTTCTCGCCCCCATAGACTTTCACTGGTGGATTTTTTGCGCAGTACGCTGACAAACGCAGCATGCTGCGATTTTCTACGCCCGTAAAATACAGCTGAGAAATATATGGCAGATGGGAGCTGCCCCATAGAAAATCATTGGTCTGTGTGCAATGCATAGTTTTTGCGCCTCTCATACGTCCGTAAAACTGTGTGACCCCGGCCTCAGTGTGATTACAGCTATACCACATTTATTATTTTATGTTTTGGCTCTTTCACACAATGAAAAAAATAATTGTTTACATTGCTGTACTCTGAGAGCTATAACTTTTTTATTTTTCCACTGATGGAGCTGTATGGCAACTTGTTTTTTTTGCAGAACAATATGACATTTTCAGTGGTACCATTTTTATTTATATTTGTCTTTTTCTCTTGGCCACGACAGCACCCACTTGAGAGAGGGGATCCGCCCCTAGGAACAGGAAACCCTATGGAGAGATAAAAGGGGCGGTCCCTCTCGCTCCCACAGTTGGTTTCCTGTTCCTACGGGAAACGCTTGGAGAGAAGAGGATACCCAGCCTGGATGCCGCTTGCGCAGTTTACCATTATGGGACGGCAAGGGCTCCAGAAGCTGGAAGCAGCGTCGGGGGTCCTATGGCAGCTTCCCCCCTCTGCTGGCAGGTACCGTGAGGCCAGGTCCAGGGAGTCGCCTGGCTCACGAAGATCCACCCAGCGGACCTGCGGGGACCGAATCGCTGGGGTAAGGAGATCCTGCGGCGCCATCTCCGATGGTGCGCAGGCAGCGTGGGTCCGGTGTACTGTCCCCCGGAAGCATTATCGCAACGTCTGGGGTGAGTTAGGAGGAGGACGGCGCCTGCGCTAACACTGGTGGGTGCGCAGGTGCATACAGCATGGCCGCGACCCGGATGTAGCGGTCACTTCCGGGTGCGGCAGGAAGAAGATGGCGGCCCCCATTAGAAAATGACGCCGGCACTGATCCTCCGGCGTCCATCATGGCATCTCCCCAGGACCCGGCGATGGCTTCATCCGAAGTCACCGCTATTACGCCTGGTAGCCGGACAAGCAGCAGTCGCAGATCTTCTTCTTCTAAAAGCACCAGAGATAAAAAATCAGGCCGATCGGCTCCTCCATCTGTACCTCCGTCTCCTCCTCATCAGCCGGTATTGTAACAACAACTTCACTGGGTGAGTGTGTGTGTACCCTCTTGGGCTGATTATACTCCCTCTCTTTGTCTATATTCCTTAGGCAAAAAGAACAGGGAAAACCAAACACAAGCAATGTGCTTTATGTTCTCAGCCGCTCCCGGATAGTTATTTAAAGAAGCTGTGCCAGTCTTGCATCGAATCCACCTTACGTGAGGAATCTTCAGTAAGGTTGGAAGATATAAGGAGTATGATTAGAGAAGAATTACCGGCCTTCCGAAGCTCGGAAAAAATTCCCGAGGGTAGGAAAAAATATAATTTCCCCCAGGTCTGAGCAGTCTTCTGATATTGAAGATAAGGATTCGGATGGTTCCCCAAGGATCATTTCCTCAGATGATGAGCGGGATACATGCTTTCCCACAGACAGTATCGATAATTTAGTCAAATCAGTTTGTAACACCATGGGCATTGAGGATACGAAAATCCCTAAAACACCACAGGACGTGATGTTTGCTGGCCTGTCAGAAAGGAAAAAACCTTCTTTTCCTGTAATTCCAGCGATAAAAAATTTTGTCAAAAAGGAGTGGGAAAGCCAGGGGCAAAGAGGATTGCCGTCTTCGTCAAAAAGACGATATCCCTTTAATGACGAAGATTTCTCCATATGGTCAAAAGCCCCGAAGGTAGATGCAGCAGTGGCATCCACTTCTAGGAAATCTTTACTACCCGTTGAAGATTCCGGTTCCTTGCAAGACCCGCTGGACCGGAAAGCTGATTCCCTCTTTAAAAAGAGCATCGGAATCCTGTACAGGAGCTTTCAGGCCGGCTATATCGGCAACATGCACTGCCAGGTCCATGTTAGTCTGGTTAAATGATTTAGAAGAAGGATTAAATAGTGGCCTTTCCTGGGATAAACTGATCTCTTCCATGCCGTTAATCAGAGGAGCTACAGCCTTTTTAGCGGATTCCTCAGCTGATTCTATACGGTTAGCAGCCAAATCGGCAGGTCTGACTAACGCGGCTCGTCGAGCCTTATGGCTAAAGGGGTGGAAAGGAGATCCCCAAACGAAGTCTAAATTATGTGGTCTTCCATGCCAGGGTGAGTACCTATTTGGTACTAAGTTAGATGAACTACTAACTAAAGCGGGTGAGAGGAAGAAGGGGTTCCCCAATAATACTTATCTCCCATCCTATAGGAGAGCGTTCCGAAAGCCCGTGTTTAATAGAAGAAAGGACTATAAAAACCAAGACCGCTGGGCTAATAAAGACTTTAAACAGAAAGGAGCTTTTTTCGGAAAACGTCCATTCAAACCTGAGGATAAACCCCGTTAGGACAGATCTACCCGTTGGTGGTAGGTTGTCTTTCTTCTATTCACAATGGCTGACAATGACTTCCAATCCGTGGGCAACTAGCCTTATATCTACGGGTCTAAAATTAAAATTTGCCCGAGTCCCTCCGGACTCATTTTTATTGACTTCCTTAAGGTCCCAATCACAACAAGAGGCCTTAGAACAGGAAATAATAAATCTCCTGTCCAAAGGGGTTCTAGTGGAAGTCCCTTTTCATCAAAAAGGAAGAGGTTTTTATTCCCCTTTATTTTTGATTCCGAAACCAGACGGATCATTCAGAACAATAATTAACCTGAAAAGACTAAACGTCTTCTTAGAGAACCAAACTTTTAAAATGGAGTCTATACGATCAACTATAAAGCTTCTGTTTCCCCATTGCTTTATGGCAGTACTTGACCTCTTAAAGATGCGTATTACCATCTACCAATCTTCATCGAACATCAGCAATATCTACGGGTGGCAGTTATGATGGAAGGTCAAATAAGGCATTATCAATATACAGCAATGCCCTTTGGACTGTCGATAGCTCCGAGAGTCTTCACAAAATTAATGTCAGAAGTAATGTCATATTTGAGATTAAAAGACACACTTGTAATACCATATTTAGATGACCTTTTGATAGTGGATAACTCCCTTTCCCAATGCCATCAACGTTAACTTGATACAATTTCGTCCCTACAGGAATTGGGGTGGTTAGTAAACTGGGAAAAATCCAAATTGTTCCCCACAACTCGACAAACATTCCTAGGGCTTATTCTAGATTCTATAAATCAACGGTGCTTTCTTCCCGACTCTAAACAATTAGCAATTATAAACAAGGTACAATTGGTGATTAACCGCTTCATGACCTTGCCGTTTTTTGCAATTCTGACCAGTGTCCCTTTATGAGGTAATAACTCAGGAACGCTTCAACGGATCCTAGCGATTCTGAGATTGTTTTTTTGTGACATATTGGGCTTCATGTTAGTGGTTAATTTAGGTCGATAATTTCTGAGTTTATTTGTGAAAAAAACGGAAATTTGGCAAAACCAGAGAGTTATGTGACACAAAATAGTTAATAAATAACATTTCCTACATGTCTACTTTACACCAGCACAATTTTGGAAACAAATTTTTTTTTTGCTAGGAAGTTATAAGGGTTAAAATTTGACCAGTGATTTCTCATTTTTACAACAAAATTTACAAAACCATTTTTTTTAGGGACCACCTCACATTTGAAGTCAGTTTGAGAGTTCTATATGGCTGAAAATACCCAAAAGTGACACCATTCTAAAAACTGCACCCATCAAGGTGCTCAAAACCACATTCAAGAAGTTTATTAACCCTTCAGGTGTTTCACAGCAGCAGAAGCAACATGGAAGTAAAAAATGAACATTTAACTTTTTAGTCACAAAAATGATCTTTTAGCAACAATTTTTTTATTTTCCCAAGGGTAAAAGGAGAAACTGGACCACGGATGTTGTTGTCCAATTTGTCCTGAGTACGCTGATACCTCATATGTGGGGGTAAACCACTGTTTGGGCGCACGGCAGGGCTCGGAAGGGAAGGAGCGCCATTTGACTTTTTGAATGAAAAATTGGCTCCAATCTTTAGCGGACACCATGTCGCGTTTGGAGAGCCCCCGTGTGCCTAAACATTGGAGCTCCCCCACAAGTGACCACATTTTGGAAACTAGACCCCCCAAGGAACTTATCTAGAAGCATAGTGAGCACTTTAAACCCCCAGGTGCTTCACAAATTGATCCGTAAAAATGAAACAGTACTTTTTTTTCACAAAAAAATTATTTTAGCCTCAATTTTTTCATTTTCACATGGGCAACAGGATAAAATGGATCCTAAATTTTGTTGGGCAATTTCTCCTGAGTACACCAATACCTCACATGTGGGGGTAAACCACTGTTTGGGCACATGGTAAGGCTCGGAAGGGAAGGAGCGCCATTTGACTTTTTGAATGAAAAATTATCTCCATCGTTAGCGGACACCATGTCGCGTTTGGAAAGCCCCTGTGTGCCTAAACATTGGAGCTCCTCCACAAGTGACCCCATTTTGGAAACTAGACCCCCCAAGGAACTCATCTAGAGGCATAGTGAGCACTTTAAACCCCCAGGTGCTTCACAAATTGATCCGCAAAAATGAAAAAGTACTTTTTTTTCACACAAAATTTCTTTTAGCCTCAATTCTTTCATTATCACATGGGCAACAGGATAAAATGGATCCATCGTTAGCGGACACCATGTCGCGTTTGGAGAGCCCCTGTGTGCCTAAACATTGGAGCTCCCGCACAAGTGACCCCATTTTGGAAACTAGACCTCCCAAGGAACTAATCTAGATGTGTGGTGAGCACTTTGAACCCCCAAGTGCTTCACAGAAGTTTATAACGTAGAGCCATGAAAATAAAAAATAATTTTTCTTTTCTCAAAAATATTTTTTTAGCCCAGAATTTTTTTATTTTTGCAAGAGTAACAGGAGAAATTGGACCACAAATGTTGTTGTCCAGTTTCTCCTGAGTACGCTGATACCCCATATGTGGGGGTAAACCACTGTTTTGGCACACGTCGGGGTACGGAAGGGAAGTAGTGACGTTTTGAAATGCAGACTTTGATGGAATGCTCTGCGGGCATCAGGTTGCGTTTGCAGAGTCCCTGATGTGCCTAAACAGTAGGAACTCCCCACAAGTGACTCCATTTTGGAAACTAGACCCCCAAGGGAACTTATCTAGATGTGTGGTGAGCACTTTGAACCCCCAAGTGCTTCACAGAAGTTTATAACGCAGAGCCGTGAAAATAAAAAATCATTTTTCTTTCCTCAAAAAAGATGTTTTAGCAAGCAATTTTTTATTTTCACAAGGGTAACAGGAGAATTTGGACCCCAATATTTGTTGCCCAGTTTGTTGTGAATACGCTGATACCCCATATGTGGGGGTAAACCACTGTTTGGGTGCACGTCGGGGCTTGGAAGGGCGGGAGCACCATTTGACTTTTTGAACGCAAGATTGGCTGGAATCAATGGTGGCGCCATGTTGCGTTTGGAGACCCCTGATGTGCCTAAACAGTGGAAACCCCTCAATTCTAACTTCAACACTAACCCCAACACACCCCTAATCCTAATCCCAACTGTAGCCATAACCCTAATCACAACCCTAACCCCAACACACCCCTAACCACAACCCTAACCGCAACACACCCGTAACCCTAATTCCAACCCTAATCCTAACCCTAATCCCAACCGTAACCCTAATCCCAACCCTAACCACAACTGTAACCCCAACACACCCCTAACCCTATCCGTAACCCTAACCACAAGCCTAATCTTAACCCTATTTCAAACCCTAGCCCTAATTCCAACCCTAACTCTAATTCCAACCCTAACCCTAAGGCTATGTGCCCACGTTGTGGATTCGTGTGAGATTTTTCCGCACGATTTTTGAAAAATCTGCAGGTAAAAGGCACTGCGTTTTACCTGCGGATTTACAGCAGATTTCCAGTGTTTTTTTGTGCGGATTTCACCTGCGGATTCCTATTGAGGAACAGGTGTAAAACGCTGCGGAATCCGCACAAAGAATTGACATGCTGCGGAAAATGCAATGCAGCGTTTCTGCACGGAATTTTCCGCACCATGGGCACAGCGGATTTGGTTTTTCTTAGGTGTACATGGTACTGTAAACCTGATGGAAAACTGCTTCGAATTCGCAGCGGCCAATCCGCTGCGGATCCGCGGCCAATCTGCTGCGGA
Source organism: Ranitomeya variabilis (assembly GCF_051348905.1). NCBI lineage: Eukaryota > Metazoa > Chordata > Amphibia > Anura > Dendrobatidae > Ranitomeya > Ranitomeya variabilis. The sequence continues at coordinate 184,908,068 of NC_135233.1, read as the reverse complement.
TCCGCGGCCAATCCGCTGCCAATCCGCTGCGGATCCGTGGCCAATCCGCTGCGGATCCGCTGCCAACCCGCGGCCGATCCGCTGCGGATCCGCTGCCGATCCGCGGCGGATCCGCGGCCGATCCGCTGCCGATCCGCTGCGGATCCGCGGCCGATCCGCTCTGTGTGCACATGCCATAACCCTACCCCTAACCCTACCCCTAACCCTACCCCTAACCCTACCCCTAACCCTACCCCTAACCCTACCCCTAGTTCTAACCCTAGTTCTAACCCTAACCCTAGCGGAAAAAGAAAAAAAAATATTTTCTTTATTTTATTATTGTCCCTACCTATGGGGGTGATAAAGGGGGGGGTTTATTTATTATTTTTTTATTTTGATCGCTGTGATAGAACCTACCACAGCGATCAAAATGTACTTGTAATGAATCTGCCGGCCGGCAGATTCGGCGGGCGCACTGAGCATGCGCCCGCCATTTTGGAAGATGGCGGCGCCCAGCGAGGAGACCGACTGACACCGGGAGCCTCGGTAAGTATAAGGGGGGGGAGATCGGGGCACGGGGGGGGGGCGTCGGAGAACCGGGGGGTGACATAGGAGCAGGGGGGGAGCGGGCAGGAGGACGGGGGAGCGGAGCACAGGACGGAGGGGACCGGACCCCATAACGGAGCACTGGGGGGGCGATCGGTGGGGTGGGGGGGGGTCACTTCAGGTTTTCCAGCCATGGCCGATGGTATTGCAGCATCGGCCATGGCTGGATTGTAATATTTCACCAGTTTTTTAGGTGAAATATTACAAATTGCTCTGATTGGCAGTTTCACTTTCAACAGCCAATCAGAGCGATCGTAGCCACGGGGGGGGTGAAGCCACCCCCCCTGGGCTGAAGTACCACTCCCCCTCTCCCTGCAGATCGGGTAAAATAGGAGTTAACCCCTTCACCCGATCTGCAGGGACGCGATCATTCCATGACGCCACATAGGCGTCATGGGTTGGGAAGGGGTTAATAACCCCCTAATTTCCCTAAGAGAAGGTATGTCCCTTCTTGGTTCTTTCACATCGTGTATTCCGGCTGTCCCATGGGCTCAATTCCATAGTAGAAAATTACAGTATACAATTCTACAAGAAGAAGAGAGATTACAGGGCCAATTAGATAGTCGGTTATCCTTACCAACAGACGTGTTAAAATCTCTTACCTGGTGGTTAGATCAGAGTCATTTTACCAGTGGGGTTCCCTGGGTGGTTAAACCTTCTAAAACAATCTTCACCGATGCCAGTCCTAGTGGTTGGGGAGCACACTTAGGAGATCAAATAGTTCAAGGTCTGTGGTCTCTTAGAGAATCGAACCATTCTTCTAATAAAAGAGAACTGAAGGCTATCTATCATGCCCTATGTAAATTTCTTCCACAGCTACACGGAACGCATACAAGAATCTTTTCAGACAACATGACAGCGGTGGCATACATAAACCACCAGGGGGGAACAAGATCAGAAGCTCTCATGTCTATAGCCGGCGACATTCTAACCATAGCAGAGGAGCACCTCCTATCCTTATCAGCACTGCATGTGAAAGGAGTCGACAATCCAAAAGCGGATTTCCTCAGCCGCCACACTCTCCGCCAAGGAGAGTGGGTTCTCAACCGTCGTATCTTTTTAATGATAGTCAAAAAATGGGGCACTCCCGAGATAGACCTTTTTGCGACGAGGCACAACAGACAAGTAAAAAAGTTCGCTTCATTGTTCCGATCCGACAATCCAGATATCTTCCATGCTCTGCAAGTCCCATGGACATTCCAGAAAGCATATGCCTTCCCTCCGTTAATTCTTCTTCCAACTGTGATCAGAAAGATAAGGGAGGACAGAGCAAACGTGATCTTAATAGCTCCGTTTTGGCCCAAGAGGCCATGGTTTTCCTGGCTGAGAGCCATGTCAATCTCAGACCCGTGGATCCTTCCGGAGGATCAGGATCTTCTCTTCCAGGGCCCCTTCAACCACCCTCATGTGAAGGGTCTACGGTTGACAGCCTGGAATTTGAGAGGCAGCTGCTAAGGATGAGAGGGTTTTCTAACAAAGTAATTGACACTCTGCTACTAAGTAGGAAAAAATCCACCACATCTATTTATGTAAGAGTGTGGAAAAAATTTCTAAACCTCTACCCGACAGCCCTATCAAATGAAATTCATATTCCTATGATTCTAGAATTTCTTCAAAAAGGGCGCGATTTGGGTCTGGCAGTCAGTACCTTAAAAGTACACATTTCTGCGCTTGGTGCTTTATATGCTCACGATATTGCAGGTAACAAGTGGGTAGCCAGGTTTATCACAGCTTGCCAAAGGTCAGAGACAGTTCAAATTCCCCATGTACCACCTTGGGATGTTAATTTAGTCCTCGAAGCTCTGACAGACCACCCCTTTGAGCCACTACATTCAGCTCACATAAAACACGTCTCCATCAAGACAGCTCTTCTTGCCGCGTTGGTATCGGCTAGAAGAGTAAGTGACATACAGGCATTATCGATAGATCCACCGTTTATGTCTATATTTCCAGATAGAATTGTCCTAAAAACGGACCCTTCCTACTTACCCAAAGTATGCACTAAATTTCATAGATCACAAGAAATTTTCCTTCCCTCCTTCTACGATAACCCTACGAATCAGGAAGAACAAAAATACCACACATTAGATGTGAGGAGAGCCATAATAGCCTATTTAGATAGAACTAGCGCCTGGAGGAAGAGCAGGGCTCTCTTTGTTTCCTTCCAGGGTCATAGAAAAGGAGATGGAATCACGAAGGGTACTTTATCTCGGTGGATTCGGGATGCAATATGTCTGGCCTATTCATCCAAAGGGGAGAACCCGCCTGAGACCGTAAAAGCACATTCCACTCGGGCGATAGCATCATCCTGGGCCGAGCGAGCGGAAGTTCCAATAGAACTAATATGTAAGGCCGCAACCTGGGCTTCTCCTACTACCTTCTATAATCACTATAGATTGGATTTATCTACTTCATCTGACCTGTCCTTTGGTAGATCAGTTCTTAACACTGTGATCCCTCCCAAATGACTATCTCTGAAAGTCTCTCAAGTGGGTGCTGTCGTGGCGAAGAGAAAACACCGGATTACCCACCGGTAATGCTCTTTTATAGAGCCACGACAGCACCCCTTTACTTCCCACCCTAATAAGTTATTTTTATATAGGAGCACGATTAAGGGTGTTTTGGTTCTTGTAGTTAGCCATACTTAAGTTAACTAATGATAAATGATGAACTCAAATTGCCTACTAAAACTGGTGGGCGGTTCCTCGCAATCTCTGTAACCCAACTGTGGGAACGAGGGGGACCGCCTCTTTTATCTCTCCATAGGGTTTCCTGTTCCTAGGGGCGGATCCCCTCTCTCAAGTGGGTGCTGTCGTGGCTCTATAAAAGAGCATTACCGGTGAGTAATCCGGTGTTTCAATCACGTTTTATTCCACCTTTTTCCAGTGGTATGATGATAAAGCACATAGTTTGCTACTTTGTTGTGTGTGTTGTTTTTTTTTTTTTTTTTTACGGTGTTCACTGAAGGGATTAACTCGTATGACACTTTTATAGATTGGGTGGAAACAACGATACCAAGTGTGAACTTTTTTTATTTATTTTTTTACATAAAAATGTGCATTTATTAGTGTAATATTTTGTAATGTTTTGTTTTTATTTAACATATTTAGAATTTTTTTAAACTTTTTTTACTTGGTCCGTTTATGGGAGTGTCCCTTATTTATTTATTTTTTTACCTTGATTGCAGGTATAATGCATTGCAATGTTTCAGCATTGTAGTGCATTATACCTATACTGAAAGCTTTTACACCATGCTGTGAGCATAGTATCCAAGGCTTTCCGTAACTGTGATCCGTGCGTTGTTATGACTACCCCTTGTCACTATGGCAATGACCAGGCCCCTGAGATGAAGCAGTGGCAGCACCTATCTGAAGGCAGAAGACAAGACTGACTGGCACTTCCAGACTAGTGTGAACAGGTGCATACTAGGAGCAGCCATCTCCATATGAAATAAGCAAAGAAAGTTTCACTCTGTAGTGCTAAAGCATGTCAGTATGAATAGCAATACTGCTTCTGGATACTAGGAAAAAGTGAGACTCTTGGCACATAATTTGGCCAATTCATGCATGCCCAGCAGCCAACGACAAGGCGGTCTCAGCTGCTGGGTCCTACGTCTCTAGTGTGAATACCTCTCTTAGGCTAGTTTCACATTTGCGTTAGAATCTGCAGCTTTTAATCCTCATCCGCAAGTCAAGGAAAAAACGCATAGAAACACGTAGAAACGCGGATTTTTTTTTAGACGCATGCGGTTAAAAAAACGCCGCGTTTGCACGCTTTTCCATGCGTTTGCGTTTTTGGTGCGCATGGTGAAAAATTTTACAGGAGAAAAATCTAGATAACCAGACACCGCCAATGTGACTACAGAGGGCGTGTATTATAGGATCTCTATATATAGACCCTAGGACTGCTGAAATCTTAACAGTGTGCTCCTGTATCCTGTGCCATGATGGATCTTCGCATGGAGAGCTTTTATTTCAACCTGGATTTAAGCATCAAGCTGTTTCTTGCCTGTGCGTTTGTTTGGGAGCGACAGAAATTGCGAAAGATGGAGAAGGAGACGGCGTAGGCGTTTTTGGAGACACCCCATTATCGAACTTCGTGAGAGCCGTGGAGCATTGGAGCCTATCACACGCTGTATGGCGAGCTTAATGCCAACCCGGACAAATTCCCGGAATACACAAGGATGTCGCAAGACTCGTTCCGGGATTTGCTTGCTCGTGTCCAAGGAGCCATACGGAGACATGACACCCAGCTCCATAGAGCGATTCGACCAGAGGAACGTCTGCTGGTTACATTAAGGTACGTAACAAATCTAAACAAATGCCAGTGGTAATTTTGGGTGTTCTGACATGTATTTTTTTTGTATTTTCCTTTATGTCTTTAGCATAACAACACCATAAATAGAATTGATTATTTTTTTTTTTTTCTTCCAGATTTCTGGCAACCGGAGACAGTTAATCATCCCTCCACTTCCAATACTGGCTTGGAATTTCCACCCTGTCTGGAATAGTTGCGGACACCTGCCAAGCTTTGTGGAAAGTTCTCCAGGGCGAGTTTATACCCCTACCCAGCGCGGACATGTGGATGGCAATTGCGGAAAAATTCTGGAGTGTGTGTGATTTTCCCAACTGTTTGGGAGCGGTGGATGGAAAGCACATCCGCATTATCAAACCAGCCAGAACAGGATCGGAGTACTTCAATTATAAAAAATATTTTTCTGTTGTGCTCATTGCAATAGCCGATGTGGACTGTCACTTCATCGCCGTGGACATTGGAGCTTTTGGTCATGGCAACGATTCCCAGACTTTTAAAAACTCGAATATGGGCCGCTGTTTGTATGGCAAAAGTTTTAATTTTCCACGGCCATGACCTCTCCCCAACACTCAAGGTCCACCGATGCCATTTGTTATGGTTGGGGATGAGGCCTTTCAGATGTGTGAAAACCTACTGAAGCCATATTCCAGTCGGGATTTGAACCACACTAAAAGGATCTTTACTGTTCTTCGGGCCCTGGTCAGTCTGTAGTTAGAGTGTACCTTTGGTATTCTAGTCTCAACATGGCGCATTCTTGCATCAGCCATTAATCTAAAAATGGAGACAGTCGACGAGGTGGTCAAAGCTTGTGTGGTTCTGCACAATTACATAATGGCTAAGGAGCGGCCCAACATTGAACTGGGTGAACCAGTTGCACACCCATTCCCTGATTACCAGCATCACCCGCTGCGGTCAACTGCTGAAGTTGGCCACATGCGGGACCAATTTGCTGCCTTTTTTGAATCAGATATTGGACGTGTGTCATGGCAAAACATTGTTGTGTAAATGTCCTGTTGGGATTTTGTCTGTACCAGTTATTTTCTTAAATGTTACTAATATTTCTTGTTAATAAACTTTATTTTTTGGTATCTTGACCGTGTATCCTATGTTTTCCTCTACAAACCAAGGCTGCCCTCACACTAGCAGTATTTGGTCAGTATTTTATATCGGTATTTGTAAGCCAAAACCAGGAGTGGGGGATAAATGCTGAGGTGCTAAATATGTTAATATTATACTTTTCCTCTAATTGTTCCACTCCTGGTTTAGGCTTACAAATGCTGATGTAAAATACTGACCACATACTGCTAGTGTGACGACAGCCATGTTGTTTTAGTGGTAAGGTTGTTGACGTCATTGCGTCCTGATTCTGTTCTGCAGTATCCATTGGACGCAGACTGAAGAGACAATGGCTGTAATACAAAACCGATCTATACTCCTCAAGTCAGGTGTCAGAAATAATGAATTCATGATGCACATATAACAGCCTCATGAATTCACTATTTCTGACACATGTCCAGGTGAGCATAGATATGCCTTGTATGACCGCCATTGTCCCTTCACTTTGTAAGGAGGTTATACAATGCACTTCTCTACTCACCAGGTCAGGTGTCCTAACTAATGAGTTTTTGGACACATGACCTGTTGAGTATAGTTCTGCATTGTATTGCCGCCATTTTCTCTTCAGTCTGCAACACTAGTCACAGACTAAGCAGAAGGAAGAGATTATGGATAAAATACAAGTATACATTTGGCCCACCTCATATCTCTATACTAAAGACACACAAAACTGCAGTGTTGTACTTGCTAACTACTGGAGCTATGAAGTGGGCCAAAAAATAAAGTGTGCGGCGCAGTTTTTTATTTGGCGCACGGTGTGTGTTGCCGGCGGCGAAATACACAATGAACCAAACCTTTTTGGGGGCAAAAAACATTATTTATTTTTTTAACAAATTAAAAGAAAAATTAACTGCACCGGCTTGGGGTAGAGTGCTGGAAACGGGGAGTATGTAGCTGTGAAGCTTGACTGACTGTGGACGCAGGGGTGGCAGGAGAAGGGGCAGTTAAATTACTGGGGTCTGGCAGATCGGGGATGGGGAATGACGCATGAGAGGGCTGAGACACACTGGAAGGGTGAGACAAACCTGACATTACAGACACATTGGGAGGTGAGGGGGGAGAAATTGAAATAGTCCGCTGTTTTTTTTTTTTTTTTTCCCTTTTTGGGATCAGCGCTGCGGTCTGGGGAGCCTCGGCGTGCTCATTTCTTGTGGCCTGGTTGTGGTGGCCGACCTGTCAGGGTCCGTGTGCCGCTGCATGGTTGTGGTGGTGGGGAAGGCCATGCCACGGTCCAGGTGCTGCTGCATCCTGGTGGTGGTGGTGAAAGCCATTCCAGGATCCGGGTGCTGCTGCTACTGCATGCTGGTGCTGAAAAGCATGCCAGGATCCGGGTGCTGCTGCTGCTGCATGCTGGTTCTGAAAAGCATGCCAGGATCCGGGTGGTGCTGCTGCTGCAGCTGGGACCTGGTGATGGTGGCCGACCTGTCCTGATCTGGGGGCTGCTGCTGCATGGTGGTGGCAGTGGAGGAGGTCCAAGCAGGAGCAGCGGTTGTCATGGTGGTGGCGGTGGGCTGTCCTACAGCACTCGGCATGGTGGTGGTGCTGTACTGGTGTCCGGCAGTGCTAGGAATGGAGGTGGCCGTGCAGTGGTATGCAGCAGAGGTCGGCATTGAGGTCAATTGTGACAGGGTCATTCCATGTCAAGTGGACCAGTGGTCCCCACTCGACCTTCTCCGATTTTGCTGAAACTTTATAAGGATGTACATGTATGTTTGAAAAGAGGTTCTGTAAATTTTTAGGGCCAGATCTCAAATACATTGGGCGCTGTTGACCTTTCACTGGAGGTTCCACCAAGCCTGCGGCTTCAGCTAAGAGGATTTTGCAAACTTTGGCACATAGCCATTAGAGTTCTATACTGGCTATGATGCTGAAATTTGGCATACTAGCTCAACTTTTGCTGCTAAACACGATAAAATTATTACCGGCTATGACAAAACAATATTTCGGACGCAATTTTGTGTCAAAGTAGCTTGAAAAACGCGTCGCATAAAATTTATGCAAAACTTTGCCCATATATAACTCAAGACCAAAAACCAATAATAACTGGTGCTTTGCCCTGTACACCAAACCGATTATGTTGCAAATTCAGCAACAATTCCAGACCCCTTAGATTGAACATTATGACTTGGGAACCAACAAAAGATACCCAATATTAGGCTTGGGATCCTAGGCAAAGACACGCACCCTCAGGCTTCGGAACCTGCGATAAAGAGACCACCCGAGGCTCGCCTTGCACGGCTATCGGCCATGGCTCCTAGGCGATGGGGCTTCCAATTCTCGAAAGACAGCATTATTACAATTCTTATAGGATTATAATACCAATTCTTAGGGAATTGGTTGTGGTATAACCACCATGGACCAACGCAAGGGTTTGAATAGTGCAGCTACCATTCATTGCGTATTAATAAATAACACCATGTTCAGTGGCATTTTTCATTCAAGGCGCCACCACGTTATATCTGGAAAACGTTAATACAAACAATGGCTAGACCCAGCAGAGTAAACACTGCCCTTAATGCACATATAGACTCAGGATGGTAATACACTCATCTGCTGCATTCATGGTCCATAGATAGTTGCTAATCCAGATACCGTGGCTAAACACTGATTTTCAGGCGAAGAAAAACCTCATATTAGCTGACTGATAGTCTAATACATTTACCATATAGATAACAAAGCGCCACCACGTTATATCTGGAAAACGTTAATACAAACAATGACTAGACCCAGCAGAGTAAACAATGCCCTTAATGCATATATATAGACTCAAGATGGTGATATACTCATCTGCTGCATTCATGGTCCATAGATAGTTGCTCATCCAGATACCGTGGCTAAACAATGATTTTCAGGGGAAGAAAAACCTCACACACACTCTCGACGCGTTTCCCCCACATATCTGGGTTCATCAGGAGAGACTAGATAAAGACATGGCAGTATGGAGTTGTCCAAAAAGGAGGAGCTTGGAGGGATATCTCACGTATATCTATACACCCTCCTAGCGAGTACTAGACATCACGTGTGTTTATCACCTTTACTCTCAGTGATCGGTAGGATTTTATGTGCTGCCTAACATTTATTAATAATCGGTAGAGGGGATTTTTTACTCCCCCTTTTTTTGAGCTGACTCTTTTGATAGGGTTTTTTCTATATATTTTTTTGTGTTTGGGTATCTTTGTTATCTAATAAAGTATTTGAGTTTTATGTGGGTTTTTCTTTTTTGTAAATTGTTTTTTGTCCCTTATTGATATATATTCTTGTAGTGAGCTGTGAATATTTCCACAAATACATATGCTTTGACCGTGATATTGCAGCAATGCAAAGTCATGTAGATGTTTGGTGTACAGGGCAAAGCACCAGTTATTGGTTTTTGGTCTTGAGTTATATATGGGCAAAGTTTGGCATAAATTTTATGCAATGCGTTTTTCAAGCTACTTTGACACAAAATTGCGTCCGAAATATTGTTTTGTCATAGCCGGTAATAATTTTATCGTGTTTAGCAGCAAAAGTTGAGCTAGTATGCCAAATTTCAGCATCATAGCCAGTATAGAACTCTAATGGCTATGTGCCAAAGTTTGCAAAATCCTCTTAGCTGAAGCCGCAGGCTTGGTGGAACTTCCAGTGAAAGGTCAACAGTGCCCAATGTATTTGAGATCTGGCCCTAAAAATTTACAGAACCTCTTTTCAAACATACATGTACATCCTTATAAAGTTTCAGCAAAATCGGAGAAGGTCGAGTGGGGACAATTTTTAAAACTGGTCCACTTGATGTGGAATGACCCGACAGTGTTGGCACAGGTGGATATGCCGCCACTGTCTGCTGAAAATACCGACTCTGCTGCATAGCCTGCACGTAAGCAGCATTGCTGGCCTGCATGACACTAAGCTGGAGATCAGGAGTAAGGTGTTCCGACATGCCCTGTTCAATTTGGTTAAAAAAATGATGTGCTGGCCTCTGGAGGTCAGCTTTTTCTTGGTCAAGGCTTTTGGTGACCTCCTGGATACGTGTATTCATATGGCTAATGCCAGTATCCAGTCGGTCACCCAAAGCCTTGAGTCCATCGTGAAAAACCGAGCTCGTGCAAAAATTTGGGCATGAGTGACCTGTCCGATGCCCTCTGCCGCTGTCGGGAGGAGCCCAAAAAAAGGGGCAGAGGACTGGGAAAGGGGAACACCTGATGGACCAGCTTCCTGGTCTCCAGTTAGTGTGGCAGGCCCTCTTGCTGCAGCGCTGCTGGATGGCTGGGACAGGTCCGTGGCTGTCTGATGAAGGACCGCTCCAGAACCTGGGTCAACAGTGCTGCTCCATGTGCTGTGAACAAAGGAAATAAAAATAATACCAAAAACTGAATAAACGCCAACTCCTGTTGAATAGAAACATACAGATTATGGCAATACAACACAACCTAATGCACAGGAGAAATACTTACGTTCTCTGGGCAAGGACCGGTCTTAAAAATGCCAGAATGCGATGGTATTTATACTTTCGGATCCTTGCTCCAGAACCACTGGGAACACGACTCTCTTGACAGAGGTCCTTGTTGAAGCGGTCCTTCATCGAACGCCAACGTGTTTTGACTTTGAGCACTGTTGAAAAAACAAAACATAATGGTTAGACAATGTACTTTTGGTCATGCTCACACAACTGTGTGTGATGAGAGAAACTCCTGAGAGTTTCTCTCATCACACACAGTTGTGTGAGCATGGCCAAGGTCTCTGCTGCGTCACACTGCATTGCAATACTTACAAAATGCAGTTCGGACCCGAGTCGGGGCGTTGTCCCAGCCATCCCACATCGCTTTGGCCACCTCATTCCATAGGCGCCGGATCGTCACATTGTCCGAGTGCTGTGGAACCCGGGTGTCCCACAAAGGGACTCGCTCATGGACCAGGGAGATGAGGATATTGTTGTCAATGAGGTCTTCATCCCGTTCTGGAACCTAAAACATAAATGAAGACATTAAATGTTGTATACATTAACATAAGGAAAAGAAAGAAAACAGGCTGAGAAATGGCATGAATAAGGAAAGTCAAGATTAACCCCTTCATGACCCAGCCTATTTTGGCCTTAATGACCTTGCCGTTTTTTGCAATTCTGACCAGTGTCCCTTTATGAGGTAATAACTCAGGAACGCTTCAACGGATCCTAGCGATTCTGAGATTGTTTTTTCGTGACATATTGCGCTTCATGTTAGTGGTAAATTTAGGTCGATAATTTCTGAGTTTATTTGTGAAAAAAACGGAAATTTGGCGAAAATTTTGAAAATTTCGCAATTTTCACATTTTGAATTTTTATTCTGTTAAACCAGAGAGTTATGTGACACAAAATAGTTAATAAATAACATTTCCCACATGTCTACTTTACATCAGCACAATTTTGGAAACAAATTTTTTTTTTGCTAGGAAGTTATAAGGGTTAAAATTTGACCAGTGATTTCTCATTTTTACAACAAAATTTACAAAACCATTTTTTTTAGGGACCACCTCACATTTGAAGTCAGTTTGAGGGTTCTATATGGCTGAAAATACCCAAAAGTGACACCATTCTAAAAACTGCACCCCTCAAGGTGCTCAAAACCACATTCAAGAAGTTTATTAACCCTTCAGGTGTTTCACAGCAGCAGAAGCAACATGGAAGGAAAAAATGAACATTTAACTTTTTAGTCACAAAAATGATCTTTTAGCAACAATTTTTTTATTTTCCCAAGGGTAAAAGGAGAAACTGGACTACGAACGATGTTGTCCAATTTGTCCTGAGTACGCTGATACCTCATATGTGGGGGTAAACCACTGTTTGGGCACACGGCAGGGCTTGGAAGGAAAGGAGCGCCATTTGACTTTTTGAATGAAAAATTGGCTCCAATCTTTAGCGGACACCATGTCGCGTTTGGAGAGCCCCCGTGTGCCTAAACATTGGAGCTCCCCCACAACTGACCCCATTTTGGAAACTAGACCCCCCAAGGAACTTATCTAGAAGCATAGTGAGCACTTATAACCCCCAGGTGCTTCACAGAAGTTTATAACGCAGAGCCGTGAAAATAAAAAATAATTTTTCTTTCCTCAAAAATGATTTTTAGCCCAGGATTTTTTTATTTTCCAAGGGTAATAGGAGAAATTGGACCCCAAATGTTGTTGTCCAGTTTGTCCTGAGTATGATGATACCCCATATGTGGGGGTAAACCACTGTTTGGGCGCACGGCAGGGCTCGGAAGGGAAGGCACGCCATTTGGCTTTTTGAATGGAAAATTAGCTCCAATCATTAGCGGACACCATGTCACGTTTGGAGAGCCCCTGTGTGCCTAAACATTGGAGCTCCCGCACAAGTGACCCCATTTTGGAAACTAGACCTCCCAAGGAACTAATCTAGATGTGTGGTGAGCACTTTGAACCCCCAAGTGCTTCGCAGAAGTTTATAACGCAGAGCCGTGAAAATAAAAAATAATTTTTCTTTTCTCAAAAATGATTTTTTAGCCCACAATTTTTTATTTTCCCAAGGGTAACAGGAGAAATTGGACCCCAAAAGTTGTTGTCCAGTTTCTCCTGAGTACGCTGATACCCCATATGTGGGGGTAAACCACTGTTTTGGCACACGTCGGGGTTCGGAAGGGAAGTAGTGACGTTTTGAAATGCAGACTTTGATGGAATGCTCTGCGGGCGTCAGGTTGCGTTTGCAGAGCCCCTGATGTGCCTAAACAGTAGGAACTCCCCACAAGTGACCCCATTTTGGAAACTAGACCCCCCAAGGAACTTATCTAGATGTGTGATGAGCACGTTCAACCCCCAAGTGCTTCACAGAAGTTTACAACGCAGAGCCGTGAAAATAAAAAATCATTTTTCTTTCCTCAAAAAAGATGTTTTAGCAAGCAATTTTTTATTTTCACAAGGGTAACAGGAGAAATTGGGCCCCAATGTTTGTTGCCCAGTTTGTTGTGAGTACAGTGATACCCCATATGTGGGGGTAAACCACTGTTTGGGCGCACGTCAGGGCTCGGAAGGGAAGTAGTGACATTTGAAATGCAGACTTTGATGGAATGGTCTGCGGGCGTCACGTTGCATTTGCAGAGCCCCTGATGTGCCTAAACAGTAGAAACACCCCACAAGTGACCCCATTTTGGAAACTAGACCCCCCAAGGAACTTATCTAGATGTGTGATGAGCACGTTCAACCCCCAAGTGCTTCACAGAAGTTTACAACGCAGAGCCGTGAAAATAAAAAATAATTGTTCTTTCCTCAAAAATGATGTCTTAGCAAGTAATTTTTTATTTTTGCAAGGGTAACAGGAGAAATTGGACCCCAACAGTTGTTGCCCAGTTTGTCCTGAGTACTCTGGTACCCCAAATGTGGGGGTAAACCACTGTTTGGTCACACGTCGGGGCTTGGAAGGGAGGGAGCACCATTTGACTTTTTGAATGCAAGATTGGCTGGAATCAATGGTGGCGCCATGTTGCGTTTGGAGACCCCTGATGTGCCTAAACAGTGGAAACCCCTAATTTCTAACTTCAACACTAATTCCAACCCTAACCCTAATCCTAACCCTAATCCTAACCCTAACCCTAATCCCAACCCTAACCACAACTGTAACCCCAACACACCCCTAACCCTATCCGTAACCCTAACCGCAAGCCTAATCTTAACCCTATTTCCAACCCTAGCCCTAATTCCAACCCTAACCCTAAGGGTATGTGCCCACGTAGCGGATTCGTGTGAGATTTTTCCGCACGACTTTTGAAAAATCTGCAAGTAAAAGGCACTGCGTTTTACCTGCGGATTTACAGCAGATTTCCAGTGTTTTTTTGTGCGGATTTCACCTGCGGATTCCTATTGAGGAACAGGTGTAAAACGCTGCGGAATCCGCACAAAGAATTGACATGCTGTGGAAAATACAACGCAGCGTTTCTGCACGGAATTTTCCGCACCATGGGCACAGCGGATTTGGTTTTCCATAGGTGTACACGGTACTGTAAACCTGATGGAAAACTGCTACGAATTCGCAGCGGCCAATCCGCTGCGGATCCGCTGCCAATCCGCTGCGGATCCGCGGCCAATCCGCTGCGGATCCGCAGCCAAATCCGCACATGCCATAACCCTAACCCTACCCCTAACCCTAACCCTACCCGTAACCCTAACCCTAGTTCTAACCCTAACCCTAGTTCTAACCCTAACCCTAGTGGAAAAAGAAAAAAAAAAATATTTTCTTTATTTTATTATTGTCCCTATCTATGGGGGTGATAAAGGGGGGGGTTTATTTATTATTTTTTTTATTTTGATCGCTGTGATAGAACCTACCACAGCGATCAAAATGTACTTGTAAGGAATCTGCCGGCTGGCAGATTCGGCGGGCGCACTGAGCATGCGCCCGCCATTTTGGAAGATGGTGGCGCCCAGCGAGGAGGCGTACGGACACCGGGAGGATCGGTAAGTATGAAGGGGTGGTGGGGGGGTGGATTGGAGCACAGGGGGGGTGATTGGAGCACAGGGGGGGTGATTGGAGCACAGGGGGGGTGATCGGACCACAGGGGGGAGCGGACAGCAGGACGGGGGAGCCGGCAGGCGGACGGAGGGGACCGGAGGACTAACGGAGGACTGGGGGGGCGATCGGTGGGTGTGGGGGGGGGGTGACTTCAGGTTTTCCAGCCATGGCCGATGATATTGCAGCATCGGCCATGGCTGGATTGTAATATTTCACCAGTTTTTTTTAGGTGAAATATTACAAATCGCTCTGATTGGCAGTTTCACTTTCAACAGCCAATCAGAGCGATCGTAGCCACGGGGGGGGTGAAGCCACCCCCCTGGGCTGAAGCACCACTCCCCCTCTCTCTGCAGATCGGGTAAAATAGGAGTTAACCCCTTCACCCGATCTGCAGGGACGCGATCATTCCATGACGCCACATAGGCGTCATGGGTCGGATTGGCACGGGTTTTCATGACGCCTACGTGGCGTCATGGGTCGGGAAGGGGTTAAAAAGGCGTCCAGAAGAAAAATGTAAAGAAAGAGGGAAGTGAGGATACAGTAAACAGTCAGCCAGGTATACTTACATGCTGCCGCCTTGACACTCGACCGTGATCCCGCTGCTCCTGCTCACCCTCTGCCGAAGTGAAAGAAGTGCTCTAAAAAAAAAAGGGGAAAAAAATTGTCATGTGTAGATGTGACAGTGAATACTTACCAATCTGAGGAGGTGAGTACTCCCTTCACTGACCTGTTCGGCTTCAGAAGGCCCAGAACATTGCTCCTCATCAGAAGATGATATTCTGATGCATGCAGAAACAAAGAAATGGCAGAAATTAGGACATGTAGAGACATAAAATAGAAAATAAAGGCATTGGCTAGGATATACTCACATTGTTCAGACTCTTGTTTCCTCCAAGGTGCTTTTGTCTGTCTGCTCTGCTTCTCTGTCTGCTGAGTAGTGACCTGCAACTGTCCACTCCCTCCCTTTATCACCTTGTATGTGGGGGGTGGCTAATCTTTGTCTAGACATGTTTTTCTCTGGTGCAACGCATGCGTTCACGAACACAAGCAAACGCATGTGCTTGCGGCCACATGCGTTCACATAGACAGCAATGCGGTTTTTTTTGCCGCATTTCTTCCGCTAACAACCGCATACGTTTCTAGGCGGCAAATTGACGCTTCTAAAATTACTACATGTAGCGTTTACCGCACCAAGCCGCAGACGACGAAACAACGCATCTTCAAACGCGGCAAAACACAATCAAACGCAGACACATGCGTCCCTAATGTTAAATATAGGAATACACAACGCATGCGGATTTTTGCGGAATAAACACTGCGGACTCAACCGCAAATGTGAAACCTGCCTAAGACTGAAGTCTGAATTCCTGGGTAGATGTGAATACCTCTCTTCAAAGTCTGATTTTATGGGTAGGTAGGACCCTGTTGCAATTAAAAACCACCACATGCTGGAGGGCGGAGTGCTCTATCAGAGAGTTAATATACAGATGACAAAAGACTGACTAGGCATGCATGAATTGGCCAAATTAAGTGTTGAGCGTCTCATTTTTTCCTAGCATCCAGAGGCAGTATTGATATTCATATTTCTTATATTTCATATTGACATGCTTTACCACTACAGATGCAACTTTTTTTTTGTTTATTGTATATGGAGATGGTTGCTCCTAATATGCACCTGTTCACACTAGCTTGAAAGTGCCAGTCAGTCTTTTTTCTCATTTGTATGTTAGCTCTGTTGATGTGAGCAGGCAGTGATTGGTGTCAGGCAGAACAGGCAGGTAGTTGACAACTACCTGCATGAAAGTTTTTAGCCCCATAACGAAAAATAAGTAAAGTCCTGGACAGCTCCTTTAGGTGCCTTTTTTGTAATAAATCTTTTTATTTATTAATTTCAGGTAACTGCAAGATTGAACCTGGTCTAACCCTCCTCCTGAAAATTCCCGACAAAGCAACACTGCCAAAGCCAACTTTATCGCATCCCATTGTTGACATGGAAGCAGCTTATGGTCTCCTCTAACTTCATCAAAACATTTCCAGAGTAATCCGAAATGACCGAAGACTAGACTTGTGTACTGTTCCCATCTATCTTGAAAAACGGAAGCATAATACCAGACATTCAGCTGGATTGGAAAAAACTGATTTAATTAAAAGAAATGCACTCCCCAACCCCCCCCCCCCTTTTTTTCAGATGTATTTTCTGAGCTAAATGTACAATGCAGCAGCAAATAATGAAGGTCCCAAAACGGATAGTTAAGTAAAAAAAGGAAAACCTATGCCTTAGGACAGAAAGACTAGTAGATAGCAATGCCTAATTTGTATTGATGGTGTGGAAGAGGGCACATTAGAAAGAAGGCAAGACTGGATATTTTTCTGACAAATAGACTTTAATTGGGTCGTGAAATGAATTGACTTTGTTCATCCCTGTCTTTTGCTAGTCTCTTCTCACTTCCTCAAATGACTTAAATGCCATTTAAATCATAACTTGGAGGTCGACTTTTGAAAGGGAAGACCTATGCTTGATTTCTCCTTAGGAATAACCATAAGCTTAAAGTAGCAATTCTGTGCCAGGAACTAGTTTTACTGCCTGAGAAATCTAATGATTTAACCATTTTGTGTAGAAAAAACATATTTTTTTTGGTTTCTGGTAGTAACACTTCATACCCAAGTGATATTTATCTAATGTAGAAAGGAGATTAGCCAGGCAATAAGATAATGCATGTTTTGTTCATGTCTTGGTGTGTAAGGGAGAGCAGAGAAATTCTCAGCTAGCCGCAACATCAGTTGATTGGAGCGACCATGAGAGAGTATCTGCTTCCTATACATAAACGTCTTGTTGGAGTCCGTAATGATCACTGTTTTTGGACTCTCAGTATTTCTGATCGCACAGCTTGAACATTCTTATCTGGTCGGCTGCATAACCAAAATGATGTGTGCTATAGTTGTACTGTAGAGACATAACAGGTTTTTTCTGTGTTTTTTTTGCAGAACTGGATATTGTTTGGGGAAAAATTGGGCTGGAAATAATTTTGCACATTTTATGTGCCTTTTCTTTCCTTCTGCATTTTATGCAAATTTACTTTGGCTTCAAGAACCTGCCACAAAGTGATTTGGAGTTAGAATACAATGAGTTAGGACAGTTTGCTGTGCACTTTGGGGCATTTTGTGTCAGTTCTTTTAAGCCTTAAATACTTGAAACCTTTACAATCCTCTAATTTATGGAATTGTGTGTGACGTTATTGGACTGCTCTATTGCTATCCTGGAACAGGAATCTCAGGCTACATATATTTATGCATAATAATTTGCTGAGGAGACACATTTTGGGACAGAACGAGAAGCAAGACGAGAAACCATGAGTGTCAACCACACAACCTTCACGATAAGAATCCAGACTGCTGGTTAATTTTACGTCAAATTCCTGAAGTTGTTGTGTACCTGGATAACTCATACTATGCATTACGAGGCTAACTGACCACTTAACATACTTAAGGTCAACTTCTAACACTTTGAGAATTGCGGTCTTGTGTAAATGCACCTGACATTTGGAACTTGTTTTATTTACTTTAATTTTAAGAAAATTTGGGGAGGACTGGCAACAAAACTTTTAAAAGCATGTACGCATCGGTGGAGCATGGTCCTGTACTTTGCAGTGACTCCAACATTTTATGCCTTTCTTGGAAAGGAAGGGTGCCAAAAAGTGAAAAAGAGAAACCAGTGTGTCGAAGGCGCTACTATGAAGAAGGGTGGCTAGCTACAGGCAATGGAAGGGGAGTTGTGGGTGTTACATTTACCCTGAGCCATTGTAGAAGAGACAGAAATGCACCACAGAGAACCAACTTCAACCTTCGAGGTCACAACAGTGAGGTAAGTGTTTTATTTCCTTTTCCAAAAGTTCTAATGTTCCACCTAGCAGAATATCGTTTTGGGATTATGCTTTCTGACATGCCGATGATATTTTGGTCTAAGTTTATCACCTATCCCCTTGCAAAGCAGAAAATGCATGTTTTTGTGGAGATAACTGGAGAGAACTGACAGTGAAAGTGGTGGGCCATAAAGTGGGTGGTATAATATACTGAATGTAAATTTTGGAGCCAGGATTTCTATCATGCTTAATTACCAAGTCATTTCCCAAATTAATTTAGGAGATCCTTTTTATGATTATGTGATATAAACTGATGATGCATGGCTCCAGGGTAAAGCCATGTCCAAGTTATCTGGAAGAAGCCACAAGCTGTTGACTCCACCTGCCTTCTAAAAATGCAACACTTTTTCCACCCTTATGTCATTTACCTCTATTGTTAAAACAAGTCTGGAATTTAGTATCTCCTCCATTCTGCGGAAGCCGTTCACTGATGCTAGGTAAGAAGTTGGTATGACTAAAAAGGGACATCACAATTAATCTTGAAGATAAAAAGAACACATGGAAGAATTGATGTATGCGGAAATTATAAATCTATCAATCTATCTATTAGTACTTAAGACCTGCAACTGTGTAGTACTCTGTAAGAATCCACATGATATTTTAGGACCATAATAGTGAATCGGCAGTCACATAGGTGAAGAAAGAGAGGAGAAAAACCAACCATAAAAGCCCATATAAGTAAAAAAATGAATCTTGATTACTTTATTAGAGGTCAAAAGGTAACAAAGGATAGCAAAAATGACCATATAAATCAAGGGGTGCACACAGAGTATGATATAAAAACCAATGTTGTTAGGGAGAATTATATTAAAGTGCAATGCTAGTAATTAGAAACAACTGTATGCGGTGTTGCATGGAGAATATTCTATACCTTAATACTATCCCCTTTCTGACCTCGGTCGGGATAGTATGTCCGAGGTCAGAACCCCCACTTTGATGCGGGCTCCGGCGGTGAGCCCGCATCAAAGCCGGGATATGTCAGCTGTTTTGAACAGCTGACATGTGCCCGCAATAGTGGTGGATGGAATCGCGATTCACCCGCTGCTATTAACTGGTTAAATACCCCTGTCAAATTCTGACAGCGGCATTTATCTAGCTCTTCCAGCCATCGGGCTGGAAATGCTCACATTGCTGACCCCCATCATGTGATCGGGGGTCAGCGATGCGTCGACATAACAACCAGAGGTCTCCTTGAGACACCTATGGTTGTTGATGCCATGTCACCACCCTGTGGTCGGCACTCATAGCAAGTCTGTAATTCTACTACATAAGAGCGATCTGAGCTTCGCTCCTATGTAGCAGAGCCGATCAGGCTATGCAAACTTCTAGCCTCCTATTGAAGCATGGCAAAAGTAAAAAAAAAAGTTTTAAAAAATATGAAAAAAAATATATATATGAATGTTTAAATCACCCCATTCAAAATAAAACAATAAAAAAAATCAAACATGCACATATTTGGTATCGCCACGTTCAGAATCGCCCGAGCTATCCATAAAAAAAAAGCAATAAACATCGCTAAACGGCGTAGGAAGAAAAAAATTTGAAACGCCAGAATTACTTTTTTTGATCGCCGCGACATTTCTTTAAAATGCGGTCTATCAAAAGAAATTATCTGCACTTAAATGGTATCATTAAAAACGTCAGCTCGGCATGCAAAAAATAAGCCCCCACCCGACTGCAGATCACGAAAAATGGAGACGCTACGGGTATCGGAAAATTGCGCAATTTTTTTTTTAGCGAAGTTTGGAATTTTTTTTCACCACTTAGATAAAAAAGTAACTTAGACATGTTTGGTGTCTATGAACTCGTAATGACATGGAGAATAATAATGTTGGGTCAGTTTTAGCATTTAGTGAACCTAGCAAAAAAGCCAAGCAAAAAACCAGTGTGGGATTACACTTTTTTTTGCAATTTCACTGCATTTGGAATTTTTTTCCCTTTTTCTAGTACATGACATGCTAAAACCAATGATGTCGTTCAAAAGTACAGCTCGTCCCGCAAAAAATAAGCCCTCACATGGCCTTATTGTCGGAAAAATACAAAAGTTATGGCTCCAGGAAGAAGGGAAGCAAAAAACTAAAAAATTAAAATACCACGGGTCATGAAGGGGTTAAGGTGCAGCAGTGCCCTGTATAAAGTGCTAGTGCTAAAAAGGTATAATCGTATGTGGGCAATACTTATTGCTTGATACAGAAGTGATTGCAGACTTCCATTCCTGGGTGGTAGCCTCTCAGGAGTGGGTGTCTCTGATCACTTCTGTATCGAGTAGTAAGTATAGCTCATATACTAATATACTTTTTTTGCTCTAGCAGTTTATGCGGGGCCGCTGCTGCACCCTAATGTCTTTGTTATGCCGTAACTTGCCTCAATAACGCATGCTAGAGGCTCAGCATCTCCTATGTGATTTGCATGCTCCTGGTTCAGTGTTTCCTATGTGAGGTATATATATATTTTTTT
Organism: Ranitomeya variabilis; assembly: GCF_051348905.1. Taxonomy (NCBI): domain Eukaryota; kingdom Metazoa; phylum Chordata; class Amphibia; order Anura; family Dendrobatidae; genus Ranitomeya; species Ranitomeya variabilis. The sequence continues at coordinate 184,887,206 of NC_135233.1, read as the reverse complement.
TGCAATTATAACTGTAGTAGCAGTGGTGTGAGAGACATTTCCCATTCATTAACATTGTGTGCACTCCGTACTGCGGATTCGATGCAATTCCACGCGTCCAAAAACGCATCAAAATCCGCAGCGTGTGCGCACATACCCTTAGGAGTCCTGCAGTGTAATATGCATCTGTGTTTGCAACAACTTACTGCTGCCATCAGCTCTTTACAAGCTGAGCTTCAGACCAACGCAAACCTGGAAAATCATTTGCAACTTTTGAAATGGAAGGACAAGGGAAAATATATGGATGTATATGTGAAATATAATTGGACATAGAACTAACAACGTATGTAGTCTTGCATCCATATAAATTAACTAGCTATTGAACCCGTTCTACGCCCGGGTGGCGAGCATTTATATTGGTATATGGCCTCCATCCTGGTATGTGCTGCTCTCATCTTGCTCTCCCATCCTGTCATGTGCTGCTCCATCCTGCGCCCCCATCCTGTCATGTGCTGCTCCATCCTGCATCCCCATCCTGTCATGTGCTGCTCCATCCTGCATCCCCATCCTGTCATGTGCTCCCATCCTGCATCCCCATCCTGTCATGTGCTCCCATCCTGCGCCCCCATCCTGTCATGTGCTGCTCCATCCTGTCATGTGCTCCCATCCTGTCATATGCTGCTCCATCCTACACCCCCATCCTGTCATGTGTGTGCTCCCATCCTGTCATATGCTGCTCCATCCTACACCCCCATCCTGTCATGTGTGTGCCCCCATTCTGTCATGTGCTGCTCCCATCCTGTGCCCCCATTCTGTCATGTGCTGCTCCCATCCTGTGCCCCCATTCTGTCATGTGCTGCTCCCATCCTGTCACGTGCTCCCATTCTGCACCCCCATCCTGTCATGTGCTGCTCCCATCGTGCGCAATCATTGTCATGTGCTGCTCGCATCCTGTGCCCCCATTCTGTCATGTGCTGCTCCCATCCTGTGCCCCCATTCTGCCTGTTCCTGTTTCCATTCTGCCATATGTTGCTCCCATCTTTCTCTCTCCGGCTCTACTGCCCCAGTGCGGCTGTGCTGAGTGCGGGCGGCTGTGCTGAGTGCGGGCGGCTGTGCTGAGTGCGGGCGGCTGTGCTGAGTGCGGGCGGCTGTGCTGAGTGCGGGCGGCTGTGCTGAGTGCGGGCGGCTGTGCTGAGTGCGGGCGGCTGTGCTGAGTGCGGGCGGCTGTGCTGAGTGCGGGCGGCTGTGCGTGGCGGTGCTGAGTGCGGGCGGCTGTGCTGAGTGCGGGCGGCTGTGCTGAGTGCGGGCGGCTGTGCTGAGTGCGGGCGGCTGTGCTGAGTGCGGGCGGCTGTGCTGAGTGCGGGCGGCTGTGCTGAGTGCGGGCGGCTGTGCTGAGTGCGGGCGGCTGTGCGTGGTGGTGCTGAGAGTGCAGGTGGCTGTGCTGGGGGCATGAGAAGGCGGGGACACTGGCGCGCTGTGGGGGTCAGGTGCCGGAGTCGCCGCTAGCTCAGGCCCCCGGCACTTGCTATATTTACCTGTCCCCCGTTCCACCGCTCTGTCTTCCGGGTCCTCTGGCTGTGACTGTTCAGTCAGAGGGCGGCGCGCATTAAGCGCGTCATCGCGTCCTCTGAACTGAACGTCACAGGTGTCCGCCCTTTCCGGCGCCATTCTCTTTTAGACACGCAGTGTGTCTTCAAGAAAATGGCGCCGGAAAGCGCGGACTGCGCAGGCGCCGATTCCGGGAGCAGGGGGACATTCATGGCCCAGAATCGTGTCGGTGGAACGGGACAGGTAAGTATTGCATACTCACCCTCCTGGCTCGTCCATGCTTCTCCGTTGGAGATCGCGGTGTGCGTTCAGCGCTTACGCATACCGCGATCTCCTGGGAGCGTCACTCTGTGGGGTCCAGACAGCGCCGGCGCTTGCGCAGTCTATAAAGGCTTCGGACAGAGTGATGCTCCCAGCGTTATATTATAGATATGACCATGTAAAAAGGGAAACTGGACAGTCAATAACTAATTGCATTAAAAAGAGAGAAGAACTCTACCAAAAAGGTCAGAAAACTCAGTGTGAAATATGGTAAATCTTTATTAACGACCAAGTGATAAGAGGATTACAGAAAAATACCATATGAGCCATAAAAACAAAGGGTGCTCCCTCAGGAGAATAAAAAACATATAACTTGTGGGAGATATATTATGTATAAAAATATCATCCTGATAGATGGACGTCACTGTACACTATAATGTATCCCACTACACATAATAAAATACATAATGTTCTTTATCCAAACCATAGAATCAAGTAAAGTGCTAGTACATCAAATTATGGCTATTGGTATCCTATAAGTGAATGTGCATCGCCGCACAGTGTAGTGGCTGACAAGTTTCAGAGACACATAAATGTAAGGAACACCGTGACTGGTAAGGCTAACTCAGTACATGTGTTCCGCTATGTCCTGGATGACTGAGGCAATGCAGCGCACGGAAAGCTTACCGGGACGGGGCGCAACTGCTGACGTGCAGGACCTGCGGCACATGACTGCAGGGGGCGGAACAATACACCAAAATGTCATCAAGATAGATCACAACAAAACGTCAAAGATCAGCAAACACTACATTAGTGAAATTGTGAAATATGGCGGGAACATTAGTAAGACCGAACAGCATAAGCAAGTTTTCAAAGAGACCCTCGGATGTGAGGAAGGCCGTTTTCCACTCGTCCCCCTCTCGAACCCTTATCAGATTATAGGCTCCCCGGAGATCAAGTTTGGAGAACCATTTAGCCCCAGACAGTTGATTACATAGATTTGGGATAAGGGGAAGAGGATATTTATTTTTCAATGTTATTTTGCTTAGTTCTCGAAAGTCGAGGCAGGGATGTAGGCTGCCTTTTTTCTTTTTAACAAAAAAAAAAATCCGGCAGCCACAGAAGACGGAAGGACGTACACTACCGTTAAAAAGTTTCCTTATTTTTGAAAGAAAAGCAGTTTTTTTCCAATGAAGCTAACATTAAAAGATTCAGAAATACACTGTATACGTTGTTAATGTGGTAAATCACTATTTTAGCTGCAAACGTCTGGTTTGTAATGCAATATCTTCATAGGTGTATAGAGGCCCATTTCCAACAACCATCACTCCAGTGTTCTTATGGTACTTTGTGTTTGCTAACTGTGTAAGAAGGCTAATGGATGGGTAAAATACCCTTGAAAACCCTTGTGCAAGTATGTTAGCACAGCTGAAAACCGTTTGGCTGATTAGAGAACCTATAAACCTGACCTTCCTTTGATCAAGTTGAGAATCTGGAGCATTGCATTTGTTGATTTCATTAAACTCTCAAAATGGCCAGAAAAAAAGAACTTTCATGTGAAACTTGACAGTCTATTGTTACAGCTGCGACCGCAGACGTGGCCCTGCTGATGCCTCCACGTCGTCAGACCACGACGATGTGGGGCGAGCGTCCCAAGTGGGAACGAAATGTGGACCCATTGGACCACAGAAGGGATCCTGGACCTACCCAGGCTAATAAAGAGTAGTGAGCAGGGTCTGTGGCAGCTGAGCTTGTGGACAAGATAGTGACATACAGAACTAGATAACACCGCACGACTTCAGGTATGAAGAAAGATAAAGTTTACTCAAATGAAATCACAGTACATAAACAGAACACAATTATGCCGGGCTCCCGATTCTGCACTTCAAGAAAGGGTACACGTCTCAAGGAAACAGACGAAGGCAGGAGGATATCACGGGTTGATGCAGTCCATGGTTATCTGGCACGGGCATACTAGAACGGCCTCTCTCTCAGGCCTCAGGCATAGCACAGGGTCAGCAGGAGAACATCAGACACTGTCTTCGGACAGTCTTCAGATGATGGCAATGGGTCATCACGAGTTGATGCAGTCCAGGGTCCTCTGGCACGAGCATACTAGGATGGCCTCTCTCTCAGGCCTCAGGCATAGCACAGGCTCAGCAGGGGAACATCAGAAACACCAACCTCGGTCAGATAATGGCAGGGGTTATCACGGTTTGGACCCCGGGGAATCGGCAGGACATCAGGATATCTGACCATCAGGACATCTGGACACAGGCTGGACATCTGGACACAAGCTGGACATCTGGACACCGGCATGATTTCCCAGGTCATCGGCTGGAACACGGATGGCACAGAATCAGGCAACTGTGGTTGGGCTCCAGGAACCAGACAGCGGTCCCCGGTCTCCGAACATCGGACCTAGGAAGGAACTCAAGCGGGATGGTGCAAGCACCGCCGGACTGGACCGGGGCCGGATGGAGTTAGTAACGCATAGCAGGCTGAGCACAGCATAGTAAACACTCATCAAAAACACCAGACTCCATCTTTAACCCCTTCCCGACCCATGACGCCACGTAGGCGTCATGAAAACCCGTGCCAATCCGACCCATGACGCCTATGTGGCGTCATGGAATGATCGCGTCCCTGCAGATCGGGTGAAGGGGTTAACTCCTATTTTACCCGATCTGCAGGGAGAGGGGGAGTGGTACTTCAGCCCAGGGGGGGTGGCTTCACCCCCCCCCGTGGCTACGATCGCTCTGATTGGCAGTTTCACTTTCAACAGCCAATCAGAGCGATTTGTAATATTTCACCTAAAAAACTGGTGAAATATTACAATCCAGCCATGGCCGATGCTGCAATACCATCGGCCATGGCTGGAAAACCTGAAGTGACCCCCCACCCACCCCACCGATCGCCCCCCCAGTGCTCCGTTATGGGGTCCGGTCCCCTCCGTCCTGTGCTCCGCTCCCCCGTCCTCCTGCCCGCTCCCCCCCTGCTCCTATGCCACCCCCCGGTGCTCCGACGCCCCCCCGTGCCCCGATCTCCCCCCCCCCCCCCCTTATACTTACCGAGGCTCCCGGTGTCGGTCCGTCTCCTCGCTCGGCGCTGCCATCTTCCAAAATGGCGGGCGCATGCTCAGTGCGCCCGCCGAATCTGCCGGCCGGCAGATTCATTACAAGTACATTTTGATCGCTGTGGTAGGTTCTATCACAGCGATCAAAATAAAAAAATAATAAATATACCCCCCCCCCTTTATCACCCCCATAGGTAGGGACAATAATAAAATAAAGAAAATATTTTTTTTTCTTTTTCCACTAGGGTTAGGGTTAGAACTACGGTTAGAACTAGGGGTAGGGTTAGGGGTAGGGTTAGGGTTACGGGTATGGTTAGGGTTAGGGGTAGGGTTATGGCATGTGCACACAGAGCGGATCGGCAGCGGATCGGCCGCGGATCGGCCGCGGATCCGCAGCGGATCGGCCGCGGATCCGCAGCGGATCGGCCGCGGATTGGCAGCGGATCGGCCGCGGATCCGCAGCGGATTGGCCGCGGATCCGCAGCGGATTGGCAGCGGATTGGCCGCGAATCCGCAGCGGATTGGCCGCGGATCCGCAGCGGATTGGCCGCTGCGAATTCGAAGCAGTTTTCCATCAGGTTTACAGTACCATGTACACCTAAGGAAATCCAAATCCGCTGTGCCCATGGTGCGGAAAATTCCGTGCAGAAACGCTGCGTTGTATTTTCCGCAGCATGTCAATTCTTTGTGCGAATTCCGCAGCGTTTTACACCTGTTCCTCAATAGGAATCCGCAGGTGAAATCCGCACAAAAAAAACACTGGAAATCTGCTGTAAATCCGCAGGTAAAACGCAGTGCCTTTTACCTGCAGATTTTTCAAAAATCGTGCGGAAAAATCTCTCACGAATCCGCAACGTGGGCACATAGCCTTAGGGTTAGGGTTGGAATTAGAGTTAGGGTTGGAATTAGGGCTAGGGTTTGAAATAGGGTTAAGATTAGGCTTGTGGTTAGGGTTACGGATAGGGTTAGGGGTGTGTTGGGGTTACAGTTGTGGTTAGGGTTGGGATTAGGGTTACGGTTGGGATTAGGGTTAGGATTAGGGTTGGAATTAGGGTTACGGGTGTGTTGCGGTTAGGGTTGTGGTTAGGGGTGCTTTGGGGTTAGGGTTGTGATTAGGGTTATGGCTACAGTTGGGATTAGGATTAGGGGTGTGTTGGGGTTAGTGTTGGAGTTAGAATTGAGGGGTTTCCACTGTTTAGGCACATCAGGGGTCTCCAAACGCAACATGGCGCCACCATTGATTCCAGCCAATCTTGCGTTCAAAAAGTCAAATGGTGCTCCCGCCCTTCCAAGCCCCGACGTGCGCCCAAACAGTGGTTTACCCCCACATTTGGGGTACCAGCGTACTCAGGACAAACTGGGCAACAACTGTTGGGGTCCAATTTCTCCTGTTACCCTTGCAATAATAAAAAATTACTTGCTAAAACATAATTTTTGAGGAAAGAACAATTATTTTTTATTTTCACGGCTCTGCGTTATAAACTTCTGTGAAGCACTTGGGGGTTGAAAGTGCTCACAACACATCTAGATTAGTTCCTTCGGGGGTCTAGTTTCCAAAATGGGGTCACTTGTGGGGTGTTTCTACTGTTTAGGCACATCAGGGGCTCTGCAAATGCAATGTGACGCCCGCAGACCATTCCATCAAAGTCTGCATTTCAAATGTCACTACTTCCCTTCCGAGCCCTGATGTGTGCCCAAACAGTGGTTTACCCCCACATATGGGGTATCAGCGTACTCACAACAAACTGGGCAACAAATATTGGGGTCCAAATTCTCCTGTTACCCTTGTGAAAATAAAAAATTGCTTGCTAAAACATCTTTTTTGAGGAAAGAAAAATGATTTTTTATTTTCACGGCTCTGTGTTATAAACTTCTGTGAAGCACTTGGGGGTTCAAAGTGCTCACTACACATCTAGATAAGTTCCCTTGGGGGTCTAGTTTCCAAAATGGGGTCACTTGTGGGGTGTTTCTACTGTTTAGGCACATCAGGGGCTCTGCAAACGCAACCTGACGCCCGCAGAGCATTCCATCAAAGTCTGCATTTCAAAACGTCACTACTTCCCTTCCGATCCCCGACGTGTGCCAAAACAGTGATTTACCCCCACATATGGGGTATCAGCGTACTCAGGAGAAACTGGACAACAACTTTTGGGGTCCAATTTCTCCTGTTACCCTTGGGAAAATAAAAAATTGTGGGCTAAAAAATCATTTTTGAGAAAAGAAAAATTATTTTTTATTTTCATGGCTCTGCGTTATAAACTTCTGTGAAGCACTTGGGGGTTCAAAGTGCTCACCACACATCTAGATTAGTTCCTTGGGAGGTCTAGTTTCCAAAATGGGGTCACTTGTGCGGGAGCTCCATCGTTTAGGCACACAGGGGCTCTCCAAACGCGACATGGTGTCCGCTAATGATTGGAGCTAATTTTCCATTCAAAAAGCCAAATGGCGTGCCTTCCCTTCCGAGCCCTGCCGTGCACCCAAACAGTGGTTTACCCCCACATATGGGGTATCATCGTACTCAGGACAATCTGGACAACAACATTTGGGGTCCAATTTCTCCTATTACCCTTGGGAAAATAAAAAATTCTGGGCTAAAAATCATTTTTGAGGAAAGAAAAATTATTTTTTTTATTTTCACGGCTCTGCGTTATAAACTTCTGTGAAGCACCTGGGGGTTATAAGTGCTCACTATGCATCTAGATAAGTTCCTTGGGGGGTCTAGTTTCCAAAATGGGGTCACTTGTAGGGGAGCTCCAATGTTTAGGCACACAGGGGCTCTCCAAATGCGACATGGTGTCCGCTAACGATTGGAGCTAATTTTCCATTCAAAAAGTCAAATGGCACGCCTCCCCTTCCGAGCCTTGCCGTGCACCCAAACAGTGGTTTACCCCCACATGTGAGGTATCGGTGTACTCAGGAGAAATTGCCCAACAAATTTTAGGATCCATTTTATCCTGTTGCCCATGTGAAAATGAAAAAATTGAGGCTAAAATAATTTTTTTGTGAAAAAAAAGTACTGTTTCATTTTTACGGATCAATTTGTGAAGCACCTGGGGGTTTAAAGTGCTCACTATGCATCTAGATAAGTTCCTTGGGGGGTCTAGTTTCCAAAATGGGGTCACTTGTGGGGGAGCTCCAATGTTTAGGCACACGGGGGCTCTCCAAACGCGACATGGTGTCCGCTAAAGATTGGAGCCAATTTTTCATTGAAAAAGTCAAATGGCGCTCCTTCCCTTCCGAGCCCTGCCGTGCGCCCAAACAGTGGTTTACCCCCACATATGAGGTATCAGCGTACTCAGGACAAATTGGACAACAACGTCCGTGGTCCAGTTTCTCCTTTTACCCTTGGGAAAATAAAAAAATTGTTGCTAAAAGATCATTTTTGTGACTAAAAAGTTAAATGTTCATTTTTTACTTCCATGTTGCTTCTGCTGCTGTGAAACACCTGAAGGGTTAATAAACTTCTTGAATGTGGTTTTGAGCACCTTGAGGGGTGCAGTTTTTAGAATGGTGTCACTTTTGGGTATTTTCAGCCATATAGAACCCTCAAAATGACTTCAAATGTGAGGTGGTCCCTAAAAAAAATGGTTTTGTAAATTTTGTTGTAAAAATGAGAAATCACTGGTCAAATTTTAACCCTTATAACTTCCTAGCAAAAAAAAAATTTGTTTCCAAAATTGTGCTGATGTAAAGTAGACATGTGGGAAATGTTATTTATTAACTATTTTGTGTCACATAACTCTCTGGTTTAACAGAATAAAAATTCAAAATGTGAAAATTGCGAAATTTTCAAAATTTTCCCCAAATTTCCGTTTTTTTCACAAATAAACTCAGAAATTATCGACCTAAATTTACCACTATCATGAAGCCCAATATGTCACGAAAAAACAATCTCAGAATCGCTAGGATCCGTTGAAGCGTTCCTGAGTTATTACCTCATAAAGGGACACTGGTCAGAATTGCAAAAAACGGCAAGGTCATTAAGGCCAAAATAGGCTGGGTCATGAAGGGGTTTAAAGACGAACCCACAGTCACTGGGTACAGGGTTCCAGACACAGAGGGACTTCTGGAACATAACAAAGAGGATCAAGCGTTCAGACCTGAGAATGCAGTCCTCACGGAGGCGGGAAACAAAACACAACAGCAACGGCTTGGATTAGCAGCCTCCAGGAAAGGTGGATCTGGGTACTCAGCCCCCAGATCAGGCGGAAGAACAGGTATCAGCTTTCCTAGAACTGAACGCAGGCAGAACAGGAGCTGAACACCCCACACACATGGCAAGACTCAGAAACTTAATGCGAAGCTGTGTCAACGCCCAACAGGAAAGAGGGAGTTTATGTAGGGGCTGCTTCTCAGCAATAGGCTTGGGAAAGCAACTCGGGTGCACACACTAACCCTAATAAAAGCAGGAAAGGTGTGGCCGCACGCACCCTAAGCACAAACAGAAACCATTACAACACAGAAACTGAGGCTTAGGGTACCTGGCAGCGGCAGCAAAGACATCAATACATGTACAGCTACGCAGCAGAGCAGGAAACTGAACAGCATCCATACAGGTAGCAGACAACAGTATCCCTGTAAGTTAGGGGGAGAGGAGCAAAGGGTTAAAGCAGAGACATGTAGAGTAACGCCGGAGAAACAAGGTAAAAACCCACTGGCGTTACATCTGTTCTTGTTCTTAGAAATTAAGGCTATTCCATGCGAGAAATTGCCAAAAAACTGAAGATTTCCTACAATGGTATCTGAGACTGGCTACTAAAAGAAAAGGGCAAAATAACACAGACATTGGACAGAGGAAGATTGAAAAAAAAGTGTTATGGACAGACAAATCCAAGTTTGAGGTGTTTGGATCACACAGAAGAATCTTTGTGAGACGCAGAACAGCTGAAAAGATGCTGAAAGAATGCCTGACACCATCTGTAAAGCATGGTGGAGGTAATGTGATGGTCTGGGGTTGCTTTGGTGCTGGTAAAAGGGGAGATTTGTACAAGGTAAAAGGGATTTTGAATAAGGAAGGCTATCACTCCATTTTGCAACTCCATGCCATACCCTGTGGATAGCGCTTGATTGGAGCCAGTTTCATCCTACAACAGGACAATGACCCAAAGCACACCTCCAAATTATGCAAGAACTGTTTAGTGAAGAAGCAGGCAGCTGGTATTCTATCTGTAATGGAGTGGCCTGCACAGTCACCAGATCTCAACCCCATTGAGCTGTTGTGGGAGCAGCTTGACCGTATGGTACGCAAAAAGTGCCCATCAAGATAAACCAACTTGTGGGAGGGGCTTCTGGATGCATGGGGTGACATTTCTCCAGATTACCTCAGCAAATTAACTGCTAGAATGCCAAAGGTCTGCAATGCTGTAATTGCTGCAAAGGGAGCATTCTTTGACAAAAGCAAAGTTTGAAAGAGAAAATTATTATTTCAAATATATTTTTTTTCTAACCTGGTTAATGTCTGGACTAGATTTTCAATTCGTTTGGCAACTCATTTGATTAGTAAAAGTATGAGTTTTCATGGAAAACGCAAAATTGTCTGGGTGACCCTAAACTTTTGAACAGTAGTGTATATGCCCCTTGCGGAGGCTTTCTGCAATACACTCCTTCATGGCCAAACGCTCAGGACTGGACAAATTGAACAGACAGGCTTTAGGCAACTTAGTCCCAGGAACCAATTCAGTGGCACAATCAAAGGGTCTATGTGGCTGTAAAACCTCAGCCTCGCTTTCAGAGAACATGTCCTCGAAGTCCTTCAGGTACTCTGGAATCCCCTCCAGACCGACAGTCGAGACAGAGACAGATCGGACAGGTTTAGACAAAAATACAGATTTATAACAAAGATTGAAACAGGCCACCATTGAACAATTTCTTCGGTCTCCCAATTGATGACGGGGTTGTGACGTTGCAACCAAGGCATCCACAACACCAACCCAGCAGGCAAATTTTTCAAGACAAAACAACTTATTTTTTCAACATGAACAGAGCTCACCTTGAGTGAAGAACGTACCACACATAGAGAAATCCCTTCCTTGGTGAGGGGAGAAGAGTCAATAGCCACCACTTTAATTGGAGACTTAAGCCTGACTGTCCCTATCTTGCATTGAGAAAGCAACCGAGAGTTGACCAAGTTGATGGACGAACCGCAGTCAACAAAAGCTGTAGAAAAAGGACCGTTGTCTACCAGAAGTTCCACTTGCTGCTAAACTTTAGAAAATGAGGAAAAGTGTACCTGAGGGTCTGGATAGTTTCCTCGACAACTACCCAGACCTACTCGTTTCTTGACACCTTGGTTGATGAAGGGCAAAAGGGACAGTCCTTCTTCCAGTGCCCAGACTCCTCACAATAAAAGCACAGCTGCTATTACGACAGCATTTCTTCTCTTTCTCCTTCAGGGTGAGAGCGCCCATGGCATCTCTCACTTGGAAACTATGGGGTTTCTAATTGCATGATGCCCTCTCACCCGCAACCTACGGTCCATACGGACAGCCTGGGTCATGGCGTCCTCCAAAGAGTCAGGTGGAGGATGAAGGGCCAAGTCATCTTTCAGGTGTTCAGAGAGGCCCCTGTGGAACAAGCCTCGAAGGGCGGCATCATCCCAGGAAACCTCAGCAGCCCAGCGTCTAAACTCAGCACTTAACCACTCAGTCGAGTGCTTCCCCTGACAAACACTCATTACCATGTCCTCAGCCTGTCACACACAATCAGGCTCATCGTGGATATGCCCAAGGGCCTCAAAAAATGCATTCACAGACATTCTCTCGGGCTGTGGAAGGGAGAGAAAAAGCCCAAGCCTGCGGGGTTCCCCTAAATAAAGAGATTATGACCCCCACCCTCTGACTTTCATCCCCAAAAGAGCAGGGTCTTCGGGAAAAAAAAAAAAAAAGCTTACCGCCCTCCTTTAAAGGCTCTAAATTTCGCTTTGCCCCCAACAAATGTATCCGGCAACATAACTGGAGGTTCAGGAGGAATTAGAGTAACATCTCTAGCCCCTGAACCCTCGACAACAGGGCTCCTTGCACCGCATCAGATACCAGTTGCTGAGTCTGAGCAAGAGCTTGTTGCTCCATAGTCAATTTCTGCATCATCTGTGTCAGGTGCTTCACCTGCTCAGAAACGGTTTGCATGGGTCCAGCGTCAGGAGACTGTGATGGTCCGTTATAATTTAAGGAACACAGTGACTGGTAAGTCTCACTCAGTACATGTGTGTCCTGGATGAGTGAGGCAATGCAGTGCACTGAAAGGTTACCGGGAAGGGGCGCAACCGCTGATGTGCAGGACCTGCGGCACATAACTGCAGGGAGTGGAACCGGGGGCCGAGCAAGCTGTAGCGCTCCCGGAGAAGACAGCGGAGGATGGCGGGCACCGACAGAACAAGAGAAGTTCAGGAAAGCCGAGGTCAAAACCGAGAGGTCAGCAAGGTACAGGAGCGAGGTACAAAAGAGTAATCAAATACAAGGCCATGTGTCAGAAACCGGAGAGGGCAGCAAAAGTACCAGAACGAGTAGTTAGAACGGAGCAGAAGTCAGAAACCAGGCAGAATGAATGAACACTTACAGAATCAATAGACAACAGCAAAAACGGGGGACAGAACTGGGTCAGTAACAGGATAACACGCAAGAGCAGGCACAAGCGCACAAGGGTCAAACTGAAAAGTCTTAACCCCTGAGGTCCCAGCCAAAAATTCCAAAAAAACCATGACCATAATCAGGTAAAATGCTAGTGCATCATCACGAATAAGGTCCAAGTCACACTCGCTACTATTAGTCAATCAAAAACAGAGTAAGATGCTAGTGCATGATCACGTGTAAAATACAAATCATACTTGCTGCTATGGATTCCCACTCCTTAATGGCATCCACCCCTATGTGCGTTTTAGCTGTCGCCTTTGTCAGGGAGTCACGCGTGTCTGGGTGGACATCATTCAGGAGTGGGAGTCCAAAGCAGTGAGTATGACTTGCATTTTACACTTGATCATGCACTAGCACTTTTTAATATGTTTTTGTATAATTAGCATGACAGTGTGTAATCCCGACAAAAATTCTACTGTTAGTAGCAGTGAAGGTTTAAAACATAAGTTTTAATAATACTATTAATAAAAATATCAATACCAAAATTGCGAAGTGCGGGACTAACAGTTAAAAAAAAAAAAAAAAGACACAACAATGGTACTAAAAATCAATTACGTCAGATCACCATTTACGATAATACTCTTCGGCATTCCGTTCCTAGTATGTGTGACACCCTTATCTACTCTCCTGTTGAATGAGCAAACGAAACGTGTTGGAAGTTCCACCAGCAAAGATGAGAAACAATCCAGGATGTGTGTTCATCCATGGATGACTGAGTGAGACTTCCACTTTTAATTCTAGCATAAATATGCCAAGCTAGTGTTATGGCTGCACCTTGACCTAAAGATATACAAGTATGAATGTGATGCCTGTAATCTATTGTCATGGTGCTGAGGCCAGATTCTTTGTGGGCTTATGCCGCTGAATCACCGTCCTTGGAGGATGTTCATTCATTTGTTTAATTTTGTAGAAAAAAAGCAGATCACAGATATGGCACAAAACTAAAGTCATTTCAAATGTCAACTTTCTGGCTTTAAGAAACACTAAAACAAATGAAGAAAAAAAAATGTGGTAGTCGGTAATGGTTACTTTTTTAACCAAGCATAGGGAAAAATTATGGAGTCGCTCAAGCCTGAAAAAATTATGGAATCATGAAAAACAAAGAAACAAAAAAACACTCCAACACTTCACTAGGATTTTGTTGCACCTCATCTGGCTTTTATAACCGCTTGCAGTCTCTGAGGCATGAACTTAATGAGTGTCAAACAGAACTCTTCATCAATCTGGCTCCAACTTTCTCTGATTGCTGTTGCCAGATCAGCTTTGCAGGTTGGAGCCTTGTCATGGACCATTTTCTTCAACTTCCACCAAAGATTTTCAATTGGATTGAGATCCGGACTATTTGCAGGCCATGACATTTGACCTTATGTGTCTTTTTTTAAGGAATGTTTGCACAGTTTTTGCTCTATGGCAGGATGCATTATCATCTTGAAAAATGATTTCATCATCCCCAAACATCCTTTTAATTGATGGGGTAAGAAAAGTGTCCAAAATATTAACATAAACTTGTGCATTTATTGAAGATGTAATGACAGCCATCTCCCCAGTGCCTTTACCTGCCCCATATCCTCAATGACTGTGGAAATTTGCATGTTCTCTTCATGCAGTCATCTCTATAAATCTCATTGGAACGGCACCAAACAAAAGTTCCAGCATCATCACCTTGCCCAATGCAGATTTGTAATTCATCACTGAATATGACTTTCATTCAGTCATCCACAGTCCATGATTGCTTTTCCTTAGCCCATTGTAACCTTGTTTTTTTCTGTTTAGCTGATGTTGATGGCTTTCGTTTAGCTTTTCTGTATGTAAATCCCATTTTCTTCAGGCGGTTTCTTACAGTTCGGTCACAGACGTTGACTCCAGTTTCCACCCATTCGTTCCTCATTTGTTTTGTTGTGCATTTCCTGTTTTGGAGACCCATTGCTTTAAGTTTCCGGTCTTGACGCTTTGATGTCTTCCTTGGTCTACCAGTATGTTTGCCTTTAACAACCTTCCCATGTTGTTATATTTGGTCCAGATTTTAGACACAGCTGACTGTGAACAACCAACATCTTTTGCAACATTCGTGATTTATTTACCCTCTTTTAAGAGTCTGATAATCCTCTCCTTTGTTTCAATTGACATCTCTCGGGTTTGAACCATGATTAATTTCAGTCCACTTGGTGCAACAGCTCTCCAAGGTGTGATCACTCCTTTTTAGGCTATGTGCACACGTTGCGGATTGGGGTGTAGAATTTTCCGCACAAAATCCGCATCTCCTGGCAGAAAACGCATGTGCGGATTTTGTGCGTTTTTGACGTGGATTTTCTGCGTTTTTTACCCCTGTTGATTTCTATTATGGAAGGGGTCAGAAACGCTGCAATTCCGCACAGAAGTAGTAGCATGCTACTTTTTTTGTTTTGCAGCTTTTTTCATGCCGATTTTTCCGCACCATTAGCACAGCTTTTTTTTTCTATTGATTTACATTGTACTGTAAGTCACTGTGCGGTACTGCAGCTTTTCTGCGTGGAAAAATCCGCTGCGGATCCGCAGTAAATCCGCATCGTGTGCACACAGCCTTAGATTCAGACTAACGAGCAGATCTAATTTGATGCAGGTGTTATTTTTGGGAATGAAAATTTACAGGGCGATTCCATAATTTTTTTCCCCTCATAATTGAGTGACTTAATAATTTTTACCCTGTGCTTGGTTTACCCCTTCAAGACGCAGTCCTTTTTCATTTTTGCATTTTCGGTTTTCAGTCCCCTCCTTCCCAGAGCCATAACTTTTTTTTTTTTACTTTTCCGTCAATATGGCCATGTGAGGGCTTATTTTTTGCGGTACGAGTTGTACTTTTGAACGACACGATTGGTTTTACCATGTCTTGTACTAGAAAATGGGAAAAAAAGTGCAATCCCACACTTGTGTTTTTTTTGGCTTTTTTGCTAGGTACACTAAATGCTAAAACTGCCATTTTGATTCTCCAGGTCATTACAAGTTCATAGACACCAAATATGTCTAGGTTATTTTTTAACTAAATGGTGAAAAAAAAAAATCCAAACTCTGCTAAAAAAACCCCCCAAAAAACGAATTGCGCCATTTTCCGATACCCGTAGCTGTTCCATTTTTCAGTATCTCGGGTCAGGTGAGGGCTTATTTTTTGCATGCCGAGCTGACGTTTTTAATGATACCACTATTGTGCAGATATGTTCTTTTGATCGCCCGTTATTGCATTCTAATGCAATGTCGTGGCGACCAAAAAAACGTAATTCTGGTGTTTTGGTCACCGTTTAGTGATCAGGTTAATCCTTTTTTATTGATAGATTGGGCGATTCCGAATATGTAGGTTTGATTTATTTATTTTTTTATTGTTTTTATTTTGAATGGGGCGAAAGGGGGGGGATGATTTAAACTTTTATATATTTCTTTATTTTTTTCATATTTTTTAAAACATTTTTTTAACTTTTGCCATGCTTCAATAGCCTCCATGGGAGGCTAGAAGCTGGCATTGCCTGTTCAGCTCTGCTACATAGCAGTGATCATCAGATCGCTGCTATGTAGCTGAATTACAGGCTTACTATGAGCGCCGACCACAGGGTGGCACTCACAGCAATCTGGCATCAACAACCATAGAGGTCTCAAGGAGACCTCAGGTTGTCATGCCAACGCATCGCTGTCCCACGATCATGTGACTGGGTCGGCGATGCGAGCATTTCTGGCCGCCTGGCTGGAAGCGGTAGTTAAATGCCGCTGTCAGCGTTTGACAGCGGCATTTAACTAGTTAATAGCGGCAGGTGGATCGAGATTCCACCTGCCACTATTGCACGCACATGTCAGCTGTACCAAACAGCTGACATATCGCGACTTTGAAGTGGGCTCAGCGCCAGAGCCCACATCAAAGGGGAGACACGACATGCGCTGTACTAGTACGGCGCATGTCGTGAAAGGGTTGAAAAAAAAAACCATTACTGACTAATACATTTTTTGTTCTTGATTTCTTTTAGTGTTTCTTAGAGCCAGCAAGTTGAAATTTGAAATTACTTTAGTTTTGTGCAATGTCTGTGATCTGCTTTTTTTTTCTACAAAATGAAACAACTGAATGAACATCCTCCAAGGCCGGTGATTACATAATTTTTGCCAGAGGTTGTAGTATACTGTTAAGGTACCTTCACACTAAACGACGCTGCAGCGATATCGACAACGATGCCGATCGCTGCAGCGTCGCTGTGTGGTCGCTGGAGAGCTGTCACACAGACAGCTCTCCAGCGACCAACGATCCCGAAGTCCCCGGGTAACCAGGGTAAACATCGGGTTGCTAAGCGCAGGGCCGCGCTTAGTAACCCGATGTTTACCCTGGTTACCAGTGCAAATGTAAAAAAAACAAACACTACATACTTACATTCGCGTCCCCCGGCGTCCGCTTCCCTGCACTGTGTAAGCGCCGGCAGTACAGAGCACAGTGGTGACGTCACCGCTGTGCTTTGCTTTCCGGCTGGCACTGACACATTCAGTGCAGGAAGCTCTGAGCAGCAGCGCGGACGCCGGGGGACGTGACAGACATCAGAGGGTGAGTATGTAGTGTTTTTTTTTTTACTTTTTACAATGGTAACCAGGGTTACTATCGGGTTACTAAGCGCGGCCCTGCGCTTAGTAACCCGATATTTACCCTGGTTACCATTGTAAAACATTGCTGGCATCGTTGCTTTTGCTGTCAAACACGACGATACACGCCGATCTGACGGCCAAATAAAGTTCTGAACTTTCAGCAACGACCAGCGATATCACAGCAGGATCCAGAACGCTGCTGCGTGTCAAACACAACGATATCGCTATCTAGGACGCTGCAACGTCACGGATCGCTATCGTTATCGCTGCAATGTCGCTTAGTGTGAAGGTACCTTTATTCAAGTTCATAAGGCACAAGGTGGGCAGATCCCCATTACTATTATCTCGTTAATTTATGGCTACATACAATGATGCTGTGGTTGTCCAAAAGCTTATGCATTCATTGTAAGCAGATGCTGCAATTTTTAGCTTTAAAGTATGGTACCTCAAATGATCCACGGCTGATGCTGTGAACTCTAAAGCAGTTAGGCCGGCTTGACACTAGCGAGTTTTACGGACATATGAGAGGCGCAGAAAATACGCATTGCACAAGGACCAATGATTTTCTATGGGGCAGCTCCTATCTGCTGTATATTACGCATCTTTATTATACAGTCTTGTACGGCCGTAGAAAATCGCAGCATGCTGCGTTTGTCAGCGAATTGCGCAAAAAATACGCCAATGCAAGTCTATGGAGGCGCGCAAAATACGGATTACACACGGACCATGCGTGTGACTTGCGAGAAATATGCTAGACTCTGGCAGGTGACAGGAAATGTGCCAAGGCCTCAGTCAGGAAGCTCAGACATGCTAATTAGCTGAAAAAGCCTGACATCCCGGAAGTCTGCCGCACGTCTCCACGGAGTCTGAATCAGCATGGCTAATATAATAAATGTGGACCCTTATTATCCTGGTCCAGGAAAGGCCCGAAATTTGGGACCAAAGGATGCAAACTATGCAAAGGGCAAGGAAAGAGGCAGCATGGAGGAGCATATGTGGGTCCCTATTCCCAAATTATGATCAGCGGCCACCTGAGGTCCAGAGGCAAATAAGTAAGTACACTCGTGTTTCTACATTAATTTTTATGTGAAACTGCAGTACCTACGTTATGTTTACACATTTAAATATGTTGTTTATTATTCTAGTTATTTATTTATATAGCACCATTAATTCCATGGTGCTGGACATGAGAAATGGGTTACATACAGGGTTAGTAATAATAATAATAATAATAATTTTTATTTATATAGCGCCAACATATTTCGCAGTGCTTTACAAATTATAGAGGGGACTTGTACAGGCAATAGACATTACAGCATAACAGAAATCACAGTTCAAAACAGATACCAGGAGGAATGAGGGCCCTGCTCGCAAGCTTACAAACTATGAGGAAAAGGGGAGACACGAGAGGTGGATGGTAACAATTGCTTTAGTTATTCGGACCAGCCATAGTGTAAGGCTCGGGTGTTCATGTAAAGCTGCATGAACCAGTTAACTGCCCAAGTATGTAGCAGTACAGACACAGAGTGCTATTAACTGCATAAAGTGTATGAGAACATGATGCGAGGAACCTGATTATGTTTTTTATTTTTTTATTTAATAGGCCACACAGGGATAGTTAGGTTAATGCATTGAGGCGGTAGGCCAGTCTGAACAAATGAGTTTTTAGGGCACGCTTAAAACTGTGGAAATTGGGGATTAATCGTATTAACCTAGGTAGTGCATTCCAAAGAATCGGCGCAGCACGTGTAAAGTCTTGGAGTCTAGTATAGATGTCCCTTACAGTAAACAACTGAAAAATGTCATACTGGTATAGATTGGAGAGGACTCTGTACTCGTGGCCTTAAATTCTATGATGATCCCCTTGTTGTTTGTTTTTAAAACTTTAAATTAAACAAATGCAGCTTCCTAGGCCACACTGCAATCTGTTTAAGCAATTACACCTTGTGTTACCACTGTACACAATGGCCTAATACATTATTTTACTCTCTTTCCTTGCAGTGGAAGATGTTATGAAAAGATGGCGGAGCATAAGAGATCAGTATAGGAGGGAAAGGCAGCAGCGGGCTAGGAGTGGGGCAGCAGCTCCGGCCAAAAAAAAAAAAAATCTATTATGACACTGTCGTTTTTGGATCCCAGTATGGATCTCAGACCGTAAGTACACACCTCACAACACATTACACATATGTTTTCAATGGTCAGACATAATTATTATTTTTTTTTATTTCCCATACTTTCATAACAGAACACAGTCCAACCTCACTGAGAGGGAGACAGGATCAGACTCTGAGGTTGTGATTGATCCAGTTGGGGAAGGAGAAGAGGTGGCTGGCCCATCTTCTGCTCCTTCAAGGTCCATCCCTCCAGGATCCTCTTCATCTGCCCATCAAGCTCCAGCAGCAACTGCCCAAGATGAGGCCCCACCACCCACAGCAGCAGCAGTACAAAGAAGCCAAGATGATCCTGAAAACAGCAGCAGCCCTACTGTGCGACTGGAGACCTCCCCAAAGGCTGCTTTCATTTCAAGGCGTGGCCCCTGAAGGAGAGATCTCCAAGAAAGTCGGAGGAATGTGGATGCTGGGGTCCTTAACTATCTCGCAAGGGCTACTCAGGATGAGGGGGAGGAGTCATATGCGAGGAGCTTGGCCCGGTACCTACGTCCCCTACCCCGTGAGGTGAGGCTACGTGTGAGAGAGTTTCTTCAAATCCTTATTGATGCATGCACACCCCCAAATGACCCATATGAGTTGTTTGAGTTTATTGAGAGTTGGCAGCTCTCATCACATAACGTCCTGTGGCTGCCAAGATCTCAACAGGTGCATGCTCAACAGGGATTTGAAGCACCTCCTCTACGTGTGCCTACACCTCGACCCCTTCCCACCCAAAACCCACCAAGGCAACCTCCGTACCATATGCCAGCCTACCATCAACCTTCCCAATATGGCCACTTGTCCAGACCCAGTGCTGGAGGCTGGTCCCAACCTGGGTTTGTACGACATGGCCATATTGGGGGTGGCTATGAGTCAAGGCCATATTTCCAGCAACATGACGGCCAGAGTCAAATCTCTTATGGGCAATACCCAACTGGCCAATATGATCAAGGCCTGTATTTTGATCTGGCCAACACAGCATCCACACAGGGTGAAGGACATTTGGCCCAACAAAGGCCACCTGAGCAGGACCCTGAGCTTCCGCCATCATCTCCACCAACGTACAGAAATCTGTAACAACTCTTTTATTGTGTTCGGCTTTTTGCCGCATAACCATGTTTTTGTTTAGTTTGTGCTGTAATAGCACTTTGTTATGTTGTTGATTAAAAACAAATCCCCCCCCCAAAAAAAATTGGATACAAATCCATATGAAAAAAATATGGTTTTACGTTAACACCAAAAGGCTTTTGCTATAATTAAAATATATAGTCAAAAGCCAATTGACGTTTGTGGGACAATCATTCTTACATCACACACTTATGCTCTGTTCATAACCATCTGGTAATTAAGTAAATACAACACACAGAGTTCAGTATTTAAAGTAAAATGTTCTTTTTTGCAGATAATATAGTTAGAAAGTAAGAAATTACAACTGAGAAACCGCATAATCTTGCCAGGGAGTAGCACCCTGAGGAGAAACAAAATAATTGGAGAAAATATCTCTCACTTTTATGCCAGAAAGGGGACGGCGCGGAGGAGGGCCATGTGGTGTAGGCCTACTCACATTGGGTAACATTTCTTCACCAATAGCAGCTGAGGAGCAATCATGAAGTCTAATAAAATTGTGCAAAACAACACCCGCTTTAAGTACTTCATTAATAATAGCCTCACTCAGCTGAATGGCAGACTGGAGGACACGCCATTTGGCACACAGAATCCCAAAGGTGCACTCCACCAGTCTACGCGCCCTGGAAAGCTTCAAATTAAATACACGCCGTCGGTGGTCCAGGTTGCGCCTGGGATAAGGCCTCATGACATGCCTTGTCAATTGTAAGGCCTCATCTCCCACAAGAACATATGGCACTGCTTCAGCATTGGAGCCTGGGAGTTGTTGTGGTGGTGGGAGGTCCAACTGGTTTTCACGTAGCCGCCGACCCATAATGGACGAATTGAACACCCTAGAGTCTCCTGTTCGCCCATAGGCCCCAGTGTCTACAATTATAAACCTGTAGTTACTGTCAACTACAGCTAACAGAACTACAGAGAAAAACTGCTTATAATTGTAGAATTGGGAGCCCGAGTTCGGCAGCTTACGCACCCTGATATGTTTCCCATCCAGGGCTCCAATGCAGTGTGGGAAGTCACAAGTGTCATTGAATCCACGGGCTATTTTGAGCCAATCATCCAGTTTTGGCTCAGGCATGACAAGTTCCTGTAGTTTAGCCCATATTTCACTACATGTTGAGCGCACAATGCCAGAAATCGTGGACCGCCCAATGATAAACTCCAGGTGTAGTCCTGCATAAGACAATCCAGTTGACAGGAAGCTGAAAGCACAGAAAAAATATTAGCTAGGTAACAATAGTTAACACAAAACAAGAAGCACAAGTATGTTGTAGATTTGAAAACACAGGAATAACACTGAAATTTTTCAAAATTTACCTAGGGTACATAAGTAGAATATTAAAAATACATATTTTGGATGTGCTTGTGCCCTAATTTACACATATAGTTGAAAAGACCTGCTATCAAACAACCCAAAAAAAAAAAAAAATCAACATACAGTATGTGAGGATGTTGAATACATACCGTAAGGTAAGGAGAAGACGCTACTCTGCGGATATGCTTTTTCGCATCCTGGTGTCCTGATACGTGAGTCCTGGACGTACTGTCTCCAACAAGATATCAAATGTTGGTATTGTCATTCGACAGTATAGGTAGAAATTATCAGGATGTGCACGCAGAGCTGTATAGAGCCTCTGAAAATGGCCTTTAGTGAGGCGTTGGGTCAAAAGAGGATGCACCCACAATCATCTTCTCCTTCGCAGATCATCAATCACAGGGTATGGCTGCCCAAACCAACACGACAAGACCCAGTTAAATTACACCCGCTGAGTTGGGGTGAAGTGCAGTAGGTCAGACATGGTGCAAACGTAACCACAACACACCAACAGATGCACAACCACAAAATGGCCATATGGGAGGGTGCCACCTGTTGTAGAGGCCTTAAATAGGGTTGCTATGCTGATTTAAATTAATTTCAGGCTACAAAACCGTTAAATGTCCATTTTGTCAGGTTGCGTGGAAAAAACACAGATTATTTCTGCGTATTACGGTTATAAAAAACGGACCGCATTTGCATACGCCTAGTGTGACGCCGGCCTTACTCTCCTGCTCAAACACCTCTGTGAAGATAGTGAGTTTATTGCTCTGGATAATGATGGTGACCGCTAGTGCCTGTAGTAAACAGTAGTATCTACCATACCCTGGTGAACTGTAATCTCAAGTATTGGATCAACCAAATAATACTTTGAACCTTCACCACAAATTAATATAGTTGATAGTGAACGGTGATCAGACATAATTGATTTTTCGTACCATTGTTGTTTTTTTGTGGCATTTTGTCCCTCTCTTCACACTTTTGGTATTGATATTTTTATTAATAGTAGCATTAAAAGGTATATTTTAAACCTTCACTGCTTCTAACATCATATGTTTTTGATTGACAAATAGACTTTGACATCATTTGGGATGATGCTATTTGGGATGCTGTCCGCTATTTCATCCTTCTCCGCTAGGTTTCTAAAACTTAGCATGGACAAAACAGAATTCATCATCTTTCCCCATCTCACAAGACCCCCCCCCCCCCCCCCCGGACCTATCCATTAAAGTAAACGGCTGCCCACTCTCTACTGTCGCACAATCTCGCTGCCTTGGGGTAATCCTTCCTGCCGACTTCAACTCAAAAATATTTCACGGATCTGTGCATTCCTAAATCAAGAATCTGAAAAAACCCTAGTCCATTCATCTCCCGCCTTGACTACTGCAACCTCCTGCTCTGTGGCCTCCCCTGGAACACTCTCTCACTCCTCCAATCTATTCTAAACTCTGCTGCCCGACTAATCCACCAGTCCCCCCGCTATTCCCTGGCCTCTCCCCTCTGTCAATCCCTTCACTGGCTCCCCATTGCCCAGAGACTCCAGTACAAAACCCTGACCATGAAGTACAAACCCATCCACAACCTGTGTCCTGCCTATATCTGTGACCTCGTCTCCAGGTACTTACCTGCACGCAACCTCTGATCCTCCTTCTCTACTCCCCTCTTATCTCCTCTTCCCACAATCGCATACAAGAGTTCTCTCGCGCATCACCCCTACTCTGGAACTCTCTACCACAACATATCAGACTCTCGCCTACCATCGAAACCTTAAAAAAGAACCTGAAGACCTACCTCTTCCGACAAGCCTACAACCTGCAGTAACCACCGATCGACCAAACCACTGCACGACCCTCGCCTACTGTATCCTCACCCATCCCTTGTAGATTGTGAGCCCTCGCAGGCAGGGTACTCTCTCCTCCTGTACCAGTCGTGACTTGTATTGTTTAAGATTATTGTACTTGTTTTTATTATGTATACCCTTCTTCACATGTAATGCGCCATGGAATAAATGGCGCTATAATAATGAATAATAACAATGATGCACTAGCACTTTACATTATTATGTCTCTGAAATCAGTCAGCCGCTACACTATATGCAGCAATGCACAATTTGATGTACTAGCACTTTACTTGATTCTATGGTTTTGATGCAGGACGTTATGTATTAGATGAGTGTCAGTGTACACTATAATGTATCTCACTACACATAATATAACAGTATGTTATTTTTATACATAATATGGCTCCCACAAGTTATATGTTTTTATTCTCCTGAGTGTGCGCCCTTTGTTTTTATCGCTTACATGGTATTGTGCTGTAATCCCTGAATGTCTCTCTGAACTGCATTTTTTTTCCCTCTGGTATCCACTGAATGTCTCCTGCTCTGCCTAGACCCTGAATGTCTCTGAACTGCATTTTTTTTTCTGGTATGCACTGCTCACCTATCACTTTGGGTCCATAATGTATTTCACTTCTCTGGTGTCTTCCATGCATACCCCTGAGTGGTCAGTCTAACCCCCCCCCCCCTTTTTATGACCTTTTGTTTAACTCTGAACATGTGTTCTGGCCACACCCCCCCACATCCACTCACAGCTGAATCCTCTTACTAGCACATATATTCAGATCCAGGAGTCTGATCCAGACGTAGTCTGATCCATGCATCTTTCAAATTGCATATTTTTAATTACATTGGATTAGACTGAATTAGACTGAATTGGACTGGAATTGACTGGAAGGTAACGGAATACCAAACCACTACAATGTTTCGGTTTCTTTTCTCTTTCAGCCCCATACTACTTTCCTTCTTACAATCTCCTGGAATCCCTCCACTTAGGAAGTAGTCATTTTTCCATCTATCCTCCCCAGCCATCTCACATTCTCTTCAGAACTGTTTCTCCACATACAATCCTTTTTCTCCAGACACACACGGACGCATCATGTCCTATCCTGCTCCCACCTTCTAACGCTCTGTCTGCTACTCCTCATCGCTGGTGATGTATCCTCAAATCCTGGCCCTCCTCAACACATCCCCACACACATTTCTAACCCCCTGCCACGATCCTCTGCACGTTCTCCCAACCATGATAACCTCATACCCATTCATCCAGCCCCACTCCCCCGGTCACCCTACCTGGAGCACTATGGAACGCTTGCTCTGTCTGCAACAAACTGCCATTTATCCATGACCTTTTCATCACCAACAAACTCTCATTCCGTGGCATCACTGAAACCTGGCTCACCCCCTCTGACTCTCCAGCTTCACTTTCTTATGGTGGACTCAATCTCTCTCACACCCGTCGCCCCAGCAACAAACGTGGTGGAGGAGTTGGCCTGCTCCTGTCTGACACCTGCTCCTTTGCTGCAATCCCACTACCACCCTCCACTACGCCCTCGTTTGAGGTGCACTCCGTCCGCATCTTTTCCCCCTCCAACCTTCAGCTGGCTGTCATCTACCGCCCCCCGGAACTAGCCATCTCCACCTTTCTTGACCACCTCACCACCTGGCTACTTCATTTCCTCTCTGCTGACATCCCCACTATCATGGGTGACTTCAATATCCCCATTGACACTTCCTCCTCAGCTGCCTCTAAACTTTTATTACTGACTTCCTCCTTTGGCCTCACTCAATGGTCCTCTGAGGCCACTCACAAAGGTGGCCACAGGCTGGACTTCATCTTCACCCGCCTCTGCTCCCTCACTTATCTCACTAACTCACCCCTCCCCCTGTCTGACCATAACCTACTGACATTCTCTTCCCTCTCCTAGTGTGCAACCCCCACTACACAAACTCACTCACCCTCGCAGAAATCTCAAATACCTCAATTTACAATCATTCTCTGAGTCCTTTCTCCCTCTTACAGACACAGCCTCCCTTCAAAAATACTAAAAAAGAAAGAAAGGAGCGCACTTACCCTGAAGGAGCTTTACATCACTTTATTAGGACATAATAAAAAGTCAAGAGCAGGGAGGGATAAGATCAGCCAAGGACCTTGGCTGATCTTATCCCTCCCTGCTCTTGACTTTTTATTATGTCCTAATAAAGTGATGTAAAGCTCCTTCAGGGTAAGTGCGCTCCTTTCTTTCTTTTTTAGTATTTTTGCACTTTTGCTGTTTTTTCTGGATGCGGCACCCCTGTGGTTTACCAAATGGAGCGGATGCACGGGTATTGCAACCTTTAGGTGTTGGACGGACAGCATGATGCGGTCCTGGGTGGATTTTAATCAGCAGTGCGGATGTGTGTTTCAATTTCTTTTGGAGGACTTTGAGTATAGCCTCCCTTCATGTCACAGATGCTGCTGCTACTTTTTATAACACCACAATAACAGCAACACTCGATTCGGCCACCACGCTCATGCATAGCAAGACTCGTACACTCAACAGGCAGCCCTGGCTGACGAGCCTGACCAAAGAACTGAAACTGGCTTCCAGGATCGCTGAGCGGAGATGGAAGAGATCCTGCTCGGCCGAGCACTTTATCGCATACAAGCAGTCCCTCACCAGCTTCAAGTCCACGCTCACTGCTGCAAAACAAACTTAGTTCTCATCTCTCATTTCCTACCTGCCTCACAACCCTAAACAGCTTTTCAACACTTTCAATTCTCTACTCCGTCCCCCCGCACCCCTCCCTCCCCTCTCATTTCTGCTGAAGACTTTGCCTCTTTATTTAAACAGGAGATCGATACGATCAGAGAAAGCTTTGGCCCACAGCGCGCAATGCCCCCTCTTAGCTGCTCAACCCTCTTCCTCTAAAACCAGCTTCTCCACCATGGCAGAAGATCAGCTCTCCACCCACCTATCAAGATCACACCTCACCACTTGCACGCTTGATCTGCTCCCGTCCCACCTCATCCCTAACCATGCCAGGGTCTTCATCCCAACCCTAACACACCTCTTCAACCTCTCACTCACAACTGATGTCTTCCGCTCATCCTTCAAGCATGCCAAGATCACACCCATCCTCAAAAAGCCCTCCCTTGACCCATCCTCTGTGTCTAGCTATCGCCCGATATCTCTTCTCCCTTATGCCTCAAAACTACTGGAACATGTCCATCTTGAACTGTCCTCCCACCTCTCCTCCTGCTCACTCTTTGACCGGTTACAATCTGGCTTCCGACCCCATCACTCAACTGAAACTGCCCTAACTAAAGTCACCAATGACCTACTAACTGCCAAGAGCAAGCGACACTACTCTGTCCTCCTTCTCCTGGACCTGTCTTCTGCCTTTTACACTGTGGACCACTCCCTTCTTCTACAGATTCTCTCATCTCTTGGCATCACAGACTTGGCCCTATCCTGGATCTCGTCATATCTGACAGACTGAACATTCAGTGTCTCCCTCCCCCACACCACCTCCTCACTCCACCCCCTTGTCTGTTGGTGTTTTTCAAGGCTCTTTTCTAGGACCCCTACTCTTCTCCATATACACCTTCGGCCTGGGACAGCTCATAGAATCCCACGGTATGCAGTATAATCTCTACGCCGATGACACGCAGATCTACCTATTCGGACCTGACCTCACCTCCTTAATTACCAAAATCCCACACTGTCTGTCTGCTATCTCGGCCTTCATTTCTGCTCGCTTTCTAAAACTGAACATGGACAAAACAGAATTCATCCTCTTTCCCCATATCACTCTACCCTCCACCAGACCTATCTATCAATGTCAATGGCTGCTCACTTCCCCCAGTCCCACACGCGCGGTGCCTCGGGGTGATCCTCGACTCTGCCCTCTCTTTCAAGCCACATATCCAAGCCCTTGCCTCCTCCTGCCAGCTCAAACTCAAAAATATCTCCAGGATCAGTGCATTCCTTGACCGCGACACCACAAAAACACTAGTGCACGCCCTTATCTCCCGCCTTGACTACTGCAACCTCCTACTCTCTGGCCTCCCGTCTAGCACTCTGGCACCACTCCAATACATCCTACACTCTGCTGCCCGACTAATCTACCTGTCGCCCTGCTATTCCCCAGCCTCTCCCCTATGCTAAGCCCTTCTCTGGCTTCCTATCACCCAGAGACTCCAGTTCAAAACCCTTACAATGACATACAAACCATCCACAACCTGTCTCCTCCATACATCTGTGACATGGTCTCCTGGTACTTACCTACACGCAACCTCCGACCCTCTCAAGATCTCCTTCTCTACTCCCCTCTCGTCTCTTCTTCCCACAACCGCATCCAAGACTTCTCCCGTGCTTCCCCCATACTCTGGAACTCTCTACCCCAACACATCAGACTCTCGCCTACCACAGAAACCTTCAAAAAGAACCTGAATACTCACATCTTCCGACAAGCCTACAACCTGCAATGATTCTCAACCTACTGAACCGCCGCACAACCAGCTCTACCCTCTCCTAGTGTATCCTCACCCATCCCCTGCAGACTGTGAGCCCTCGCAGGCAGGGTCCTCCCTCATGTATCTGTGTGCCTTGTTTTTTGCTGATGTTTAATTGTATTTGCCTATATTTGCCCCCTTTTCACATGTAAAGCGCCATGGATTAAATGGCGCTATACCATGTTTCACACTGTTTGAGTTATCTGGGCTTTTTGGTCGAGTGTCTCATCTCTTCTTTTTTTTTTTCTTTTTTCTGCAAGGTGATAACTTTGTACAGCCCGTGAACAATGTTATACGGTAAATATCCAAATGGCTCCTGGCAGAAAAAAAGATTTCCCAGCCCTGCACTATGGTGAAGGATAGACATTTTATATGTGCCAAATGCATCAACAGTAATGGCACTTATTGTTGAGATTGTAAGATCTAGTCTATTAGAAATGTTACAAAGTGGCATTCTCTGTCAGTTCCACAGTGTAAGGGTATGTTTCCACGGGGCGTATTGGCAGCGCTTTGGACGCAGCAGACAACCCGCTCCGCCCAAAGCCCTGCCCCCTTTTGTACGCGCGGTGATTTTGCATCCTATACATAAACTGTGTTATTTATCTTGCTGAGATGGCGTGTCTCTGCAAGATAAAAAGATATGCTGCGGTCTAGATAGAGTAGAAAGATGCGCTGCATGTCCGGTTACGCAGGTCTGCCGTCTGCGTGTTTATACGCACAGTGGAGATGGGATTTCATAAAACCCCTCCACTATGCTGTGACATCTGGCAGCTGCAGACTGGACGCTGTGGCTGTACGCAACTTTCAATCCGCAGCAAAAACTCAAGCAATACGTCCTGTGGAAACATACGTCACTGAACATTTCAGTACAACCCAAACTACTACCACAAATTGTTAGATGCACCTGTTTGCAGTGACTGCTTAAAACCCTGAAATCAATAAAGATCCTCTGTTTTTATAATTTTCTGAAGCCATAACAAAACTTTGCCGCAGTTTCAAAACATTGGACTTAGTAGGCATGATTTCTAATAGTGTATAAAAATTGCTTTTTACTACTGACGAAAAAAGCTAAATTGCCTCCAAATAAGCCCATGATAAACCCTCTTTTAAGTTGCAAATGGTTCTATCCAACTGGAACAGTTAAATAATTAACATTTTTACATTAGAGGACCTGCCAGCAAAATATTCGACCCCTAACTAAAGGCTTGAGTGTAAAGTACTTTCTAGTGTGCTCTATATTCATACATTGCTTGTAGTATTTCATTGGGGCGTTTTTCATTGAAGTTTTAATCACGTGCAACGAGGCACTGCATTTAAAGGTCACCTGTGCTCTCTGTCGTTTCTCTGCCCACTGACGGCTTTGTTTTTTTTTTATTTACAGGGCCTTCTTTTCATTGACCTGTCTCCAATATGCAGGCACTTTCATTGCTTTTGTTTGTCTCATCAAAATTGGCTATGCATTCGAAGTAATCTTGTAATGACATTGCAAGATTAAGAGACTGACTACTGCATTGTCAACAGGAGCTTACGGCGCGTGCGGCACCATTTCTGATGAGACAAACCTAGTCAATGATTGCGACTGTGCAGAATCTCAAGCAGAGCAAGACAGGTCACTGAGAGAAGAGTGACCGGTCAAAGACCTTAGGCCTGCATGGGGCAGAGAAACGGGAGTGCAGAACTTTCCCTACTGCACTTGCGATTTTAAAACGTAAAGAATGTATTTTTAAGAAATGCCCCCAAGTGCAGTGTGGCAAGTACTGCACTTTCAGCTCTGCTGAGCTTTCTGCCTTTTTCTGCTGGCTGCCGGCCTCCGATCATTGCCACATCACTCTTCTCTCAGTGACCGATCTCTCCTTGCCCAAGATTCTGACAGCGACATTATTACTGGGGTTAGTCTCTTCAGAAATAGTAGCATACGTGCAGTAGGCTCCTGTCGACATTGTGGAACCTGGTCCATTGATCTTGCAACGTAACTAGGTGCTTACAGCTCTTGTGCCGTCCCTTCTAGTGAAATGAACCCAGGCCAT
This sequence comes from Ranitomeya variabilis, assembly GCF_051348905.1. Classification (NCBI taxonomy): domain Eukaryota; kingdom Metazoa; phylum Chordata; class Amphibia; order Anura; family Dendrobatidae; genus Ranitomeya; species Ranitomeya variabilis. The sequence goes on along the minus strand of NC_135233.1, from coordinate 184,857,175 downwards.
GACTGTGCCTGCGTAAGGGAGAAGGCAGTGAAGAGTGATCTCTCAATTAAAGACCGTGGGGTGGGGAAAATGCAGAGAACACCTGGAAGTGCAGTACACGTACAATTACATCTCTGAATACAACTTAGATTTCTCAAAAATGCCCAAGCAAAATGCTCCAATCCAGGTATGTATTTAACTAGTTGGAGGCCCGATGCTATCACATCGGGAGGGCGGCAATGTCACGATGGGGGCAGGCTTTTGCAGCTTTGAGAATGTCTTTCAACCATGTGCTCACCCACCTATCCACGCTCTCTTTCCCCATGTGATGACTTCTCCCATCTGTGCTCTCTTCTTTGACCTGTCTACCGCATGTGCTATCCCCCTTGACTGCTGTCTCTCTCCTTCCTGTGCTGTCTTTTCCCCTCAAAGACAATACTGACATTACAGCAGGAGATCGCAGAGGATACATTTTGAGGTAAAATATTGTTTAAAAACAGTCAGTGAAATATTTTACCTGACAAAAGAAATCCTCTGTGATCCCCTGCTGTAATGTCAGTATTGTTTTTTGCTACCTCCCCTGCCCAGGAGATGTGGTATGCTCCGTACATGGTCAGGTACAGACAATTTTTTTAAATGATCTTTCGTTCGTGGGAAAACCCCTTTAATGTGACCGGCTTCCTCTGCCTGTAGACACATTGTGCATCTGCCGCTGGGATCAGCCAAATGATTCACTGCGCCTGCGTGGAATTCGCGCAGGCGCAATAAATCAGACTGCCTCTATATTTGTGCAGACAGCTAGCGGCGGTCACATTAAAACTGGGCATGTACTCCTGTACATAGATGGCAGCGGTCAGTGTATCATTTAGCATATCCCGACAGCCTGTTCGCGACGGTCTTCTGCTGGTGGTACCGTCCAAGAGGCTGCATACGGTGTATACAGTGTGTGTGGTACGTACGGAGTATACAGTGTGTGGTGTGTAAAGCATATACAGTGTTTGTGTGGTGTATATGGCGTATACAGTGTGTGGGTGGTGCGTACGGTGTATACAGTGTGTGTATGTGGTGCGTACGGAGTATACAGTGTGTGGTGTAAATGGCGTATACAGTGTGTGGGTGGTGCGTACGGCGTATACAGTGTGTGTGTGTGTGTATGGTACGTATGGTGTATACAGTGTGTGGTGCGACGGTGTTCCACTGGTGGTACCGCGCAAGAGGCTGGTACCACCAGTGGTTTACATATTGAGACACCCATCACTTGGGTGTCCCAATATGGAGGTCGGTGAACTTCTGCCGCTTGGAATTCTGGGATGCGGACACATCTGGACGGAACAGGATGTGAAGACATTACAAGGTAAGTATATATAAAGATCAATAAAGAGGTATTCCCCTCGTGACTTTATTTATCGGTTGAATATCCTACAGGTCCACTTTAACCTCTTTCACGTGTTTCCTACAGTTTAGAATTACAAATTTGCATCCCATATCCGGCTCACTTTCATTGCTGGCACATTTTCATCCAAAGATTTCTGAGGTATTTTTAGTAATCGCTGTTCATCCATCCAACTTACCACAATACACACACAGAAATACCTGCCTATGTTTACACGTGGCTGGCTATACAATCTTTCTTGTACATTTGAATGGTATAGTTTGTTGAATAAATGGATTTTTTTGCAAAATATATGCTGCTAAATGTTTTATAATATCTTTATGAAACATCGATTTTATTTGTATATTGATAAATCCTTTTTTCTCTCTTCTCTTTTCTGGGTTATGATTTGAGCATTATGACAGTTGTGCTAGTGCGTTTTCTCCAGTCACCTTCCACGACAGCAGTATCAGAGGATGTCTCCCCACCCTAATAGGGGACAGGAAACAAAGGTTAAATACCCCTCCCCTTCCTGCAACCACCAGTGGTTTTCCTGTCCCCTATGGGGCATGAAGAGGTTTCGGATAGTGCTGCCGTGGCCGGCGATCGGGAGCGCTGTTACCTGCATGCGCTGTGCAGTCGAGGTCTGGGGCTCCGCTCTCCTCCTCCTGTGACTGCTCCCATCTCCGCGTCCACAACGTGACTTGGGACCCCCTATCCCACCCTTCCTGCGCCTCCTCGTGGGATAAAGCAGGGCAGTGAAGTGCACCGGGGTCCTCCTGTAGCTCCCCGGCTTTCTCCTCCCTTCTTGCTGCTGACAGAGGCCGCGCGCGCATCGGAAGTGAAGCTCCCGTACTTCCGGTTTCGTCCCTATGCTTTCCACCCTGGAGCGCACTCGCGTGCCGGCATCCTGACTCAGCGGCAGCCATGACGGGCGTTTCTTGCATCACCCCCTACGGACCCTAGGGAGGAGGAACACTAAATATCGCTGGCGACCTCGATGCTATATATTCCTGGTCGGGGGAAAAGCCTCCAGGTAAGGCCCATTTGTCTATGTCCCTCTGTGACTGGTGACTGACCGTATGGACGGCGACAAACCCCTGCACTCTGCTTCTGCAGAGCCCATCGTTCACCCTCCTACTGTAAGTAGTGGATGAGGCCCCTTGCTGTCCAGATAATTATAAAGTGACTTAGTTCACCTTTCTCTTTTCAGGGAGACACGGTCCCTGCCCCTAAAAAGGATAAGATGCCCAGCCGCAAGTGTGGTGCATGTGCGTCCAAGCTCCGCTCCTCATAAGAAAAAGCTCTGCCAGCCATGCACGGATGAAGTGCTGCGTAATGAACAGCCCTCTCTTCTGGACAGCATCAGAACCCTCATCAGACAGGAGGTTCAGTCCTCTATGGCGGCCCTTTCCCAGGCCCCGACACCACAGCCCCCTCCGCCTAAGAAAAGAAAGATGGCTCCTGTGTATTCTGACTCAAGCAAGATCCGTACCTCGGGTTCGGAGGACATTTGGGAGAATGAGGGTTCCACTTCCACCCCCAGACCAGATAAAAAAAAATATCTTTTTTCTTCTGAAGATATGGAAGACCTAATTTCTATGGTGAGGAGCACCATGGGGGTGGAGGAGGAGGTAGCGAGCCACTCTGTTCAGGATGATATGTTTGGGGGGTTTAAACCCAGAGCCCCGAAAGGGTTCTGGAAACATTGAGAATCTTGTCCTTCATGAATGGGGCCTGCCTAAGAAATGTGTGAGTGACCCGTCAGAGTTAAAGAATCGTTTCCCTCTTAATGGGGACTGTTCTTTATGGGAGATACCTAAAGTAGGTGTACAGGTTTCCAGGGTAACCAAAAAGACGGCTCTTCCTTTTGAAGATTCCTCTCAGCTCAAAGATCCTATGGATCGGAAAATCGAGAGCTTGTTAAGGAAATCCTGGGACACATCCACTAATCTGCTAAAAACAAATGTAAGACACAATATGTCCTTATCCACTATAGAACAAATGGTACTTCCAACAAATATTGTAATCAACCACAAGATGGCAGCACAATGCCTGTCATCCCCAAAGAAGCCAACCATGAATAAATAAAATGAAAGTTTATTCCAAACAAAAAAATAATACAAAATGAGAACATTATAAAAAACTACAGAATGACTCAGGATAGTACCCCATGGGAGGATGAAGGAAGTACACCCGCTAATGGCCACAGTACAAAGTACAAAATATAACAGGACTCCCAAGACTAATACAAACAGTACACAGGAATAAAAAGTGCAAAAAGCATCCCCCAATAGTCTGTGTGTCTATTATGCAGAGTCGCCCTAATGGATCCTGTACTCCTACCTAAACCTGTAAAATTAAACCAACATAACAAAGGAGGTGAGGTATGGAAACGAGGTTACCTTAGTGGACTTAGACGGGTATGTGTACTTTCCCACAGCACTTCCCAGCGCCCCTACGCGCGTTTCGCCCTTGCTTCTTCCGGGGGCGCCCCCGTGTACTGTTTGTATTAGTCTTGGGAGTCCTGTTATATTTTGTACTTTGTACTGTGGCCATTAGCGGGTGTACTTCCTTCATCCTCCCATGGGGTACTATCCTGAGTCATTCTGTAGTTTTTTATAATGTTCTCATTTTGTATTATTTTTTTGTTTGGAATAAACTTTCATTTTATTTATTCATGGTTGGCTTCTTTGGGGATGACAGGCATTGTGCTGCCATCTTGTGGTTGATTAAAAACAAATGTAGCCTCAACTTGTGTTGCCAGATCCCTATTCCTCTGGCTACGTACATTAGAAAATCACCTTTCTCAGGGGACGTCAAGGGAAGAGATACTAAACTCTCTACCACTTCTTCAGAAGGCAACGGGGTTAATTGCGGATGCTTCGCTGAGTCTGTACGTGTAGCCGCTAGGTCTGCAGTTCTCTCCAATTCAGCTAGGAGAGCTCTATGGCTTAAATACTGGGGAGGTGACATTACCTCCAAGTCCAAACTATGTGGAATTCCTTTTCAGGGACCTTGTGTTTGGACCAGCCCTTGATGAAATCTTAGATAAGGCTACAGATAAAAAGAAAGCTCTTCCAGAGCAGAGAAGCTCTAGGAAACGCTTTTTTCATCCCTCCCGTGAGCTAGCTCCCCAGAGAGATTACAAGGGTAAAGGTAAAACAGGTCGGTGGAGCTACCCAACGGGGTAAAACCAGGAACATCCTTGTCCCCCCCAACATTAGCAGGCTCCTGAGAAGCAATGATTGCTCTCCGGTCGGGGGCCGACTCTCGGGCTTTCTCTCCCAATGGCAGGCCATCACCACAAATCAGTGGGTCCTGCGTACCATACAGGAAGGCCTGAGGTTAGAATTCAAGAGTCCTCCTCACCGCTTGGCAATTACCTCCCTACAGTCTCCACACCTTCGAGAATCCCTGATTTCAGATCTTCACGGTCTGCTCCAGGCAGGGGTGATTTCCCGGGTACCATATCAGGAAATGGGAGAGGGTCACTATTCTCACCTATTTTTAGTAAAAAAGCCCTCTGGGAAACACCAGATCATCATAAACCTGCAACCCCTAAATCAGGTGATCAAATATCGAAGATTCATCAATATGGAATCAATCAGATCAGCAATTGGGTCAAGATTGGGTAATGGCTACGGTAGATTTGAGGGATGCATATTATCATGTGTCGATACATCCCGACCACAGGAAGTTCCTCAGATTTGCAGTGGCCCAAGACCACCGAGTCAGCCATTATCAATTCAATGTCCTTCCATTCGGAGTCTCGTCAGCTCCACGGGTTTTTACCAAGATCATGTCAGAAGCAGTGATCTTCATCCGACAACAGGGGATCTGTATCATCCCGTATCTGGACGATTTTCTTATTGTCGCTCCATCCATTCCTCATCTGAATCTGGATGTGACGAAGGTCCTGGATATCCTGAGATCCCTGGGGTGGATTCCGAACTTGGAAAAGTCGGACCTCCATCCATCTTCGAGGAAAACATTTTTGTGAGTTCTTCTGGACTCGGGAAAGAATGTCCTTCCTACCCATGGACCGTCAACTCGACCTCGTCCAGAGGATTTCGAGATTCAGGAATTAGATTACCCCGACCTTAAGAGACTCGATGTCAATCCTGGGCTCGTTGATGTCATGCATCCAAGCAGTCTCCTGGGCCCAGGCCCACACAAGAGTCGTTCAATCCCACATCCTGCTGCATTAAAAAGGACGCCAGAATGCATTAACCAGGAGGATTCCTCTCCCCAGTCACGTGAAATCCTCCCTTTCATGGTGGCTGAACTCCCAAAACCTTCAACAGGGAGTCAGCTGGGATCAACTTCCTCTGAAGGTGCTCACAACGGATGCAAGCCAGAGAGGCTGGGGCGCCATAGTAGAAGGTTCCCATTTTCAGGGGTTGTGGCCCCCAAACATCGGGTCCAGCTCCTCAAATCTGAGGGAACTAAAAGCGGTAGAGGAGGCGCTAAAAGCCGCATCTATCCTCATCCAAGGTCACCATGTACGTGTAATGTCCGACAACACGACTTCAGTGGCCTACCTCCGACACCAGGGAGGCACGAAATACACCAGCCTGAAATTAACCGCTGCAAGGATTTTTTCCTGGGCAGGAAAACACCTCCTATTCATCTCAGCAGTGCACATAAAGAGATCAGACAATGCCCAAGAGGACTTCCTCAGCAGGAGGGACTTCCATCCTGTGGAGTGGTCTCTAAACCAAGAGGTATTCCTATCCCTGGTCCGGAGATGGGGAAGTCCCAATGTGGATCTGTTTGCCAACAGTCAGAACAGGAAGTCGAGCACTTTCTTCTCCCTCAACCCCTCAAGCGAAGTGCAAGGACTGGATGCCTTCTCCCATCCTTGAAAGTTTGCTCTTGCATACGCCTTCCCGACAATTCCTATGTTACCAAGAACACTAGAAAAGATCCGGGAAGACTGAGTCACAATGATTCTGGTGGCACCGATGTGGCCAGGAAGAAGCTGGTATGGTGCATTGACAGACATGTCTCTAGAGGGTCCGATTCTTCTGCCCCAGATAGTCGGCCTTCTTCAGCAGGGACCCCTGCAACACCCAGACTTACACAGGTTGAAACTGGCGGCCTGGTTGCTCAGGCAAAGGTCTCTCAGATGACGTAATTCAGACCTTACAAAAAGTAGGAAACCAATAACCAACGCCATCTATGACAAGGTTTGGAAAAAATGTTCATCCTGGTGTTTCCAAAACAACCCCGATCCGTTCCATCCCAATCTTGCACAAATCTTAGAATTTCTCCAGAGGGGACTGGATCTAGGACTCTCACTTAATACCGTAAAGGTTCAGGTGTCGGCACTTAGTTGCTTCTTTGATCAGGATTTAGCAAGCCACCGCTGGGTTAGACGTTTCATGACATCTGCAATTAGGATTCGCCCTAGGCTCCATGTCCAGACCCTTCCTTGGGATTTGAACCTAGTACTGAATAGTCTGACTGGGGACCCGTTTGAACCTTTATCAACCATCAGCTTAAAAATCCTGACCCTTAAGACCATCTTCCTAGTAGCAATCACTACCACTAGGCGTATAGGAGAGCTGCAGGCCTTGTCAGTACAGGAGCCATACTTAACCATCACCATGGATAGCATAAACGTTAAGCTAGACCCTTCCTTTATGCCTAAGGTGGTCTCGGATTTCCACAGAAGTCAGGATATTGTTTTACCCTCATTCTGTCCAAATCCCTCTAATCCAAAGGAAGAAGCCTTTCACACCCTGGATGTCCGCAGGGCGGTCCTTTTCTACCTCCAACAGATGGAAAATTGGAGGATAAACCAAAACCTATTCGTCCAGTTGACAGGACGGAATAAAGGCAAAAAGGCAGCTAAAAGTACAATCGCTAACTGGATCAAACAAGCCTTTTGTCTAAGCGTATTCATCTCAGAAGCTGAAAGCCCACTCCACCCATTCAGTCTCAACGTCCTGGGCAGAGATAGGGAACACATCGTCTGAGCAGATATGCAGAGCCGCCACCTGGTCGTCAGTCCACACATTCACCAGGCACTACAGACTAAATTTCAATAGGGACCTATCGTTTGGCAGACGCGTTCTGCAGGCAGTTGTCCCTCCCTAAGAAATTAGCTGTTGGCATTACTCCGATACTGCTGTCGTGAAAGGTGACTGGAGAAAATAGAATTAGTCTTACCGGTAATTCGGTTTCTAGGAACCTTCCACGACAGCACTAATTTCCCTCACTATCTGATATTCTTAGTGGATGATTCCTGCACTTAAGTGGTAACTATATGTGCTACGGTGTCAAGAAAAAACACTGGTGATTGCAGGAAGGGGAGGGGTATTTAACCTCTTTGTTTCCTGCCCCCTATTAGGGCGGGGAGACATCCTCCGATACTGCTGTCGTGGAAGGTTCCTAGAAACCGAATTACCGGTAAGACTAATTCTGTTTTTTTCTTCATTTTTGACATTCTGAATATTTTTTTTTACTTCTGATCAGGACTATGGTGCACACTGCAGATAAGAAATATATTTCCGGTCATGAAAATATTACCCATATGCACTGTATAGTTTGTTTCATGCCTTCTCTCAAGACTCCACTTGTTTTGTTGTGGAATGAATGAATGAAAATGTGCTGCGCCTTGGTGCTTGCAGAGAATTCTTGCATACATTTTCTAAGTGGAAGGATGAAGGAAGGCTTGCAGGAGAAAAAAAACTAAATCCACAGCTATTTATGGCTTCTTCTCCTGAGGGCACTGAATGACTGTGAAGAGGGATGCCTGAGGTTTGAAACCTGCTTGAATTTACAAGATGAAGCACATAATATGTCATATAGGAGTTCAGTAATTCATTCTGGTCCCAGCAAAAAAGCATTTCATTGAGAAATTATTTACGTATATAATTTTGCTGTTTGCACAAACTCTTCAGCTATGGTCTGTTTAGAAGAAAACTGTGCTATCAGTATATGTTGAAACATACACTATTTAGGTGGCACAAATAGATCTATGCAATTCTGGCATTGCTTAACATATGATTTCAGACCTGCCAGAAAACTAATAAATTCATGCCATGTCAGTTGATAGTCCGCCTTGTCCAACCACGCATTCTTGTATTATTATTATGCGTTTTTATAGCGCCATTTATTCCATGGCGCTTTACATGTGAAAAGGGGCAAATATAGACAAATACATTAAACCTGAGCAAAAAACAAGGCACACAGGTACATAAGGAGGGAGGACCCTGCTCGCGAGGGCTCACAGTTTGCAGGGGATGGGAGGATACACTAGGAGAGGGTAGAGCTGATTGTGCGGTAGCTCCGTAGCTTGAGCATCACTGCAGGCTGTAGGCTTTTTATCTCACCAAAAGGAGACATACGTATAGCCTCTGGAAACCATTTCCTAGCCAGTATTATGGGTTAACATTGGAGTACTTCCAACATGTTATATAAATATATATAACTTATTTTAATATTTTCTTATGTTACATAGTTGCTGTACAATAATGGTGGAATATATATCAAAATATTTATGCAAAACAGTGCAAAAAAACCAACATGAATACACAAAGAAGAATGCTACATAAAGAGAAAACAAAAACATCTGTACATGTCTATTGGTTTGCATAAGCTAAACCAGGGGTTTATCATCCCTTAGGCCTTCCTTGTGTTGCTCAACTATAACTCCCAATAGCTCCAAAAAAAAAATAAAATTGGGTTGTAGTCTGGCAGAACCTGGAAAGCTGAAGGGTGAAAAGTCCCAGGCTACATTCACAGCACTGGCTCAGGACAGGACAGATGGGACGCGACCCTGCCAGCTTGGCATTCTCCCCTTTAGTGAGAAAAAAAATAATAATAAAAGAGTCAGTACAGACATCCAAGCGTGCGGATAGAGTGCGTGCAATATTAGGAAGTCCTCATCCCCTTGCAGATTTTTTTTTTTTTTTTGACGCTTCCACATCCAAGGCTGGCGAATTGCGACGATGCAAAATCTTAGAATTCTGGGGTTAAGTCTTGCACGCAGACTTCTTTTCCCCCCTCTTCATTCCTTGGGCTAGTAAGGGATTTGTTTCTTCAAGTCCTTGATTACTAACCCCTTCACGACATGCTAGTGCTGCGCGTGTCATGTCTCCCGCTTTGATGCTGGCTCTGGCGCTGAGCCCACATCAAAGTCGCGACATGTCAGCTGTTTTGTACAGCTGAGATGTGCGCGCAATAGCAGCAGGTGGAATCGCGATCCACCCGCCGCTATTAACTAGTTAAATGCCGCTGTCAAATGCTGACAGCGACATTTAACTACCTCTTCCGGCCATCAGGCTGGAAATGCGCGCATTGCCGACCCCGTCACCCCCGGGTGGAAAGTAACTGCATTAAAGAAGCACTCCCATGAAATGTGTGGTAATAGTATCCCAGATTGCAGTCTTCTCCGGTCTCCAGCGCAACTTCGATCCTCTTCTCATTCACAAGATGACTATTTTGGCTTGCCGCCTCACACTGGGGTCTATGTGTAAGGCAGGATCCGCTTTTACAATGTAAATCTATGGTGCATCATTCTGACACTCCATAGCTTGTGTTGTACAAGCAACTTTTGGGTCACACTTATACCATGTGTAATCTGGCAAGTCGGAATACAAGTCAAGTGATTGCTAAAAGGAATGGAGTGACTATGGAAACCGGGAAGACGGCAGTAGGTCAGTGTATTACTACTTTTCATATGGATTTACACAGGTTTAGGGCATAAAAACATTTCATGGGAGTACCTTCTTTAAAGAAGGTGACATCTCAGGGATGGATTTGAGGTAAAGGATCTTTAATCATGTTTATTTTTAACTTGATTTTGATATTGTATATTGTGGGCCTAATTCATCAAGATTAGTGGTGAGCGAATATACTAGTTACTCGAGATTTCTCGAGCATGCTCGGGGGTCTTCCGAGTATTTTTTAGTGCTCGGAGATTGTTTTTCTTGCCGCATCTGAATGATTTACGTCTGTTAGCCAGCATAAGTACATGTGGGGGTTGCCTGGTTGCTAGGGAATCCCCACATTTACTTATGCTGGCTAACAGATGTAAATCATTCAGCTGCGGCAAGAAAAACAATCTCCGAGCACTAAAAAATACTCTGAGGACCCCCGAGCGTGCTTGAGAAATCTCGAGTAACGAGTATATTCGCTCATCACTAATCAAGATCAGTGTTGTTCACTCCGGTCTTGATGACATAGTGCTGGAGTTGTTCGCTCCTGATTCGTAAAGCGGTGCATACCACTTCTTTAATCTGACTGTCTGATGATTGGAGTGCACCGAGCCAGAACGAACTATAATCAGGTAGCTGAGTGAAATTTCTAGCGCATGGAATGCCACAGCTCGTAGTGAGTAAGACAGGCTGTGGTGTCACAACCCTGCTGCACGCATATCCAATCTATTTTGGTGGAGCTGGGAGAAACTTTTGTGAAGATGCCATAAATTAAGTGCAGCTCTGAGTTCCACCTAAATTTTGCAAATTTTCAAAGCTCTTACACCAGAATTCTGCCGTGAAAGCTGTGATGAATTGGGCCCATTGTCTTTAATTCATTTGAATGCTTATAAGAGAGCACAGAACTGGATATTTGAACCCTCCCAACATTTTAATTTCTCCCTACAGGATATTTTAAAAATTTTATTTTTGAGAAGAGTTCTTTAGGCCGGGTGCCTTTGATCCAGAAGTAGCAGTGCTTTGGATGCAGCGCGTGTTCGCTGCGTCCAAACCTCTGCCTTCTAGTGAACTCAGGTGAATGCACTTGTTTACTGAACCTTGCAGATTTATCGCATCTAATACATTCTATTGATATATTTTCCGTCTGGAAAGATGCGCCTCATTTAAGTCTCCGCCGGTGATCTGCGGGCATCTGTCGAACATGGGATTTCTAGAAATCCCATCCACTATTGCTGTAACAGCTGGCCGCTGTGGGTTTGATGCTGCATAAGTTCACAGCGTCAAATCGTCAGCAACTCTGGATCGTGGGCACATAGTTTTATTTTGAAAATTGTAAAGTTAAAAACATACAATGGCAAAACAGCCCAGCATACATAACCAATAAACTGTCTACAATGTATCATTTATGCATGGCAGGTACTTTGAAAGAAAATTTTAGAAATCTCTGTAAAGCTGGTTTCACACTTCCGTTTTTTTCTGGTACCAAAGATGTCTATGTTTGGGGGCATGGTAGAGCTCGGAAGGAAAGGGAGCACCTTTTGACTTTTTCAACGTAAAATTGGCTGGAGTTGAGATTGAACTCCATGTCACATTTGGAGAGCCCAAGATGTGCCTAAATAGTGGAACCCCCCCCCCCCCATTTCAGAGAATAGAACCCCCAAGGAACTTATCTACATGTGTTGTGAGCAATTTGAACCCCCAGGTGCTTCACGGACGTTTATAACGTTGAGCCGTGAGAATAATAAAATAACATTTTCCTCACAAAGATGTTATTTAAGCCCCAAATTTTGCATTTTTATAAGGGTAACAAGAGAAATTGCACCATACAATTTGTTGTGCAATTTCTCTTGAGAACGCCGACACTCCATATGTGGAGGAATACTACTTTTGAGGCACAGTGCAAAGCTCAGAAGGGAAGAGACTTCACAAATCCCGCGAGACATCAGCACTATTTTCAATGGAGCACGGTGACCCGCTCCACTGCGCAGGCGCCAGATTCCCAGCCCCGCAGTGTGAATACATCATAACACCCTGCGGGGCGGGATCTGGGGCCTCCGCTACATGCAGGTGTGAAATCCTTACATCACCTGATGTAAGTTCACGGGCAGCACGCACGGCGCATGCCCGAGAACTGATTGCAGAGTGTAAGCGCCGGTGACGTCACGAGAAAGAGAAGAGGCGGCGCACGGAGGACAGAGCGGGATGATGGACGGCTGCAAGGCGGTTGAGTTAGGGGGAGAAAGCATACCTCCCTGACTCAATAGAGGTATTGGCGGGAAATTTATAAAATTCATTATTCAGCGTTCCTAGGGATAATAAACATAAGAGCCACCTTCATAGAATGCAGCCTTAGTGCTGCTGACGGTGGCTATTTTACTTTAATAGGCCCTGGGGGGTGACGTGTTCCCTTTAAGTTTTTAATTTTTCTTAGGGCTAATAGGACAATTTATTTTACAACAAACTGAAGTCCATTTTATCCTGAGTGCGCCAATACCCTACATGTAATGGGGAAATAGTTTTCAAGCACTGTGCAAAGCTCAGAAGGCAAGGAGTGCCAGTTTTTACTGTTATGGTTTGCAGCTGCCATGACCCACTGCGAGAGCACATGAGGTGGCAGAACAGCAGAACCCCCCCATAAGTGACCCATTTTACAAACTACACCTCTCAATTCATCTAGCTTTTTCATTCATCTCGCTCTCTTATCTGCACCTCAAAAACATTTCTAGAATTTGACCCTTTCTTACTTTCGACTTTGCAAAAACTCTGTTTCTCTTATTCATTCTCTTCTGGACCATTGTAACTCTCTACTAATCGGTCTCCCTCTTACCAAACTCACCCCTCTGCAATCTGTCTTGAATGCTGCAGCCAGGATCATATTCCTCAACCATCGTTACATCGGTGCCTCTACCTTGTGCTAGTCATTACACTGGTTACCCATCCACTCCAGAATTAAGCGTAAATTTATTACCCTCACCCACAAAGCACTCCATGGCTTAGCACCACCCTACATCGCCTCCCTCGCCTCAGTCTACCACCCTACCCATGCCCTCTGTTCTGCTAATGACCTGAAGTTATCAGTCAATAATCAGAACCTCCCACTCCAGTCTCCCAAGATTTTTCATGTGCTGTGCCAATTCTTTGGAATGCACTACCCAGGTTAAATCGATTATTCCCCCAATACCCTCAGTTTTAAGCGTGCCCTAAAAATGCATTTCTTTAAACTGGCCTACCACCTCAATACATTAATCTAACTATCCCTGTGTTGCCTGTTCAAAATTTTTACCATAGCCAGGTTCCTCGTATCATATTCTCACAAGATTTATGCACTTAATAGCCCTTTGTGTCGTGTCTGTGCTGTTACATACTTAAACTGATAACCGGTTCATGCAGCACATGAACACCCGATTTATTATATTATGGCTGGTCCAAATAATGAAAGCAATTGTTACCGTTCACCTTTCGTGTCTCCCCTTTTTCCTCATAGATTGTAAGTTTGCCAGCAGGGCCCTCATTCCTCTTGGTGTCTGTTTTGATCTATGTGTTTATTGTTATGCTGTAATGTCTGTTGTCTGTACAAGTTCCCTCTGAAATGTAAAGTGCTGCTGAATATGTTGGCCCTATAGAAATAAAATTATCTAGGGGTGCAGTGATCATATTGACACCATGAGTGTGTCACATAATTTTATACCGTTAGACAGTGAAGACAAAATAACTACATTTTTACCACCAAAATTTTGTTTTTGCCAAAGATTTTACATTTTCCCACAAAAAGTTGGTAAAAATGGCCCCAGAATTTGTCCCACAATTTCTACTAAATGTGGCAATACCCCTTACAGTTGTGGCCAAAAGTATTGACACCCCTGCAATTCTGTCAGATAATACTCAGTTTCTTCCTGAAAATGATTGCAAACACAAATTCTTTGTTATTGTTATCTTAATTTGTCTGAAATGAAAAAACACAAAAAGAGTTCTCCTAATGCCAAATTGGATATAATTCCACACCAAACATAAAAATGGGGGTGGACACAAGTATTGGCACTGTTCGAAAAATCATGTGATGCTTGTCTAATTTGTGTAATTAACAGCACCTGTAACTTACCTGTGGCACCTAACAGGTGTTGGCAATAACTAAATCACACTTGTAGCCAGTTGACATGGATTAAAGTTGACTCAACCTCTGTCCTGTGTCCTTGTGTGTACCACATTGAGCATGGAGAAAAGAAAGAAGACCAAAAAACTGTCTGAGGACTTGAGAAACCAAATTGTGAGGAAGCATGAGCAATCTCAAGGCTACAAGTCCATCTCCAAAGACCTGAATGTTCCTGTGTATTCCGTGCGCAGTGTCATCAAGAAGGTTAAAGCCCATGGCACTGTGGCTAACCTCCCTAGATGTGGACGGAAAAGAAAAATTGACAAGAGATTTCAACGCAAGATTGTGCGGATGTTGGATAAAGAACCTCGACTAACACCCAAACAAGGTCAGGCTGCCCTGCAGTCCGAGGGTACAACAGTGTCAACCCGTACTATCCGTCGGCGTCTGAATGAAAAGGGACTGTATGGTAGGAGACCCAGGAAGACCCTACTTCTTACCCTGAGACATAAAAAAGCCAGGCTGGAGTTTGCCAGAACTTACCGGAAAAAGCCTAAAACGTTTTTGAAGAATGTTCTCTGGTCAGATGAGACAAAAGTAGAGCTTCTTGGGCAAAGGCATCAACATAGAGTTTACAGGAGAAAAAAAAAGAAAAAGAGCACGGTCCCTACAGTCAAACATGGCGGAGGTTCCCTGATGTTTTGGGGTTGCTTTGCTGTCTCTGGCACTGGACTGCTTGACCGTGTGCATGGCATTATGAAGTCTGAAGACTACCAACAAATTTTGCAGCATAATGTAGGGCCCAGTGTGAGAAAGCTGGGTCTCCCTTAAAGGTCATGGGTCTTCCAGCAGGACAATGACCCAAAACACACTTCAAAAAGCACTAGAAAATGGTTTTAGAGAAAGCACTGGAGACTTCTAAGGTGGCCAGCAATGAGTCCAGACCTGAATCCCATAGAACACCTGTGGAGAGATCTAAAAATGGCAGTTTGGAGAAGGCACCCTTCAAATATCAGGGACCTGGAGCAGTTTGCCAAAGAAGAACGGTCTAAAATTCCAGCAGAGCATTGTAAGAAACTCATTGATGGTTACCGGAAGCGGTTGGTCGCAGTTATTTTGGCTAAAGGTTGTGCAACCAAGTATTGGGCTGAGGGTGCCAATACTTTTGTCTGGCCCATTTTTTGGAGTTTTGTGTGAAATGATCAATGTTTTGCTTTTTGCTTCATTCTCTTTTGTGTTTTTTCATTTAAGACACATTAAATGAAGATAATAATAACAAAGAATTTGTGATTGCAATCATTTTCAGGAAGAAACTGAGTATTATCTGACAGAATTGCAGGGGTGTCAATACTTTTGGCCACAACTGTGTATGGCTGTACAGCACTATTTAGCCGTACGGAGAGTCTCGGGAGGAACAGAGCGCTATTTGCATCCTGGAGTTCAGATTTTCCTACAACAGTTTGCGGACTACATACACAGGGCCCCTACTTGCTTGAAGAGCAGAATCCCCATTCAAGTGACCCCATTTGGGAAACTATACCCCTTGAGCAATTTATCTACAGGTATGAGGATTTTGACTTCATGGGTATTTTCCAGAACCAAGCGGCAATGAATGTTGCCGAGTGAAAATTGCAAACTGCCGTTGTAGTGACCAGTACGCTGTAGTGACAAGTACGTTGCAGTCACCAGTACGTTATGCCCAACTTTTGCTTCAGGAGACATGCACCTTGCTTTTGTTTTGGATTGAGTTGAAGCTTTTATTCTGTACACTTTACATAACGTTTGGGATCACATTTATCCAGCGTTCTACGCTTTGGGGTTTCCATCAAAATCTCCGAGGGATGTGATTCAGATGAAACCCCCGAGGGTTCCATGCACTAAAGTGAGGCAGCAGAGTTACTCTGGACTCCATCTGACCTCTGTTCAGCCGTGTCCTTCTTTTCAGAAGTGCACAAAATTGTGGCAGACGTCACTTTTATGCAATCCTAAAAAGACGGACACCGCTGGATCACAGGTCCACAGTGCCTCCATCAGCCTCATTATAGGGAATCTTTCGCCAGAGGTTCCGTCTGAATCACATATTTCAGAGATTTACACGGAAATCCTAGTGCATGCTCTCAGCACAGAATAAATGTGCGCCGTGCCTTCCTGCGATCTTAGGGAGGCAGAATGAAAAAAAAAAAAATAGCATGTGAAGAATTGGTTTTATTTATTTTTTGCGCCTTTCCTCATGTGGTATAAATGATTAGGTGACTTTATTCTTCGGGTCGATACGATTACAACAATACCAGATTTAGGTGTCTTTGACACGTCTGTGTCTCCGGTACGTGTGGTGACAGTTTTCACATGTACCGGAGACACGTTCACGTGTAGATCCATTCAAGTGAATGGGTCTGTTGACATGTCAGTGTTTCCACGGATCAGGTGTCCGTGGGCAAAACACACTAAGGCTGTGTGCACATGTTCCGGATTTTTCGCGTTATATCTATCTATAAAAACACGATAAAAACACATAAAAATGCATCCCATCATTTAGAATGCATTCTGCAATTTTTGTGCATATGTTTTTTTCGCGGAAAAAAACGCATCACAGTAAAAAACGCAGCATGTTCATTAATTTTGCAGATTTTTTGCGGATTTCCCACTATATGATTGCATTGGGAACCTCCGGAAATATCCGCAAAAAAACCGCGAAAAAAACGCATGTGGATTTCTTGCAGAAAATGTCCGATTTTGTTCAGGAAATTTCTGCAACAAATCCTGATGTGTGCACATAACATGTCCATTTTTTAATGTCAGCACGGGCGGCAAAACGTCCCACACACGGATAACACACATGGATGTCACCCATGTGACACACTTCGGCGTTACAGTAAGCGCTCACGGTCCTAGCGGGGATCTCACAGTGGTCATGGCAGTTTTGTCTAGCGTGGAACACAGCCTCAGTGACCGGCAGTAAGCTCGATGACGTCACCGCCGGTCACTGACGCTGCACTTGCAGCCGCTCAGTTACCAGTGGTTCTCAGCCTGGACGGTCGTATCTTGGCACTGTCCAGGTTGAAAATTATGTCTCCCCAGACATGGATTATGGCGTGGGACAGAATGACTGAAAGGTGAGGGATATTGTTTTTTTTTTATTTTTGGTTTATTACAGGAGAACGTGGACTTCGGTGGAATTAGGCGTTAGGTGAGTATAGCTGTTTGTTATTTTTAAATAAAAATTAAAAACTGTGTTTTGTTTTATTTCTAATAAAATACTTTATTCTGGCTGTGTCTTTATTTACCATACAACTATAGGATTATTAATGGATAGGTGTCTTATAGACGCATCTCCATTGCTAAGCTGTGGGCTTGATGTCACCTGACAATACAAAGGTGACATCACCCCCACAAATATGAACCCCACTTGCCAGCACTACAGGGCAAGTGGGAATAGCTGGGCAAAGCCTTTTCTGGGTGGCTCAGTATCCATGGCCCCTTACCAGCCTGAGAATACCAGCTGTCAGCTTTAGCAAGGCTGATTGTCAAAAATGGGTGGGACCCCACGCCGTTTTTTGAAATTATTTAAATAATTAAAACAGCGTGGGGACCCCTCTATTCTTGATAACCAACCTTGCTGACAGCTGAGGATTGCAGCCCCCATCTGTGAGTTTTGCCTAGCTCTTTATAGAATATACAGGGGAACCCACGCTGTTTTTTTATTTGATAGCCCAGGTGGCATCTGATGAATACCCCTATCAGCCGCTCCTGCTGTCACTGTTATTAGCGGCAGCATGGGTAGGCTGATGGGAGTAATAGTCCTATTAGCCGCCGCGTGCTGTCTCTTTTATCACTTAAATATGACTCTCATCATTCTCCCCTGTTCGCGTTGATCCCCGGCAGAACGGGAGAATGATGAGAGGTGTTCAGCACCCAGCGCTGGGGAACAGCGCTTACTGTAACGCTACTTACCTGGCGCCCGTCCGTGTGGTACTGATGCGGCAAACGGATGCCACACGTGTGCTGCAAGTATTACACACACGGTCTCTGGTACCGTTTTTTTCCGGTACTGGTATTATCAAGACATGTGAAAGACTCCTTATAGCGAGTTTTTCTTTTTGGCTTCTGTTACACACTAAAAGACTATTTTTATCGCAAAAAAATAGTTTTTGTATCCACATATTTTGAGAGCTATCATTTTTTCCATATTTTGGCCCACAGAATCATGTGAGGTCTGTTTTTTTTTTGTGGGTCGAGTTTTTTTTCATTGGTACCATTTTCGGGCACATGACTTTTTTTTTTGCTTTCTATTCTGATTTTTGGGAGGTAGAATTAACAAAAAAACAGCAATTCAGGAATTTTTTTTTTTTTTGGGAAGGGGTTATGAGAAAGCAGTTTTATTCTTCAGGTCAGTACGATTACAGCGATACCTCATTTATATATTTTTTTTTATTACAATAAAAACTTTTATAGAAAAAATAATTATTTTTGCATCGCTTTCTTCTGAGAGCTATACATTTTTTATTTTTCCGCTGATAAAGCTGTATGGTGGCTTGGTTTTTGCAGGACAAGATGACGTTTTCACTGGTACCATGTTTATAGCTGTATTTTTAAAGGGAACCTGTCACCCCCAAAATGGAAGTTGAGCTAAGCCCACTGGCATCAGGGGCTTATCTACAGCATTCTGTAATGCTGTAGATAAGCCCCCGATGTATCCTGAAAGGTGAAAAAAAGGTTAGATTATACTCACCTGGGTGGGCGGTCCGATCGGATGGACGTCGCGGTCCGGTCCGGGGCCTCACATCTTCATAAGATGACGTCCTCTTCTTGTCTTCACGCTGCGGCTCCGGCGCAGGCGTACTTTGTCTGCCCTGTTGAGGGCAGAGCAAAGTACTGCAGTGCGCAGGCGCTGGTCCTCTCTGACCTTTCCCGGTGCCTGCGCACTGCAGTACTTTGCTATGCCCTCAACAGGGCAGACAAAGTACACCTGCTCCGGAGCTGCGGCGTGAAGACAAGAAGAGGACGTGATCGTAAGAAGATGGGAGGCTCCGGACCGTGACGCCCATGGGACCCAGACTGCAGTGGGACAGCCCCTGGGTGAGTATAATGTAACCTCTTTTTCTCATCTTTCAGGATAGATCAGGGGCTTATCTACAGCATTACAGAATGCTGTAGATAAGCCCCTGATGTTGGTGGGCTTAGCCCAACTTCCATTTTGGGGATGACAGGTTCCCTTTAATCGCGTTTTATTCCACTTTTTGTTCGGCAGTATGATGATAAAGCATTGTTTATTGTGTCTTTTTTTTAAATTTTTTGTACGGTTTTTACTAAAGGGGTTAACTAGTGGGACAGTTTTATAGGTCGGGTCATTGCGGACGCGACAATACCAAATATGTGTACTTTTTATTGTTTATATATTTTTTCATTAATATTTTATTTTGAGATACAATATCTTGATTTTTGATTTTAAAATATTTTTACAATTCAAAGTTTTTTGTTTTTTTAATTTCTAACCTTTTTTTCTTTTGTCCCAATATGGGACAATCATTTTTTGCAGGCTGATCGCTTCTATAGCATGAAGATTAAGCGGCCTCCCCATGCTATAGAAACTGTCAGCTCTGCACTGACAGAGAGACTTGCTGATCATGCACTGCTCATGATCAGCAAATTTCCTAGCTCTGGTGACCTGGGTGTCGTCGTGACGACAATTGGGTCACCATGGCAATGATCCAAAGGCAATGGGGCTGTCAGCCTTTTGCCAGCATCTGAAATGCTGCGATTGTGTTCGATCGCAGCATTTCAGGGTTAAAGTGCCGGGAGCGGTCTGTAACCGCTCCTGGCACTTAGTGCCTGATGTTAGCTGTCAGATTCAGCTGACACCCAGCGACGATCACCCGCACACCACACGTGTGCACGGGCTATCGCTCGGACGTAATATTCCATCCATGTTCAAATTGGCCCGGGGCACACGGACGGAATATTACGTCTGATGTCAGAAAGGTGTTAAAATAAAATAAAACACCCTTTTACATTTTTATTTAAAAATAACAAACAGTTATGCTCGCCTAATTCCAATGAATCCCTTGTCTCCTGTAATAAATCAAAAATAAAAAAACTGTCTCCCTCACCTGTCCATTGTTGTGTCCCACGCCGTAATCCATGTCTGGGGTTTAAATAGTTTTCAACCTGGATAGTGCCAAGATGCGACAGTTCAGGCTGAGAAACACTGGAGAATGAGCGTCTACAAGCGCAGCATCATTGACCAGAGGTGACATAATCGAGATTACTGCCTGTCAGTGAGGCTGCATTCCCAGCCGGGCTGAACTGCGGTGATCTCAACACTAAGGCCGGCGTCACACTGGCGTTTTAAACGGCCGAGTGCAATGCGATAAAAAATCGCATTGCACTCGGACCAATGTTCAGCTATGGGGCAGCTCCCACCAGCCGACTTTTTGTCGGCCGTTTTCCTCGGTCCGAGACAATCGCAGCATGCTGCGATTGTCTCGGACCGAGGAAAACTCTCGGCTCACTCGCACCCATATAAGCCTACGGGTGCGAGTGAGACAGCGCACACCACTCGGATATCATCCGAGTGCTCTGCGTTATAAGCGGACCCCAGCAATGGAGGAGATGGAGAAATTCATTTCTCCACCTCCTCCGCAGCTGTGCTCCGATCCTCCCTGTGCGAGAGAATCGGAGCACAGACGCATGACACTCGGCTCCTGCTCTGCTGCGAGCAGGAGCCGAGTGTCATTAGCATATCGCATCTGATGATCTCGCATCGGATGCAATACGCCAGTGTGACGCCGGCCTTAGGGAAAAACTCAGTGATGAGGTCGCCGCAGATCACGGTGAAGTTGCCGCAGGTCACGGTGAAGTCACTGATCGCCGGCAGAGCAGGCAAGAGTGATGCGAGCCTTCTTCAGCATCCGTCGCCGGGAAAAACAGCTGCTGTATTTTTCGCTTTATAAGACACTCCGGATTATAAGACGCACCCCAAATTTTTGAGGAGAAAAACAGCAAAAAACCTTTTTTGATAAAATGGTGGTGCTTCTTATAATCCGTGCATCTTACTGATTACCGGGGGTGGTGGCTGTGGTGATGCGGGGTCTCAGAGTTGCTCCTGGAGGAGGTGGATGTTGCCATCGCGTTCTTTCCCATGCTGCCGGGTGCTGCCGCTATGCTGTGTCCCCGAAGCTTGCCATCGCACTCTATCCCTTGCTGCCGGGTTCTGCCACCATGCTGTGTCCCCGATGCTTGCTTCCACGCTCTTTTACTGGGTGCTGCTGCCGTGCTGTATCCCTGATGCTTGCTGACGCATTCTTTTACCGGGTGATGTTGCCGTTCTGTGTCCCCGATGCTTGATGCCATGTTCTGTCCAATGCTGCTGGATGCTGCCTCAGCTCTCTGTCCCGTGCTGCATGGGGGAGCTCTGCAGTTCCATCCATGCTTTCCTGTGCGGTGGATTCCTTACGGGAAAATGGCCGCCGGTAGGTGGCGCATGCGCAGATGGAGATCTCAGCCATTTTCCCAGATAGAATCCACCGCACAGGAAAGCATGGATGGAACTGCAGAGCCCTTCGACGCATCACGGGACAGAGAGCGGCAGCAAGCACCGGGGACACAGTGCAGCGGCAGCAGCAGCACACGGCAGCAGCGGGGATAGTGTGGCGGCAAGCATCGGATGCCCGCAGCTGTAGCACCGATAAAGTTTATCTGCATTGTAAGACGCACCCCCATTTTCCCACCAAATTGGGGGGATTAAAAGTGCATCTTACAAAGCGGAAAATACGGTATTTCTTTTTGTATTCCTACAGACTTCCTAATAGACTTAGGCCATGTGCACATACTGAATATTTGATTGCAGAAATTTCTGCAACGTTTCTGCATCTCTAGGAATTTTTTGGCAGCAAAACGCAATGGAAAAAACTTGCGTTTTTGATAAGTTTTTTGCAGGCATTTTTGTGCAGCAATGAATGCTTTTTAAAGCGAAATAAAGATATTTGAAAAAAGGAAAAAAAGTGTTGTGATGTAATTTTCTTGTTCAACACCTTCTTTTTCATGATTATTTTCTCCGTCCTAGGCTAAAAATACCAGCCCTCAGCTGCCCCAGAAATGACGCTTCATATTTGAAGCGCCAATTCTGGCACTTAGTCCATGCTCTTCCCAATGCCCTGGTGCAGTCGCATCAAGGTAATGGGTTTAGGGGTTGGTGTCACCAGCTGTCCCTGACACCAAGCCCTAGCTTTGGTAATGAAGAGATGTCAGCCAGACACCCTCATTACTAAAAATGTATGTAAAGAGTTAAATAAACACACACTGAGAAAAATAAAAAAGCTATAGCTCTCGATATAGTGATACAAAAAGCCATTCTTTTTTTCTAAAAAAGTTTTTGTGTAAAAGCGATAAAACATAAAACAGATTAATATGATTTCGCTGTAACTGTACTGATGCAAAAATAAAGATGCTTTATCACTTTTACCACACCGTGAAAATCATAATAAATTCTTGACCTGCTGTTGATTTATTAATTCTGCCTCCCGCAGATCGCAGTAAGGTTTGGCTCACATTTATCCTGTGCTCGACTCTGAACGCTTGCACGTGATACAAAATGCATGATTCAGATGGAACTGCACACTGAAGATTCCCTATAATGAGACAGGAGAAGACACTGTGGATGCTGTCTGATTTGTGATCTGGCGGTGTCTCTCTTTTTATACATGCATAAATACGTTGTCCACCTCAGTTTTGTGCTCCACTGAAATTAAGGACACCGCTGAACAGAGGCCAGACCGAGTCAGTGTAACTCTGCTGCCTCATTATAGTGAATGGATCCCTCGGGGATTTAATCGGAATCGCATCATTCGGAAAATTAGATGGAAACCTTTCTCTCGTCTGTACTTGTCTGCAAGTATTAGTTTGTTCATTGTAATTTCTATTTGTGTTTGGTATGAAATCCCTCCTCATGTACAGCACCATGGAATCATTGGGGCTATAAAAATAAACAATAATAATGTAAGTGCTTAGCGTACAGTGCAGGATAAACGTGATCCAAAATATTATGTAATATATCAAATATTGTGTAAAATATTGTGTAAACTATTCCCAATGAAAGTTTCAACTTCATCTCCTTAAAAAAAAAAACAAGTCCCCAAAAACAGGTCCATTATCTGTCAGTGGAAATGAAGGGGGCTTTCACAATACTGGTAGCACAAAGGCTCTGTAAAAGCTCTATGGCTCCTCGTCCCCCTAAAATAAATTCAGCGAATTCTTTGCTCTCAAATCCAAATGCCCCCCTCCTTTCTAAGCACCAGTGTGCCTAGACCATATGTAGCATCCTCATGTTTGGCATTTCTGTAGCGATGACAGCACCATTAATTTACAGGGTCCATGTCTCCAGACACACAAGCTAGGCATAATGTATGGGCACTACAGTTTACAGGCACTACAACAGCAGATTTGCAATTGGAGTCAAAATCGTCACTACTCCTGTAGATAAATTTCCAGGGGGGTGTAATTTTCAAAATGGCGTCACTTGAGGTGGATTCTGCTCTTATGGCAATTAAGGGCTTTGTATATGGAGTCTGCAGTCTATTCTACTATAATTTGTTCTACAAGAGGCAAACTTTGGTGCCATTTTTACACATTTCCCCATGGAAAATGTTAAATCTGGGGCTAAAACAAAATTTTTATGGTGAAAATGTTATATAATGTTATGTAATGTTATGAAAGTGTTATATACTACGTGGCTGTGCTATATACTACGTGGCTGTCTGTGTTACGTGGGCTGTGCGATATACTATGTGGTTGCTCATACTATGTGGCTGCTGTATACTACGTGGCTGTGCTATATACTGTGTGGCTGCTATATACTACGTGGGCAGTGTTATATACTACGTGGCCTGTGTTATATACTGTGTGGGCTGTGCTATATATTAGGTGGGCTGTGTTATATACTACGTGGCTGCTATATACTACGTGGCTGTGCTATATACTGCGTGGCTGTCTGTGTTACGTGGGCTGTGTTATATACTATGTGGCTGCTATATACTATGTGGCTGCTATATACTACGTGGCTGTGCTACAGTTAGGTCCATATATATTTGGACAGAGACAACATTTTTCTCATTTTGGTTATAGACATTACCACAATTTAATTTTAAACAAAACAATTCAGATGCAGTTGAAGTTCAGACTTTTAGCTTTCATTTGAGGGTATCCATATTAAAATTGGATAAAGAGTTTAGGAGTTTCAGCTCCTTAACCTGTGCCACCCTGTTTTTTAAAGGGACCAAAAGTAATTGGACAATTGACTCCAAGGCTATTTCATGGACAGGTGTGGGCAATCCCTTCATTATGTCATTCTCAACTAAGCAGATAAAAGGCCTGGAGTTGATTTGAGGTGTGGTGCTTGCATTTGGAAGGTTTTCCTATGAAGTAAACATGCGGTCAAAAGTGCTCTCCATGAAGGTGAAACAAGCCATTCTTAAGCCCCCGTCACACTAAGCGAGATCGCTAGCGAGATCGCTGCTGAGTCACAAGTTTTGTGACGCAACAGCGACCTCAGTAGTGATCTCGCTATGTGTGACATGTAGCAGCGACCAGGCCCCTGCTGTGAGATCGCTGGTCGTGTCGGAATGGCCTGGACCTTTTTTTGATCGTTGAGGTCCCGCTGGGTAGCACACATCGCTGTGTTTGACACCTTACCAACGACCTCGTTGACGACTCAGACACTGAATCGTCATAATAGCTCCCATGTGACATCGTTGTACAGGTCGCTGGTGAGATGTCAAACAGTGAGATCGCAGCAGCGATCGTTGGGAAGATCTCACTGTTTGACATCTCACCAGCGACCACATAGCGACGCAGCAACGATCCCTGACAGGTCGTATCGTTGTCGGGATCGCTTTAGCGTCGCTAAGTGAGACGGGGCCTTTAAGCTGTGAAAACAGAGAAAAAACCCATCCGAGAAATTGCTACAATATTAGGAGTGGCAAAATGTACAGTTTGGTACATCCTGAGAAGGAAAGAAAGCACTGGTGATCTCATCAATGCAAAAAGACCTGGGCGCCCACGGAAGACAACAGTGGTGGGTTATCGCAGAATAATCTCCATGGTGAAGAGAAACCCCTTCACAACAGCCAACCAAGTGACAACACTCTCCCGGAGGTTGGCGTATCAATATCCAAATCTATCATAAAGAGAAGACTGCATGAAAGTAAATACAGAGGGTTCACTGCACGGTGCAAGCCACTCATAAGTGTCAAGAATAAAAAGGCTAGACTAGACTTTGCTAAAAAACATCTAAAAAAGCCAGCACAGTTCTGGAAGAACATTCTTTGGACAGATGAAACCAAGATCAACCTCTACCAGAATGATGGAAAGAGAAAAGTATGGCGAAGGCTTGGTACAGCTCATGATCCAAAGCATACCACATCATCTGTAAAACACGGTGGAGGCAGTGTGATGGCTTGGGCATGCATGGCTGCCAGTGGCACTGGGTCACTAGTGTTTATTGATGATGTGACACAGGACAGAAGCAGCCAAATGAATTCTGAGGTATTCAGAGCCATACTGTGTGCTCAGATCCAGCCAAATGCAGCAAAACTGATTGGTCGTCGTTTCATACTACAGATGGACAATGACCCAAAACATGAAGCCAAAGCAACCCAGGAGTCTATTAAAGCAAAGAAGTGGAATATTCTTGAATGGCCAAGTCAGTCACCTGATCTCAACCCAATTGAGCATGCATTTCACTTGTTAAAGACTAAACTTCAGACAGAAAGGCCCACAAACAAACAGCAACTGAAAACCACCGCAGTGAAGGCCTGGCAGAGCATCAAAAAGGAGGAAACACAGTGTCTGGTGATGTCCATGAGTTCAAGACTTCAGGCAGTCATTGCCAACAAATGGTTTTCAACCAAGTACTAGAAATGAACATTTTATTTAAAATTATTGAATCTGTCCAATTACTTTTGGTCCCTTTAAAAACAGGGTGGCACATGTTAAGGAGCTGAAACTCCTAAACCCTTCATCCAATTTTAATGTGGATACCCTCAAATGAAAGCTGAAAGTCTGAACTTCAACTGCATCTGAATTGTTTTGTTTAAAATTCATTGTGGTAATGTCTATAACCAAAATGAGAAAAATGTTGTCTCTGTCCAAATATATATGGACCTAACTGTATATACTACGTGGCTGGCTGTGTTATATACTACGTGGCTGCATTATATACTACGTGGCTGCGTTATATACTACGTGGCTGTGCTAAGTGCGACGTACATACATATTCTAGAATACCCCATGCGTTCGAATCGGGCCACCATCTAGTATATACAGTACAGACCAAAAGTTTGGGCACACCTCATTTAAAGATTTTTCTGTATTTTCATGACTATGAAAATTGTACATTCACACTGAAGGCTTCAAAACTATGAATTAACACATGTGGAATTATATACTTAACAAAAAAGTGTGAAACAACGGAAAATATGTCTTATATTCTAGGTACTTCAAAGTAGCCACCTTTTGCTTTGATGACTGCTTTGCACACTCTTGGCATTCTCTTGATGAGCTTCAAGAGGTAATCACCGGAAATGGTTTTCACTTCACAGGTATGCCCTGTCAGGTTTAATAAGTGGGACTTCTTGCCTTATAAATGGGGTTGGAACCATCTGTTGCGTTGAGCAGAAGTCTGGTGGATACACAGCTGAATATACTGTTAGCTGCTTTTTTTCTTGCCATAATACAAATTCTAAGTAAAGAAAAAAGAGTGGCCATCATTACTTTAAGAAATGAAGGTCAGTCAGTCCGAAAAATTGGGGAAACTTTGAAAGTGTCCCCAAGTGCAGTGGCAAAAACCATCAAGCGCTACAAAGAAACTGGCTCACATGAGAACCGCCCCAGGAATGGAAGACCAAGAGTCACCTCTGCTTCGGAGGATAAGTTTATTCAAGTCACCAGCCTCAGAAATCGCAGGTTAACAGCAGCTCAGAATATCGACCCGGTCAAATGCCACACAGAGTTCTAGCAGCAGACACATCTCTACAACTGTTAATAGGAGACTTTGTGCAGTAGGCCTTCATGGTAAAATAGCTGCTAGGAAACCACTGCTAAGGACAGGCAACAAGCAGAAGAGACTTGTTTGGGCTAAAGAACACAAGGAATGGACATTAGACCAGTGGAAATCTGTGCCTTGGTCTGATGATTCCAAATTTGAGATCTTTTGTTCCAACCACCGTATCTTTGTGTGATGCAGAAAAGGTGAACGGATGGACTCTACATGCCTGGTTCCCACCGTGAAGCATGGAGGAGGAGGTGTGGGGGTGCTTTGCTGGTGACACTGTTGGGGATCTATTTAAAATTGAAGGCATACTGAACCAGCATGGCTACCACAGCATCTTGCAGCGGAATGCTATTCCATCCGGTTTGCGTTTAGTTGGACCATCATTTATTTTTCAACAGAACAATGACCCCAAACACACCTCCAGGCTGTGTAAGGGCTATTTGACCAAGAAGGAGAGTGATGGGGTGCTACGCCAGATGACCTGGCCTCCACAGTCACCAGACCTGAACCCAATCGAGATGGTTCGGGGTGAGCTGTGTAAGAATCAGGCTGTCATCCGAGTGCAGTCCTGTAACTGCTACTGCTGTGACTAGTGTGACAATGACTGAGACGTAATAAGGAACAAAGGGGTGGACCCACTGGACCCTGACAACGATCCTCCCACGGGCGAGCTGACCAGATGGAACCGCCCCCTATACAGGGAGCGTTAGGGGCAGGCCCGTAAGAGACTATTGCCACAGCAGCTGGAAGACAGGGTGAGAGGGCAAGAAATAGAAACCAGGAGGATATACCAGACTAAAAGAGATAAGACAGGATGGTGAAGTGGTACAAGAGAGAAGCACGAAACCGGAAGATAACTGAGGACTGGCTGGAGAATGAAGCAGGGACGGTTCAGTGGAAGCGGACAAGCAAGCAGGACTACGTGGAGGTAGACTGGATGGGGAACTAGGACAGGACCTAGGGAAATAGAGAAAGAAGCACAAGGTCAGGCAAATGAGAAGCAGGACAATAGTGCGGCCGAGGTCAGTAGCAAGTACAAATGATCACAAGGCGAGGTTGGAAGGAAGAGGCGGACTAATAAGGCCAGCGCTGTGAGCACTTCCGGGTTGAGGTCCTCCAGGGAAAAGAGAGGAGAAGATAGTGGCAGGGACACTCTCAGAGACGTACGCGCACAGCGCTGAACCGAGCGTGTGCGCGCAGCTGGGGAGGAGCAGAGTCCGGGCGCGCACGCAGATGAGAAGACGCCGGACGAGAACCCGCAGCAAAGAAGGCGCGCCGGGGCGCCGAAGACAGGTGAGAGCAAGAGGGAGCAGGGAGCCGCGGTGGAAGCAAAGATGTAACAAGCTGGACCGCAGAGTGAAGGCAAAAGGGCCAACAAGTGCTCAGGATCTCTGGGAACTTCTTCAAGATTGTTGGAAGACCATTCGCGGTGACTACCTCTTGAAGCTCATCAAGAGAATGCCAAGAGTGTGCAAAGCAGTCATCACAGCAAAAGGTGGCTACTTTGGAGAACCTAGAATATAAGACATATTTTCACACTTTTTTGTTAAGTATATAATTCCACATGTGTTAATTCATATTTTTGATGCCATCAGCGTGAATTTACAATTTTCAGAGTCATGAAAATACAGAAAAATCTTTAAATGAGAAGGTGTGTCCAAACTGTTGGTACTGTATGTATGTATGTATGTATATATATATATATATATATATATATATATATATATATATATATATATACATATACAGTTAGGTCCATATATATTTGGACAGAGACGACATTTTTCTAATTTTGGTTATAGACATTACCACAATGAATTTTAAGCAAAACAATTCAGATGCAGTTGAAGTTCAGACTTTCAGCTTTCATTTGAGGGTATCCACATTAAAATTGGATGAAGGGTTTAGGAGTTTCAGCTCCTTGACAAGTGCCACCTTGTTTTTAAAGGGACCAAAAGTAATTGGACAATTGACTCCAAGGCTATTTCATGGACTGGTGTGGGCAATCCCTTCGTTATGTCATTCTAAATTAAGCAGATAAAAGGCCTGGAGTTGATTTGAGGTGTGGTGCTTGCATTTGGAAGGTTTTGCTGTGAAGTAAACATGCGGTCAAAGGAGCTCTCCATGCAGGTGAAACAAGCCATCCTTAAGCTGCGAAAACAGAAAAAAAAAACATCCGAGAAATTGCTACAATATTAGGAGTGGCAAAATCAACAGTTTGGTGCATCCTGAGAAAGAAAGAAAGCACTGGTGAACTCATCAATGCAAAAAGACCTGGGCGCCCACGGAAGACAACAGCGGTGGATGATCGCAGAATAATCTCCATGGTGAAGAGAAACTTCTTCACAACAGCCAACCAAGTGAACAACACTCTCCAGGAGGTCGGCGTATCAATATCCAAATCTACTATAAAGAGAAAACTGCATGAAAGTAAATACAGAGGGTTCACTGCACGGTGCAAGTCACTCATAAGCATCAAGAATAAAAAGGCTAGACTGGACTTTGCTAAAAAAAAACAACTAAAAAAGCCAGCACAGTTCTGGAAGAACATTCTTTGGACAGATGAAACCAAGATCATCCTCTACCAGAATGATGGAAAGAGAAAAGTATGGCGAAGGCGTGGTGCAGCTCATGATCCAAAGCATACCACATCATCTGTAAAACACGGCGGAGGCAGTGTGATGGCTTGGGCATGCATGGCTGCCAGTGGCACTGGGTCACTAGTGTTTATTGATGATGTGACACAGGACTGAAGCAGCCGAATGAATTCTGAGGTATTCAGAGCCATACTGTGTGCTCAGATCCAGCCAAATGCAGCCAAACTGATTGGTCGTCATTTCATACTACAGATGGACAACGACTCAAAACATAAAGCCAAAGCAACCCAGGAGTTTATTAAAGCAAAGAAGTGGAATATTCTTGAATGGCCAAGTCAGTCACCTGATCTCAACCCAATTGAGCATGCATTTCACTTGTTAAAGACTAAACTTCAGACAGTAAGGCCCACAAACAAACAGCAACTGAAAACCACCGCAGTGAAGGCCTGGCAGAGCATCAAAAAGGAGGAAACACAGCGTCTGGTGATGTCCATGAGTTCAAGACTTCAGGCAGTCATTGCCAACAAAGGGTTTTCAACCAAGTACTAGAAATGAACATTTTATTTAAAATTATTTAATCTGTCCAATTACTTTTGGTCCCTTTAAAAACAGGGAGGCACATGTTAAGGAGTTGAAACTCCTAAACCCTTCATCCAATTTTAGTGTGGATACCCCCAAATGAAAGCTGAAAGTCTGAACTTCAACTGCATCAGAATTGTTTTGTTTAAAATTCATTGTGGTAATGTCTATAACCAAAATTAGAAAAATGTTGTCTGTGTCCAAATATATATGGACCTAACTGTATATATATATATATATATATATATATATATATATATATATATATATATATATATATATATATATATATATATAT
Organism: Ranitomeya variabilis; assembly: GCF_051348905.1. Lineage (NCBI taxonomy): Eukaryota > Metazoa > Chordata > Amphibia > Anura > Dendrobatidae > Ranitomeya > Ranitomeya variabilis. Next base: position 184,826,546 of record NC_135233.1, on the reverse strand, counting down.
GAGACTCCAGCTATTTTTAAGCCAATTAGTGGTGCTCCCTGTTTCTCTTTATCTGCCATAATAGCATTTAAACGTCTACGGGGCAGGAAATGGCACTTAGATGAAGTATCCACCACCACCACCTCCGCTCAATAGCGTGAAACAGCCGTCGTCAGCACTGGCTCACACACTCCTTCATCTGTTCTCCTGGCCATGATGTTTTAAACGTTGAAATAAAGTAAGATTTTTAAGGATCGGTGAGTGCTATCCTTTTTTTCTATTTTCTGCATATTCTTTATGATTTTTTTTCTTGGATAAGCACCCGGTATCCTATGGTATAGTTGACGCGTGTGTGCCACATATGTGATTATCAGACTTTGCTGCAAAGTGGTGCCATCAGGTTTTTTTTTCTCTCCTTTTTTATTATAATAATATAGATCTTACAGGGTGAAGAGACTGCCAGCCTTCAAATGAGTCTCTTGGAGCAGAGTCCACTTTTTATGTATATCATACAAAATCTGACACCTTTTCTGAGGGACATTCATTCCCCGGGCATTAATGGATCTTATATTGATCCGCTCCATGGTAATGGTAAAGTACTTTATAAGCGGGGGAGGAAACGGAAGAGAAAGGAGAAAAAGTGAAGAGAGGAGAAAAAGAAGAATAAAAAATTATGGGAAGGGAGGAAAAGAAGAAGGGACAGAAGCAGAAACGGGAGTGAGTAGAGGGAAGAGAAAGGAAAATATAAGAGTCTGCAAGTGAAGGAAGAAAAATGTAAGGGAAGAAAACAGACAGAAACATACTAAATAGGTTAAAGTGGATATACGAAGAAGATAAAAAAGAACATGTACAAAAAGATGTGCGAAGTGCACAGGCATTGTCGGGAAAATTGTTTAACGTCCAACAATGTGACATGAATTCCCAGTGGGGACTGTGCTTTCTGTGGATGGTCAGGGTCCAATTCAATCTCATTCTCAGGAGGCTCACCCAGATTTCTGTTGTAAATGCGTTGCAATGTATGAGAAAGATCTTTAGATTCTACTGACTCAGGTAGACCCCGTATCATCAGATTATTGCACCATCTACTGTTTTCTGCATCATCCTGGGCTTCTATCAGGTAGTGAAGCTGGCTGGAGTATATGTCTATTGACTTCTGATGAGAAAGCATCTTCCTTTCAATATCTTGGATTCTGTTACTGTGGTCCTGGACCTGAGTATCTACCGTATATACTACGAGTATAAGCCAAGATCTTCAGCCCATTTTTTGGGGCTGAAAGTCCCCCTCTCGGCTTATACTCGAGTCATACCCAGGGGTCAGCAGGGGAGGGGGAGCTTGGGCTATCTAATAATACTCACCTGCTCCTGGCACGGTCCATGCAGGTCCCTTGTTCTCTCGTCGCCTCAGCTTCTTCCTGTACTGAGCGGTCACATGGTACTTCTCATTACAGTAATGAATATGCGGCTCCACCTCCCTTAGGGGTGGAGCCGCATATTCATTACTGTAATGAGTGGTACCATGTGACCGCTCAATACAGGAAGAAGCTGCGGCGCCGGGGAACCAGGGACTGTACCGCGCCAGGAGCAGGTGAGTATAATGGGGAGGGGGAGAACTGCGCGATATTCACCTCTCCTCGTTCCAGCCGCCGCTCCGTCTTCAGCGTCTTCTGCAGTGACGCTCAGGTCAGAGGGCGCGGTGACGTGGTTAGTGCACGTCCTCTGCCTGAACGTCAGTGCAGAAGACGCTGAAGACGGAGCGGCGGCCGGAAAGAGGAGAGGTGAATATTGAAAGTGCCGGGGGCCTGAGCGACGAGAGGTATGTGATTTTTTTTTTTTTTAATCGCAGCAACAGCAAATGGGGCAAGTGACTGTATGGAGCATCTTATGGGGCCATAACGTTTGTGCAGCACTATATGGGGTAAATATCTCTATGGAGCATCTTATGGGGCCATAATCAACATTTGTGCAGCATTATATTGGGGAAATGTCTATGGAGCATCTTATGGGGCCATTATTAACTTTTATGCAGGATTATATGGGGTATATTTTAATATGGAGCATCTTATGGGGCCCATCATAAACTGTATGGAGCATTATATGGGGCGTATTTTGTATGGAGCATCTTATGGGCCCATCATGAACTGTATGGAGCATTATATGGGGCTCCTGATTCAATATGGATATTCAAAAACTCTTAACCTACTGATGTCTCAAATAATTTTACTTTTATTGGTATCTATTTTTACTTTTGAAATTTACCGGTAGCTGCTGCATTTCCCACCCTAGGCTTATACTCGAGTCATTAAGTTTTCCTATTTTTTTGTGGCAAAATTAACGGGGTCGGCTTATACTCGGGTCGGCTTGTACTCGAGTATATACTGTACTTGTTTAACTTCAGTGCGCACAGTATTCAATTATGACCTGCAAGCCTTCTCCAGCCGTGTTTTGTATGTCTCCATGTCTTCTCTTGTATGAATAGCTGTTAGCCTGTTACATAGCTGAGTAGCTCTGCTATATCTCCTGAGGCTTGTATGACAGACGAATGTGTGTCCCCTCCCCTGGGATGAGTAGGTGGGACAGCAGTCTTCTCCAAAGGAGAATTAGCTCCTGCTGCACTGCTGGGGATTGTAGTGCACCCTAGTGAAAGTGATGGGGGAGGCAGTTCCTCAGAACACCCTTTCTGCATCTGGGTCTCATCAAGGGATACCCCCCACCCTGAGTCTGCATGCCATGTCTGAGTCTGGCTAGGATGGCAAGCTGCCATCAGCGTTCCTTGTGCCATGTCTGTGCTCTGCCAGTCCAGGTCATCATTCATGGTGAAGGAAGACTGCAGCTCATCCCCCTGTGCTGTGCTGTGCTCTCTGGCTGTTTGGACAACCCCCTTGTTTTAACTCCTGCAGCATGGAATGATGATATACGAACTGGAGTCTGTACAGCAGGGGTGGGGAATCTTTTTTTCTGCCAAGGGCCATTTGGATATTTATACCATCCTTCGGGAGCCGTACAAACTCCACCCACAAAGTACATCCTGACTCTGGCACTGGTGTCAGGACGTAATCTTTCATTGCATGCCCTTCAGTGTTCAGTAGTGAACACTGTGTGTGTGCTAACAGAGCAAGAAGAAATTAATGAGCTTGTGGCAATTAAAATACAGTTCCTTGCCCGAAAGTGCGGTTTCGGAGAATCTGTCCTTGGGCCTGATAAAAGGTCATCGAGGGCCGTAAATGTCCTGGGGGCCTGAGGTTCAGAGTACAGAGTCACGCGCTCCTTCTCTGGCTCTCACTTCACTCCCCTGCAGCCCCACGGCAGCTGCATAGCTTGAGGGGGCAGCGGCCATGTTTTTGATCTCCTTACTGGCCAGGGTTCCCAGAAGAAATTTCTGTATGCTGGACGAGAGGTTCTTAATCTGCTGCAGACTGATCTCCCCTTTCTCCTACAGTTCATTCTCTTAGCAAAACGACTCAGGTAGTTCACAATCGGCTGATTCTCGGCCCGGAGAGCCACACTTGGCTCGTGTGCCCCCGCAGTGTGGCTCTCGGCTATCTGCTCCCTCAGCGTGCTTTTGTCAAACCTCTGCTCACGACTGTTAAATCTATTAAATGCCGTGGTCAATCTCTGACAGCAGCATTTAACTTGTGCCCGCAGTGGGTGCAGCATTCCACATGCCCATCGGCGTGCCTGTGACGTGATCACGAGGTGCACATGGGTTGCCATGACAGCCAGGGGGTTTGCTAAAACCTTTATGCTTGTTATGACGACTGTCCTGTGAAAGCCAGCATTTAGCTGGCGTTTATAGGACTCTTTGATTTTCACTATACATAGCAGTGCTTTTGGAGTCGGTAAGCCAAAGCTCTGACTGATAACAACGGTATCGGAGATGTCAGTGTTAGTGTGTGTAATATTTACATGTGGCAACTGTGTGCTGCCAGGGTGCTTCATCGGTACCACACAAAAGGGCGCCAGGGAAGCAACTGTACAATAAGTGCTGTTCTCCAGCACGGGTGCTGAAGACGGCTCTCATCATACTCCCCTGCTCTGCCGCTGATCAGTGTGAGCTTGAGGGGAGAATGATGAGCCATATTCAAGTGATAACAATGACAGTAGGCGGCATCTGATGGGACTATTACTCCTACCCCTGCTGCTGCTTGTAACAGTGACAGCAGGAGCAGCTGATGATAGTATTCATCAGCCTCCGCCTGGCATGGGTTCCCCTGTATTTTCTATAACCAGCCAGGCAAAACTGACATCGGGTGCTGTTGGCCTCAGTAAGGCTGTGTGAGATAGTGCTCCCCAAGTGTGTTGGAGGACACTCGCTTGGCAACAGGATTTAGGCACACAGGAACGGTTTCTCACTTAAACAGTCTATTCGAGTTATTTACTCTGCATAAACTGTATAACTGTTTCATTACATCCATGAACATATCATGACCAGCAGTTTGTTCATGTAGCAGATAAACCTCTCTGCCGTTTCTTACAAACCCCTTGTCTGAGGTTACCTTCCAGGAGCTCCGCTCCACACGCTGACTCCTTGTCGGTCCTGGCCTCCAGGGAAACTGCCTAATTAGGATCACTGTCTCGTATGATGACTTGCTCCGCAACGTCCCACCCGACAGTTTCAGCCCCTTAGAAGCATGGTAGCTTCCCCAAAACAGTTAGCCGTCGCAGGTTCTGCAGGCACATGGTCTCACCACGTGCGCTTCAGGAATCTGGTCCACTCGCAGGACTTTACAACACAGAGACAATGTGATCACACCACAGTCTCACTATATCATCTGAGACACACCCGTTGGTGGGAGGTAGGTGGATGGCCAGACCTGCCCAGCTCTCTGGCCAACCCTGTAAGCCCAACCCCTTACAAGCTAAGCAAAGCTTTTGGAACTACAGGTCCCAGAGCAACATTTCAGGCTTACAGCGCAGAGGACCTCCTCTTTGACACATACCAGCCATTCACAACAACGTCTGTCACTGTCTCACAGCTGGTTATCAAGAATAGAGAGGTCCCCATGCTGTTTTTTAAATAAATCATTTAAAAAACGTTGTGGGTTCCCCTTCATTTTTGACACCCAGCCTTGCTAAAGCTGACAGCTGGTAGCTGGTATTCTCAGGCTGGTAAGGCACCATTGATATTGACCCCCCCCCCAGGTCACCGCAGTTCAACCCTGCTGGTAATGCAGCCTCACTGACCAGCGGTAACCACGATGATGTCATCGCTTGTCAAAAATGCTGCATTTGCAGCAGCTCATTCACCAGTGGTTCTCAGTCTGGACGATTGCATTTTGGCACCACCTTCTAGGCTGAATACTATTAATCCCCCAAACATGGAATACGGTGTGGGACAGAACGACAGACAGGTGAGGGATATTGCTGTTTTTTTATTTTTGTTTTATTACAGGAGACGATGGATTCAGTTCAATTAGTTGTTAGGTGAGTATAACTGTTTGTTGTTTTTAAATAACAATGGAAAACTGTTTTTATTTCTAATAAAATACTTTATTCTAGCTGTGTCTTTATTTACCAGCTAACTATTGGATAAGTAATGGTGTCTTATAGATGCCTCTCCATTACTAAGCTGTGGTCTTGATGCCACCTGACAGTACAAAGGTGACACCAACCCCACAAATATGAACCCCACTTGCCACCGCTAGAGGGCAAATGGGAAGAACCAGATAAAGAGCCAGAATTTTCTGGGTGGCTGCAGGCTGCTATTTTTAACCTGGTGGGGTCAATATCCATGGCCCCCTACCAGCCTGAGAATACTATATATATATTTTTTTAACTAGCCAGGCAAAACTGACAGACGGGGGCTGCAACCCTCAGAATGGGGGGGGGGGGGGGGGGGGGGTTCCACACCGTTTTTTTCTTATTTATTTAAATAATTTTAAAAAACTGTGGGACCCCTCTTTTTTTGATAACCAGCCTTGCTAAAACTGACAGCTGAGTGTTAGAGCCCCCAGCTGTCAGTTTTGCCTGGCTAATTAAAAAAAATATAAAAAATACAGGGTAACCCATGCTGTTTTTTTCATTTACTGAGAGTGCTTGCTATTGGTGAGGAATACTCCCATTGGTCACTCCTGCTGTTACTTTTATTAGTGGCAGCAGGTTGTAGGCTGATGGGAGTAGTAATCCTATCAGCCGTCGCCTGCTGTCATTGTTCTCGCTTGATTATAAATCTCATCATTCTCCCCTGTTTGTGGTGATCACTGGCAGAGCAGGGGAGAATGATGAGAGCCGTCTTCACCACCAGGTGCTGTGGAGCAGCATTTACTGTACTGCTTGTTCCCTGGCACCGGTGTGTGTTACACAGATGACATCCATGTGTGTCATCTGTGTGCACGTGTGCGGGACATTTGCGGCCACGGTCCGTGGAAACACACTGACTTGTGTGTAAGTGTCTCCGGTACGTGTGAAAGCTGTCACCACTCCTACTGGAGACATCGACGTGTGAAAGAGGCCTTATAGAAATATAAAGGTGAGTATTGTCTCTCACATAACAAATGTGTCTTCTTTCCAGAGTCATACATGCATCAGATAAATAAAAGTCTTAAATCTTAAACCCCTTTTTGTTTATTGGCTTGCCTTTAAAGATCACTAAAGATTTCTGAATGTAGTGATTAATAGTTGACCTCTACAACTACAGGAGATAAATTAGAAGTTATTGAATCCTAACAAGGAAAGATGTCCTAAACTCATGCACAGGCTTGGATAATGCTGATTGATCTTGTTTTTGTTGATTTTCAGGTGGTGCTAGTGAGATGGAACGAACCTTTTCAAAAGTTGGCAACCTGCGATGCAGATGGGGGTATATTCGTATGGATCCAGTATGAAGGTAGATGGTCTGTGGAACTGGTCAATGATCGTGGAGCACAGGTGGGTGATAAATCTGGTGTCCGTTCTATGAACGAATGAGATTTGCTACATTGAAAGTAATTTTCCTTTAAAGAGCTGAGATATTTGTGGGCAACAGTTAATGGTGTGTAGACTCAAGTTTGATAATGATAGAGTGAACCTGTCATGTCCAGAAACACTATTTGCATGCAGATAAAGGGTTACTGTGCATGTATATAGCGTTAAAATCCTGTCTGATGCTTTACTGGAGCAGTGCCTACAGGGAGAAAATTACTCAAATAATTTATTATTTTTGTTAAATAATGTATACTATATTGTGAGTGCGGCTGTATACACAGCCTACTTCTTCTGCAAGACCAAACTTTTCTCTTTTAGACCTCGTTCACACGTTATTTGGTCAGTATTTTTACCTCAGTATTTGTGAGGTAAAGCTTGGAGTAAAACAATCTGAGGAAAAGTATATTAGAAACATGTCGCCACTTCTGTATTTTCTGCCACTCGTGGTTTTGACTTATAAATACTGAGGTAAAATACTGACCAAATACTGAACTTATGAATGTGTCCTTATACACAGCCTCATACTGGAGCAGCACCTCACTTCTCTCATTTTCCCATTGCGCCTCTTATTTTCCCCCTCACATCTTTCATTTTCCCCTCACTCCTCTCTCTTCCTCCCTCACACCTGTCATATTGACCTCACACCTGTCATTTTCCAATCAGTCCACTATTTTCCCCTCACTACTCCCATTTTCCATTCATACCTCTTCATTTTCACCTCACACCTCTCATTTTCCCCTCACTCCACTATTTTCCTCTCACTCCACTAATTTCCCCTCACTCCTCTCATTTTCCCCTCACTCCTCTCATTTTCACCTCACTCCTCTCTTCCCCTCACACATGCACAGCACCTTCCTGTTATGAGCACAACAGTGTCATCCATGAGGCTCCTGAGCCCTTTCCCTTGACGTCATGCCCCACAGAAGCAACTCCATTCTAGACATGACGGAGCTAGATGTGGCCTGTGCCTGCCATGCACTGATACTCTGAAAGCGGCGGTCCTGATTGTAGCTCGCAGCAGCTGGGACGTCACAGCCGGTGAGTTTTGCAGGGTGGCTTTCAAGGTGAATGTGTCTCCGCCCATGTGCCCTAACAATGTGGACGGGGCTTTGTGTGTGCAGTGAGTGTGGCTATGCAGAGTGGGCGTGGCTTGATACACACACATATATAAAATATATATAAAAATATAATCACCAAATATAGCTGATAAGCATGGGCACAATATAATAGTATGAAAAGACGCCAACGAATATTACAAAAAATTTTTTTATAAGATAATATATAAACCTCCACAATACTATGGTATATACCAGCACTATTCCAAAAAATAACAAAAAAAAAATAAAAAATAAAAAAATATAAAAACCACTCAACAGTGCATAGTGCAAAATTTGTGCAAAAAAATTTGCAAAAAACCTGTGCAATGAATAATGCAACAAAAGATTCAAAAAGCACCATAAAAATAGTGTAACAAATGTTGAGTAATATATGCAAATCAAATTTTTATACCTGTAATCACTACAGAACAAAGTGCAATAGTGCTATAAAGAGTGCAAAAAAAATTGCAATGCCAGGCCGATATTGCACAATATAAATAAATAATTTAATTGCACTTGGGCCCAAATAAATAATGTTGCAACTAATGCTATAATAAGGTAAGTGCTGAATAGAACAATAAAGTGCAGGAAGTTCCGGTAACTAATAAACCGCTAACACATTACCATAACAAAGTGGATAAAATAAGTAAAATCCAGTAATATTGGAGGCTCCACATACCTACATGTGCTCAGAACCCTACGCGCGTTTCGGCGCTTGCCTTCTTCCGGGGGGCGTATTTTGGAATAGTGCTGGTATATACCATAGTATTGTGGAGGTTTATATATTATCTTATAAAAAAAATGTTTTGTAATATTTGTTGGCGTCTTTTCATACTATTATATTGTGCCCATGCTTATCAGCTATATTTGGTGATTATATTTTTATATATATTTTTTATATACCTTATATTACTTTCAATAAAAATTATTTTACACACTGTCCTTTTTTGCACTTTTTATTTGGGATGATTTATGTAATTATTGGTGCATGACACCATATTTTGCATACAAGTGGTTACCCATCTGATTAATTATATATATACAGTACAGACCAAAAGTTTGGACACACCTTCTCATTTAAAGATTTTTCTGTATTTTCATGACTATGAAAATTGTACATTCACACTGAAGGCATCAAAACTATGAATTAACACATATTGAATTATATACTTAACAAAAAAGTGTGAAACAAACTGAAATTATGTCTTATATTCTAGGTTCTTCAAAGTAGCCACCTTTTGCTTTGATGACTGCTTTGCACACTCTTGGCATTTTCTTGATGAGCTTCAAGAGGTAGTCACCGGGATGGTCTTCCAACCATCTTGAAGGAGTTCCCAGAGATGCTTAGCACTTGTTGGCCCTTTTGCCTTCACTCTGCGGTCCAGCTCACCCCAAACCATCTCAATTGGGTTCAGGTCTGGTCACTGTGGAGGCCAGGTCATCTGGCGTAGCACCCCATCACTCTCCTTCTTGGTCAAATAGCCCTTACACACCCTGGAGGTGTGTTTGGGGTCATTGTTCTGTTGAAAAATAAATGATGGTCCAACTAAACGCAAACCGGATGGAATAGCATGCCCCTGCAAAATGCTGTGGTAGCCATGCTGGTTCAGTATGTCTTTAATTTTGAATAAATCCCCAACAGTGTCACCAGCAAAGCACCCCCACACCATCACACCTCCTCCTCCATGCTTCACTGTGGGAACCAGGCATGTAGAGTCCATCCGTTCACCTTTTCTGCGTCGCACAACTTTTTTTTCTTGCCATAATACAAATTCTTACAGTCTATTCAGTAGGACTATCAGCTGTGTATCCACCAGACTTCTGCACAGCACAACTGATGGTTCCAACCCCATTTATAAGGCAAGAAATCCCATTAAACCTGACAGGGCATACCTGTGAAGTAAAAACCATTCCCGGTGACTGCCTCTTGAAGCTCATCAAGAGAATGCCAAGAGTGTGCAAAGCAGTCATCAAAGCAAAAGGTGGCTACTTTGAAGAACCTAGAATATAAGACATAATTTCAGCTGTTTCACACTTTTTGTTAAGTATATATTTCCACATGTGTTAATTCATAGTTTTGATGCCTTCAGTGTGCATGTACAATTTTCATAGACATGAAAATACAGAAAAATCTTTAAATGAGAAGGTGTGTCCAAACTTTTGGTCTGTACTGTAAACCTCACCCATACAGTGTATTGGACACGGTGATTCCGCACGGTTCAATGAACACCTGCGGAATCGCCTGTGTTCAAAAGCCAGCAGCGCTTTGGACAGTGCAAACATGTGCTGCATTCAAAGCGCTGCCAAGTACTGATCGTGTGCACCCAGCCTAATAAAGCTTGTTGAAAGGCTGCAGCGCAAAGTTTCTTTTTTTGTGTCGTCTTGATTTATGAAATAAAAATTAACCCTTTCCCGACCTATGACGCCACTTAGGCGTCATGAAAGTCGGTGCCAATCCGACCTGTGACGCCTATGTGGCATCATGGAGGTATCGCGTCCCTGCAGATCGGGTGAAAGGGTTAACTCCAATTTCTCCCGATCTGCAGGGACAGGGGGAGTAGTACTTCAGCCCGGGGGGGTGGCTTTGCTCCCACGTGGCTACAATCGCTCTGATTGGCTGTTGAAAGTGAAACAGCTAATCAGAGCAATTTGTAATATTTCACCAATGAAACTTGGTGAAATATTACAATCCAGCCATGGCCTATGCTGCAATATCATCGGCCATGGCTGGAGACCCCAATCTGACCCCTCCACCGACTGACAGCGGCGATCTGCAGCCGCCGTCAGTGTTTCCTACCCCTCCGTCCTGTCCTCTGCGCCCTCCTCTACCTTCCGTCCTGTCGGCGCCCCCCGCTGTCTGATCCCACCCCCGTATCTCCGGAGTCCCGGTGTCCCTCCCATTGTCCATCCGGCAACTTGGATGGGCGCCGCCATCTTGCAAAATAGCGGGCGCATGCGCAGTACGCCCACCCAATCTGCCAGCAGATTCGTTCATTCAGTTTGATCACTGTGATAGGTTCTACAACAGTGATCAAAATAAAAAAAATAGTAAATAGCCCCCCCTTTATTACCCCCATAGGTAGGGAACATCATAAAATAAAGAAAAAATATATTTATTTTCATTTTTCCTTTAGGGTTAGGGTTAGAATTAGGGTTAGGGTTAGAACTAGGGCTAGGGTTAGGGTTAGAGCTAGGGTTAGAACTAGAATTAGGGTTTGAACTAGGGTTAGGGTTAGAACTAGGGTTAGGGTTAGAATTGGGGTATGTGCACACGATGTGGATTTGGCTGCGGATTCGCAGCAGTTTTCCATGCGGTGTACAGTACCACGTAAACTTATGGAAAACCAAATCCACTGTGCCCATGGTGCGGAAAATACCGCGCAGGAACGCAGCGTTGTATTTTCCGCAGCATGTCAATTCTTTGTGCGGATTCCGCTGCGTTTTACACCTGTTCCTCAATAGGAAAAGGCAGGTGTAAAACCACAGGTGAAATCCACACAAAAAATGCAGGAAATCCGCGGTAAATCCACAGTTAAACGCAGTGCGTTTTACCTGCAGATTTTTCAAAAACGGTGCTGAAAAATCCACACACGAATCCGCAACGTGGGCACGTAGCCTTAAGGTTAGGGTTGGAATTAGAGTTCGGGTTGGGATTAGGGTTGGAATTAGGGATAAGATTAGGGTTAGCAGTGTGTTGTGGTTAGGGTTAGGCTTGTGGTTAGGGTTATGGTTAGGGTTGGGATTAGGGTTAGGGGTGTGTTGGGGTTAGTGTTTGAGTTAGAATTGAGGGGTTTCCACTGTTTAGGCACATCAGGGGGTCCCAAACAACATGGCACCACCATTGATTCCAGCCAATCTTGCGTTCAAAAAGTCAAATGGTGCTCCCTCCCTTCCGAGCCCCGATGTGCACCTAAACAGTGGTTTACCCAAACATATGGTGTATCAGCGTACTCAGTAAAAATTGCACAACCACTTTTGGGGTCCAATTTCTCCAGTTTCCCTTGGGAAAATAAAAAATTGTGGACTAAAAAATTATTTTTGAGGAACTAAAAATGATTTTTTATTTTCACGGCTCCACGTTTTTTATCTTCTGTGAAGCACTTGGGGGTTCAAAGTGTTAACCACACATCTAGATAAGTTCCTTGGGGGTCTAGTTTCTAAAATGGTGTCATTTGTGGGGGATTTCTACTGTTTAGGCACATCAGGGGTCTGCAAACGCAATATGATGCCCGTTTCCATTCCATCAGTCTGCATTTCAAAATGTCACTACTTCCCTTCCGAGCCCCGACGTGTGTCCAAATAGTGGTTTACCCCCACATATGGGGTAACATCGTACTCAGGACAAACTGGGCAACAACTTTTGGGGTCCAATTTCTCCTGTTACCCTTGAGAAAATAAAAAATTGCGGACAAAAAAATCATTTTTGAAGAAAAAAAAAGATTTTTTATTTTCACGGCTCTGCGTTATAAACTTCTGTGAAGCACTTGGGGGTAAAAAGTGCTCACCACACATCTAGATAAGTTCCGTGGGAGGTCTAGTTTCCAAAATGGGGTCACTTGTGGGGGAGCTCCAATGTTTAGACACAGAGGGCTCTCTAAACGCGACATGGTGTCCGCTAACGATTGGAGCTAATTTTTCATTCAAAAAGTCAAATGGCGCTCCTTCTCTTCCGAGCCTTGCCGTGCGCCCAAACAGTAGTTTACCCCCACATAAGCGGTATCGGTGCACTCAGGAAAAGTTGCCCAACAAATTTTAGGATTCATTTTATCCTGTTGCCCATGTGAAAATGAAAAAATTGAGGCTAAAAGAATTTCTTTGTGAAAAAAAAAGTACTTTTTCATTTTTACGGATCAATTTGTGAAGCACCTGGGGGTTTAAAGTGCTCACTATGCATCTAGATAAGTTCCTTGTGGGGTCTAGTTTCCAAAATGGGGTCACTTGTGGGGGAGCTCCAATCTTTAGGCACACAGGGGCTCTCCAAACGCGACATGGTGTCCGCTAAAGAATAAAATGGCGCTCCTTCCCTTCCGAGCCTTGCCGTGCGCCCAAACAGTGGCTCCCCCCCACATATGGGGTATCTGTGTACTCAGGACAAATTGGACAACAACTTTCGCTGTACACTGTCCCCTTTTACCCTTGGGAAAATAAAAAATTGTTGCTAAAAGATCATTTTTGTGACTAAAAAGTTAAATGTTCATTTTTTACTTCCATGTTGCTTCTGCTGCTGTGAAACACCTGAAGGGTTAATAAACTTCTTGAATGTGGTTTTGAGCACCTTGAGGGGTGCAATTTTTAGAATGGTGTCACTTTTGGGTATTTTCAGCCATACAGACCCCTCAAACTGACTTCAAATGTGAAGTGGTCCCTAAAAAAAATTAGTTTTGTAAATTTTGTTGTAAAAATGAGAAATCACTGGTCAAACCTTTATATGGTTTAACCCTTATAACTTCCTAGCAAAAAAAATAATTTTGTTTACAAAATTGTGCTGATGTAAAGTAGATATGTGGGAAATGTTATATATTAACTATTTTGTGTCACATAACTCTCTGGTTTAACAGAATAAAAATTCAGAACTTGAAAATCGCGAAATTTTTGCCAAATTTCTGTTTTTTTCCCCACAAATTAACGCAAAAATTATCGACCTAAATTTACCACTAACATAAAGCCCAATATGTCACGAAAAAACTGTCTCATAATCGCTAGGATCCGTTGAAGCGTTCCTGAGTTATTACCTCATAAAGGGACACTGGTCAGAATTGTAAAAATTGGCCAGGTCATTAAGGTCAAAATAGGCTGGGTCATGAAGGGGTTAAACCAACGGTTACTCTTTAACTTGTCAAGTACTCGCAAATTTAGTAAGATTTTAGTCTTTTTATTCTTATTATATTTTACTAGATGGTGGCCCGATTCTAACGCATCGGGTATTCTGGAATATGTATGTAGTTTACAGCCACGTAGTATATAGCACAGCCACGTAGTATATTGCCCAGCCACGTAGTATATAGCACAGAGACGTAGTATATAACACAGCCCATGCAGTATATAACACAGGCCAGGTAGTATAAAGCACAGCGATGTAGTATATTGCCCAGCCACGTAATATATACCACAGCCACGTAGTATATAGTACAGCCCATATAGCATATAGCACAGAGATGTAGTATATAACACAGCCAATGCAGTATCTCACACAGCCCACGTAGTATATAACACAACCCACGTAGTATATAGCAATGTGGGCACCATATCCCTGTTAAAAAAAGAATGAAAATAAATAGTGATATACTCACCCTCCCGTCAGCCCCCGGATCCAGCCGAGGCGTTTACTGATGCTCCTCGCGACGCTCCAGTCCCAAGAGTGCATTGCGGTCTCGCAAGATGATGACGTAGCAGTCTCGCGAAACCGCTACGTCATCATCTCGCGAGACCGCAATGCATGGAACGGTCACCAAAGCGTCGCGAGGAGCGGGAAAGGCCTCGGCTGGATCTGGGGGGCCCACGGAAGGTGAGTATATAATGATTTTTTATTTTTTAATTATTTTTAACATTAGATCTTTATACTATTGATGCCGCATAGGCAGCATCGATAGTAAAAAGTTGGTCACACAGGGTTAATAGCAGCTTTAACGGAGTGTGTTACACCGCGGCATAACGCGGTCCGCAAACGCTGCCATTAACCCTGTGTGAGCGCTGACTGGGGGGGGGGGGGGGAGTATGGAGCGGATATTTTGCCGCCGAACTGTGCCCGTCGCTGATTCGTCGTGGCCGTTTTGCTGCGACCAATCAGCGACTTGGGATTTCCGTGACAGAAAGACAGAAGGACAGACAGAAAGACGGAAGTACCCCTTAGACAATTATATAGTAGATATATATATAAGTTTCTCTTACGCTGTTAAGCAGAGCGCGTTATTTTCTCTTTAGAATATAGGATTAGTACTTTCCAATGGGCATGCACCCAAAAAGGAGTTCTTGCAGATGTGGTGAGCAGATTTTTTTTTTCTTATTTACGGTAATAGTGTAATAAAAACGTGGTAACCTTAGCATTTTTTTTACACTCTGCAGGAATTATTTTTATCTTGTGGCTTAGAATAATGATGCCAAGTATTATAGTAACATGAGGATAATCATGCATATAATGAGTGTTTACACGAGGCGATCTAGCTAAATTTAACCAAACTGGTCTGAGATCTATCATTATTTTCTCTGGGTGAAATTGCATAGCCTTTTGTATGATAGATTATTTTATTTGCATGTGAGGCACGCACATCTAGCTGATTAGATTTTAAGTGAGGTGGAAATTTAGAGAGCAATTTACTAGTTGGAAATGTTATAAAAGGATGGCAGGCACAAGTTTAAGCTGCATCCACACATTATCGTTAATTTGTTTTTTTTTATAAGGACGATGTAAACTGCAATATTTTTGTTGTGATTTTTGAAAATGGCAAAGCAAAGTGTTATGTGGAAAAAAACCTTGTCTCAGTGTATGAACGCAGCCTTAAATGTAAAGGCTTGAAGAACTAAATAACTCTTTAATGTAATAAAAATCTGTCACAAGGTTTTTGCCACCCTATTTGAGAAAAACAGGATTAGGGATAGAGACCCTGATTCCAACGATGGATCACTTACTAGACTGTTTGCTGTAGTTAATTATAAAATGACTAGATTATCTGCTTCATATCTACCAGATCTCTGAACTATGTGCCCTGAATAACCCCAACCACACACCTGTGATTGGCAGCTTACTGTGTACATTGATTGCCAGCTTTCTGCCTATGCACAGAGGTGGGGTTACATGGAGCTCATGAATATGGAGCAGAGATGGGCAATTAATCTTTCAAAGGGGCCACATGAGAGTCCGTGACTGTTATGGAGGGCAGAACCAATAGACTGAAATTAATTAGGCTCAATATTAACCCCTTCATGACCGTGGGATTTTTCGTTTTTCCGTTTTCGTTTTTCACTCCCCTCCTTCCCAGAGCCATAACTTTTTTATTTTTCCGTCAATTTGGCCATGTGAGGGCTTATTTTTTGCGGGACGAGTTGTACTTTTGAATGACACCATTGGTTTTGCCATGGCATGTACTAGAAAACGGGAAAAAAATTCCAAGTGCGGTGAAATTGCAAAAAAAGTGCAATCCCACACTTGTTTTTTGTTTGTTTTTTTTGCTAGGTTCACTAAATGCTAAAACTGACCTGCCATTATGATTCTCCAGGTCAGTACGAGTTCATAGACACCTAACATGACTAGGTTATTTTTCACCTAAGTGGTGAAAAAAAATTCCAAACTTTGCAAAAAAAATAATAAATAAAATTGCGCCATTTTCCGATACTCGTAGCGTCTCCATTTTTCATGATCTGGGGTCGGTTGAGGGCTTATTTTTTGCGTGCCGAGACGGCGTTTTTAATGATACCAATTCGGTGCAGATGCGTTCTTTTGATCGCCCGTTATTGCATTTTAATACAAATCGCGGCGACCAAAAAAACGTAATTCTGGCGTTTCGATTTTTTTTCTCGTTACGCCGTTTTGCGATCAGGTTAATGCTTTTTTTTTTTGATAGATCGTGCGATTCTGAACGCGGCGATACCAAATATGTGTAGGTTTGATTATTTTTTTATTGATTTATTTTGATTGGGGCGAAAGGGGGGTGATTTAACCCCTTAACGACCGCCGATACGCCTTTTAACGGCGGCCGCTAAGGGTACTTAAACCACAGCGCCGTTAATTAACGGCGCTGTGGAAAAAGTGAATAGCGCCCCCCAGAGTCGGATTTTCTCTGGGGTCTCGGTTGCCGAGGGTAGCCGAGACCCCAGAGAACATGATTCGGGGGGTTTTTACCGACCCCCGAGTTGCGATCGCCGGTAATTAACCGTTTACCGGCGGTCGCAACAAAAAAAAAACAAAACGCGATTTGCCGTTTAATTTCTCTGTCCTCCGATGTGATCGCACATCGGAGGACAGAGAAATAGGGTCCCCGATGGCCTCCAATAGCCCCCCAATACTTACCTACCTCCCCCGGTGCTCCTCGTGTCTCCCCATGGGCGCCGCCATCTTTTTTCCGGGAAAAAATGGCGGGCGCACGCGCAGTGCGCCCGCCGCCCGGCACCCGGATGTTCTTTGGGGTCTCGGCTGCCGGGGGTAGCCGAGACCCCAAAGAACATGATCGGGTCGATTTGCACCGACCCCTGCTTTGCGATCGCCGGTAATTAACAGTTTACCGGCGACCGCAAAAAAAAAAAAAAAAAAAAAAAAAGCGATCAGTTATTTCTCTGTCCTCTGATGTGATCGCACATCAGAGGACAGAGAAATAGGGGGATTCGGGGACCCTAACATACTCACCCGGGGTCCCTGGGTCCTCTTCTGTCTTCTCCTGCCAGCCGGCTTTTTCATCATGGCGGGCGCATGCGCAGTGCGCCCGCCATCTGCTGCCATCTGCCGGCCGGCAGGAGAAGACAAGTTGGGGCTAAAATTAGGGTTAGGGTTAGGGTTAGAGTTAGGGTTAGGGTTAGGGTTGGGGCTAAATTTAGGGTTAGGGCTAGGGTTAGGGTTAGGCTACTTTCACACTAGCGTTTTTTGGCTTCCGTCGCAATGCGTCGTTGGAGAAAAAACGCATCCTGCAAAAGTGCTTGCAGGATGAGTTTTTTCTCCATTGGCTTGCATTAGCGACGCATTGCGACGGATTGCCACATGTCGCATCCGTCGTGCGACGGATGCGTCGTGCTTCGGCGGACCGTCGACACAAAAAAAACTACATGTAACTTTTTTGTGCGACGTGTGCCACGTATTTAAGTGACACGTGCCACGTATCAAAGTGCCACGTGCCACATATTTCAGTGCCACGTATCAAAGTGCCACGTGCCACGTATCAAAGTGCCACGTGCCACGTATCAAAGTGCCACGTGCCACATATTTCAGTGCCACGTGCCACGTATCAAAGTGCCACGTGCCACGTATCAAAGTGCCACGTGCCACGTATCAAAGTGCCACGTGCCACGTGCCACGTATTTAAGTGACACGTGCCACGTATCAAAGTGCCACGTGCCACATATTTCAGTGCCACGTATCAAAGTGCCACGTGCCACGTATCAAAGTGCCACGTGCCACGTGCCACGTATCAAAGTGCCACGTGCCACGTATCAAAGTGCCACGTGCCACGTATTTCAGTGCCACGTATTTAAGTGACACGTATCACGTATAAGTGCCACGTGTCACGTATTTAATTGCCACATATTTAAGTGCCACGTATCAAGATTTTCCATGGAGAACAGACACATCCAGAGATATGTCTGCTCTCCACGGCTGCAGCAACACACTGACAGGAGCCATAGTTCCTGTCGGTGTGTCACTGCGCATGTGCGAGCGAGTTTACCGGCGGTCATTGACCCCGGCACTCTCGCTTAACGGCAGTGCTGCGTGGGAAAGTTCAACGCAGCTGTACTGCTGTTAACCGAGACGCCGGAGTCATTGAACTCCGGAACAGTACGCGATACACTGCTAGGAGCTTCGCTCCTGGCAGTGTATCGCCGGAGAGCAGCCGATCGGCGTGGGACACTCGTTTTATGGATTCTGCGGACAGGGAGTATGAATTTGGTTTATTATTTTTGGATTTTTTCCTGGAGGATCGAGGGCTTCGCCTACAAGTGTGCTGTTGGTGAGTATATACTCTGTGTTATATGTTGTATGTACTGTGTGTCATGTATGTGTATTGTGTGTAGGTGTTTTGTGTAACTTTACAATTGTGCTAAGTCGCCGGACACAGGGACAACTCTCCCATCCTAATACCGGATGGGAGTAGTAGTCCCATACGGCGACTTAGCACAATGGTGGCACTAGCGTCGCATGGGGACACACACACGCACACACACGCACACACACACACACAGAAGGACTCCATGCTGCTTCACTGGGGGGCGGGGGCTTCCCTCTTCCTGTCCGACGTCACGTCCGGTCCTGGGTGTCAACCCCTCCGTACAAAGACGCCGACACCCAGGACAAAGGCGCTGTGTGTGGAAGGTAATATGGGGCCCTAGGGGGATACGCAGACACGCCGCTGCGTAAAGAATTGACATGTCAATTCTTTTTACGCCGGCGTGTTTGCAGACAAAAGCGCCGCGTTTTTTTGCGGTGTGTCTGAACGGCAAAGTGAATTTCTCATTCACTTTGCCGGCAGACGAAAATGACATTGCGCATTTTTGAAAAGCGCCCGCAAAATAGCGCTCAAAAATGCGCTATGTCTGAAAGTAGCCTAAGGCTTCTTTCACACTTGCGTCGGTACGGGGCGGTCGCAATGCGTCGGCCCGATGTACCGACGCACGTTGTGAAAATTGTGCACAACGTGGGCAGCGGATGCAGTTTTTCAACGCATCCGCTGCCCAGTCTATGTCCTGGGGAGGAGGGGGCAGAGTTACGGCCACGCATCCGCGGAAATGGCGGACGCGACGTACAAAAAAAAGGTTACATTGAACTTTTTTTGTGACGACGGGGGCTAAAGTTATGGTTAGGGTTGGGGCTAAAGTTAGGGTTGGGGCTAAAGTTAGGGTTAGAGTTGGGATTAGGGTTAGGGTTTGGGGTGTGTTGGATTTAGGGTTTTGATTAGGGTTATGGTTAGGGTTGAGATTAGGGCTGTTTTGGGGTTAGGGTTGTGATTATCGTTAGGGTTGTGATTAGGATTATGGATCGGGTTGAGATTAGGGTTAGGGCTGTGTTGGGGTTAGGGTTGGAGTTAGAATTGGGGGGTTTCCACTGTTTAGGTACATCAGGGGGTCTCCAAACACGACAGCCAATTTTGCGCTAAAAAAGTCAAATGGTACTCCCTCCCTTCTGAGCTCTGCCGTGCGCCCAAACAGTGGTTTACCCCCACATATGGGGCATCAGCGTACTCGGGATAAATTGGACAACAACTTTTGGGGTCCAATTTCTCCTGTTACCCTTGTGAAAATAAAAACTTGGGGGCTAAAAATTTTTTGTTGGAAAAAAATATATTTTTTTATTTTCACTACTCTGCATTATAAATTTCTGTGAAGCACTTGAGCTTTCAAAGTTCTCACCACATATCTAGATAAGTTCCTTAGGGGGTCTAGTTTCCAAAATTTGGTCACTTGTGGGGGTTTCTACTGTTTAGGTACATTAGGGGTCTGCAAACGCAACATAACGCCCGCAGACAATTCTATCAAAGTCTGCATTGCAAAATGGCGCTCCTTCCCTTCCGAGCTCTGCCGTGCGCCCAAACAGTGGTTTACCCCCACATATGGGGTACCAGCATACTCAGGACAAATTGGACAACAACTTTTGGGGTCCAATTTCTCTTATTACCCTTGTGAAAATAAAAATTTGGGGGCTAAAAAAATCTTTTTTGTGGGAAAAAAAATATTTTTTATTTTCACTACTCTGCATTATAAACTTCTGTGAAGCACTTGGGCATTCAAAGTTCTCACCACATATCTAGATAAGTTCCTTGGGGGGTCTATTTTCCAAAATGGGGTCACTTGTTGGGGGTTTCTACTGTTTAGGTACATTAGGGGTCTGCAAAGGCAACATAACGCCCGCAGACAATTCTATCAAAGTCTGCATTCCAAAATGGCACTCCTTCCCTTCCGAGCTCTGCCATGCGCCCAAACAGTGGTTTACCCCCACATATGGGGTACCAGCATACTCAGGACAAATTGGACAACAACTTTTGGGGTCCAATTTCTCTTGTTACCCTTGTGAAAATAAAAACTTGGGGGCTAAAAAATCTTTATTGTTAAAAAATATATATTTTTTATTTTCACGACTCTGCATTATAAACTTCTGTGATGCACTTGGGCATTCAAAGTTCTCACTACACATCTAGATAAGTTCCATGGGGGGTCTAGTTTCCAAAATGGGGTCACTTTTGGGGGGTTTCTGCTGTTTAGGCACATCAGGGGCTCTCCAAACGCGACATGGCGTCCGATCTCAATTCCAGTCAATTTTGCATTGAAAAGTCAAATGGCGCTCCTTTGCTTCCGAGCTCAGCCATGCGCCCAAACAGTGGTTTACCCCCACATATGGGGTGTCGGCGTACTCAAGACAAATTGTACAACAGCTTCTGGGGTCCATTTTCTCCTGTTACCCTTGGTAAAATAAAAATTTGGAGGCAAAAAGATCATTTTTGTAGAAAAAATGCGATTTTTTTATTTTCACGGCTCTACGTTATAAACTTCTGTGAAGCACCTGGGGGTTTAAAGTGCTCACCACACATCTAGATAAGTTCCTTAAGGGGTCTAGTTTCCAAAATGGTGTCATATGTGGGGGGTCTCTACTGTTTAGGCACATCAGCGGCTCTCCAAACGTGACATGGCGTCCGATCTCAATTCCAGCCAATTCTACATTGAAAAAGTCAAACGGTGCTCCTTCACTTCCAAGCTCTGCGGTGCGCCCAAACAGTGGTTTACCTCCACATATGGGGTATCGACGTACTCAGGAGAAATTGCACAACAACTTTTGTGGTCTAATTTCTCCTGTTACCCTTGTGAAAATAAGAATTTGTGGGCGAAAAAATCATTTTTGTGAAAACAAATGCGATTTTTTATTTTCACGGCTCTACGTTATAAACTTCTGTGAAGCACTTGGGGGTTCAAAGTGCTCACCACACATCTAGATAAGTTCCTTGGGGGGGTCTAGTTTCCAAAATGGTGTCACTTGTGGGGGGTTTCCACTGTTTAGGCACATTAGGGGCTCTCCAAACGCGACATGGCGTCCGATCTCAATTCCAGCCAATTCTGCATTGAAACAGTCAAACGGTGCTCCTTCACTTCCAAGCTCTGCGGTGCGCCCAAACAGTGGTTTACCTCCACATATGGGGTATCGGCGTACTCAGGAAAAATTGCACAACAAAATTTGTGGTTAAATTTCTGTTTTTACACTTGTGAAAATTAAAAAAAATGGTTCTGAAGTAAAATGTTTGCAAAAAAAAGTAAAATGTTAATTTTTTTCTTCCACATTGTTTTAGTTCCTGTGAAGTACGTAAAGGGTTAATAAACTTCTTGAATGTGGTTTTGAGCAGCTTGAGGGGTGCAGTTTTTAGAATGGTGTCACACTTGGTTATTTTCTATCATATAGACCCCTCAAAATCACTTCAAAGGTGATGTGGTCCCTAAAAAAAACATGGTGTTGTAAAAATGAGAAATTGCTGGTCAACTTTTAACCCTTATAACTCCCTAACAAAAAAAAAAATTGTTTCCAAAATTGTGCTGATGTAAAGTAGACATGTGAGAAATGTTATTTATTAACTATTTTTTGTGACATATCTCTCTGATTTAAGGGCATAAAAATACAAAGTTTGAAAATTGCAAAATTTTAAAAATTTTCGCCATATTTCCATTTTTTTCATAAATAATCGCAAGTAATATCGAAGAAATGTTACCACTAACTTGAAGTACAACATGTCACGAAAAAACAATCTCAGAATCAGCGGGATCCGATAAAGCGTTCCAGAGTTATAACCTCATAAAGTGACACTGGTCAGAATTGTAAAAATTGGCTCGGTCATTAAGTACCAAATTGGCTCTGTCACTAAGGGGTTAAACTTTTATATTTTTTTTATTTTTTTCACATTTTTTTTTACTTTTTTTTTTAACTTTTACCATGCTTCTATAGCCTCCATGGGAGGCTAGAAGCAGGCACAGCCCGATCGGCTCTGCTACATAACAGCGATCATCAGATCGCTGTTATGTAGCTAAAATGCAGGTGTGCTGTGAGCGCCGTCCACAGGGTGGCGCTCACAGCCACCGGCGATCAGTAACCATAGAGGTCTCAAGGACCTCTATGGTTACAATATACAAGCATCGCCGACCCCCGATCATGTGACGGGGGTCGGCGATGCGCTCATTTCCGGCCGCCCGGCCGGATGCGGTAGTTAAATGCCGCTGTCTGCGTTTGACAGCGGCATTTAACTAGTTAATAGCGGCGGGTGATCGCGATTTCACCCGCCGCTATTGCGCGCACATGTCAGCTGTAAAAAACAGCTGACATGTCGCGACTTTTATGTGCGCTCACCGCCGGAGCGCACATCAAAGCAGGGGACCCGACATCGGACGGTATAGTACGTCCGATGTCGGGAAGGGGTAGCAACATATTAATTATAATTATTATATTAATCATATCACTTAATATTGAACAGAATTAAATATATTGACATCCTCCTATATACCGTTTGAACCCATATACAGCCCCTGTAATTTATCGTATGAGGCCCACACAGTCTCCCCACGGCCAGCATCTGAGGCCCACACAGCCTCCCAACGGCCAGCATCTGAGGCACACACGGCCTCCCCATGGCCAGCATCTGAGACCCACACGGCCTCCCCTTGGCCAGCATCTGAGGCCCACACGGCCTCCCCATGGCCAGCATCTGAGGCCCACACGGCCTCCCCATGGCCAGCATCTGAGGCCCACACGGCCTCCCCATGGCCAGCATCTGAGGCCCACACGGCCTCCCGATGGCCAGCATCTGAGGCCCACACGGCCTCCCCATGGCCAGCATCTGAGGCCCACACGGCCTCCCCATGGCCAGCATCTGAGGCCCACACAGCCTCCCAATGGCCAGCATCTGAGGCACACACGGCCTCCCCATGGCCAGCATCTGAGGCACACACGGCCTCCCCATGGCCAGCATCTGAGGCCCACACGGCCTCCCCATGGCCAGCATCTGAGACCCACACGGCCTCCCCTTGGCCAGCATCTGAGGCCCACACGGCCTCCCCATGGCCAGCATCTGAGGCCCACACGGCCTCCCCATGGCCAGCATCTGAGGCCCACACAGCCTCCCCACGGCCAGCATCTGAGGCCCACACAGCCTCCCAACGGCCAGCATCTGAGGCACACACGGCCTCCCCATGGCCAGCATCTGAGACCCACACGGCCTCCCCTTGGCCAGCATCTGAGGCCCACACGGCCTCCCAATGGCCAGCATCTGAGGCCCACACGGCCTCCCCATGGCCAGCATCTGAGGCCCACACGGCCTCCCGATGGCCAGCATCTGAGGCCCACACGGCCTCCCCATGGCCAGCATCTGAGGCCCACACGGCCTCCCCATGGCCAGCATCTGAGGCCCACACGGCCTCCCGATGGCCAGCATCTGAGGCCCACACGGCCTCCCCATGGCCAGCATCTGAGGCCCACACGGCCTCCCGATGGCCAGCATCTGAGGCCCACACGGCCTCCCCATGGCCAGCATCTGAGGCCCACACGGCCTCCCCATGGCCAGCATCTGAGTCACTTACAGCTTCCCCATAGCCAGCATCTGAGGCCCACACGGCCCCCCCTTGGCCGGCATCTGAGGCCCACACGGCCTCCCCATGGCCGGCATCTGGGGCCCACACGGCCTCCCCATGGCCAGCATCTGAGGCCCACACGGCCTCCCCATGGCCGGCATCTGAGGCCCATGCAGCCTCCCCATGGCCAGCATCTGAGACCCACGCAGCCTCCCCATGTACAGCATATGATTCCCATGCAGCCTCCCCATGGCCAGCATATGAGGCCCACACGGCCTCCCCATGGCCAGCATATGAGGCCCACACGGCCTCCCCATGGCCAGCATATGAGGCCCACACGGCCTCCCCATGGCAAGCATATGAGGCCCATGCTGCCTCCCCATGTCCAGCATATGAGGCCCAAACAGCCTCTCCATGTCCATGCTAAGACCCCCATAGCCTCCCTATGTCAATGATAAGACCCCATAGTCTCCCCATGTTCAACCAAACATCCAATACACACAAATTAATAAATAAAAAAAACCCACTGCATACTCACCCTCTCCCATTCCCACTGCACTCTGCTCTGCTTCTGTCTCTGGTGCGCTGACTCGTCGCAGTACACAACTGACGCAATGACATCAGCTGTTCACACGTTGATTGGTGGCGGAAGGATCCGGAGGCCCCTCCTGCACCAATGCAGTCAGTGTGGATGGAGAGTGACTGTGGAGACAGCGAGCGGGAGGGTGGAGACAACGGGACTTCATGGTGTGGCCCATAGACCACTGTTTTCGGCCCTCGGTTGTCTCAGTCCTAGACTGGAACAGCCAGAGGGCCAGATGTGGCCCATGGGCCGCACTTTGCCCAGGTCTAATATGGAGGACTAAACGACAGCAGGTTTATTAGTTCTCTAGTGATGATCTGCTGATAGAAGTAAGTTGTTTTGTTTTATTTCAAAACTGTAGCAAGCAGCCCAGGAAGTGACACATCGCTGGAAACGGTGTCCATGTCTCTACCGTATGCTGCACTCAGAATAGTTGGGCAGAAACCTGGTGACAGATTCCCTTTAAGTGACTGTGATATAAGATCACATACTGTAGGGAAAATAAGTATCTGATACACTGCTGATTTTGCAAGTCTTCCCACCTACAAATAATGGAGAGGTCTGTAATTTTTATTGTAGGTACACTTCAACTGTGAGCGACCGAATCTAAAAATAAATAAAAAACAAAACAAAACAGAAAATCACATTATATGATTTTTACATAATTAATTTGTATTCTATTGCATGAGATAAGTATTTGTTACAATATAAAAATAGGAGAAAAAAAGCAACAAAGATCAGCTCACCTCCTCTCAGTCCCACCGCGCGGATCATGCAGTGCTGCAAGTAGTATGAAGGTGAAATATAAGTCCAGCGTGGGTGTTATCCATAAAAAATAACTTTTATTCCATTTTCATTAAAAGCACATAGGTCCAAAATCCATCTTTATATGCACAGATACAAAAAAGGGTAATTCATACCAGTGACAGTCACAGGCTTAAAATGCATTTAAAATCAGCAATGTAAAAATAGAACTTAGTATTTGGTACAGAAACCTCTGTTTGCAATTACAGAGGTCAGACGTTTCCTAGTTCTTCTCCAGGTCTTTCAGGTTTTGGGGTTGATGATTCATAACATTGAGTTTACGCTCCCTTCAAAGATTTTATATTTAGTTAAGGTCTAGAGATTGACTAGGTCACTCCAGGACCTTGAAATCATTTTAAGGGAGCTATTCCTTAGTTGCCCGGTCTGTTTGTTTTGGATCATTGTCATGCTGGTAAACCCAAGGAGATTGTTGTGCTAAACCCTCACGATATATAACCCCACCCATCCTTTCTGCATCACGGTTGGGATGGTGTTCTTGGGGTTGTTCTCATGCTTCTTCTTCCTCCAAACACAGCAAGTGGAGTTGATATTAAAAAGTTCTATTTTGGTTTCATGTGACCACATGACCTTCTGCCATGCCTAAGAGTTCTCTGGATCATCCAGAAAGTCATTGGTGAACTTCAGGCTATGTGCACACGTTGCGGATTTTGATGTGTTTCCGCAGCGTTTTTGGATGCGCGGAATTGCATCAAATCAGCAGTGTAGTGCACAAGCAATGTTAGTCAATGTGAAATTGACATTTGGTGTGCACATGCTGAGGAAAAAAATGTGCAGAATCGCAGCAGTTTTTTTTCCACAGCATGTCAATTCTTTTTGTGGATCTGCAGCGTTTCTGCACCCATTGACTTTCATTGTGTCAGGCCAATCCGCTGCAAAACCACAGGTTTGAAAAAGATCTGTGGATTTGCTGCGAATGTGCCTGCGAGAAACACTGCAGATCGGGAGGGGGAAGAGTGTGGGCGGAGACTGTGTGGGCGGAGACTGTGTGTGTGCAAAAAAGATGTGTGTGTGTGTGCGGTACTGTGTGTGTACACGCGTGCGTGGCTATGTGTGTATGCGCGGCTGTGTGTAGGCAGGCATCGTTCAATGGGACTACTAGTCCCATGCAGCTATGCCTGCTACAGTGACAGGTAGCTGGATAATGGGACAGTAGTAGTCCCATCATCCGGCTACTGTGTTCAAGTGTAAAAACAAACATACAGTACATGCAACATATACAGTACATACTCGCCAATCACCTCGTCCCTCTATCACCTGTAAAAAAAAAAAAAAAAAAAAAAAAAAATTTAATAAGAAACCAACAGTATACCTTCTGATCCGATGTAATCCATTTAATAACAAGTGTCCCACGACGATCTTCCGTGGAGAGCTGTAACATCAGCAGATGCAATCGCTCTCTAGGGGCTTTGGGGTATAATGACAGAAGGTATCCTTCCGCACTGTATCCCTCTGCCACTGTGAGTACAGTATAGTTCATACTGTCACTTGTGGCACCGCTGCGTGAGAAAATTCTCACGCAGCAGTTCTGTAAAGTGAGAGACCATTGAACCCTCAGTGATAACACTGTAGGTGCCATTGTCTCATGTCAGTGTGTAACTGGAGGCCTATAGAGCGGTCACAGCTCCTGATGTGACAGCTCTGTAGGGGAGATTGTCATGGGACACTCGTTATTAAATGGACTGCGTCGGATCAGGGAGTATTTGTTTGTTTATTATTTTTTCTTTTTTTCCAGGAGATCGAGGGCATTGCATGGATTGGCAGAAAAATAAAGATGACAAAACTGTGTGGTGTGTGTGTGTTTATTTAACCCATTAACAACTATAGGATTAGTAATGGATAAGTGTCTTACTGATGCCACTCCATTACTAAGCTGGCTTGATGTCACCTTACAATTCAAAGGTGACATTAACCCCCTATTACCCCATATGCCACCGCTACAGGGCAGTGGGAAGAGAGAGGCATCATTCTGGGGCGGCTGAGTGCTGGTGTTTGTAGCCAGGGGGGGACAATATCCATGGTCCCTCCCTAGGCTATGAATATCAGCCTGCAGCTGTCTGCATAGCCTTTTCTGGCTATAAATTATAGGGGGACTCTGTCATTTTTTTGGGGGGTCCCACTATTTTAATAGCCAGTGAAGGCTAAATATACAGCTGCTGGCTGCTATTCATAGTCTGGGAATATCCATGGGTATTAACCCCTTCCCAGGCTATAAACATCGGCCCCTAGTCGCTGGCTTTCCCTCTCTGGTGCAGAAAATTGCACAGGAGCCCGGGGCGTGGCCAGCAGCTGAGGGAGCAAGACGTGCTTTCTTGGTGCTCCTCTGCTGACCACCAATAATCCTGACAAATCAGTAATTTTTACAGCCCATCCACTACCTGGAAGGACACTGATAGACAGCCCTTCACCCAGAGGGTGTTTTTTTTATGTTTAGAGTGCGATTCTGTGCCCGGATCACAGAGCGATCCTGAGACTCACAGGAGGCCCCTGGCTCAGCCAGAGAGACGCTGTACCTGCCGGTTGCTTCCGGGTCTGGTGCTGTGATAGCGTTGGGGGACCCGGTGAGGTGGTTTCCCCCCACATCGTTGGAACCCCGGGGACCTTTCCAAGTGTGCCACCGAGTCCGGAGAGCTGCCTCTTGCCGCGCCTGGCCTGGTGAGTGAGAGGGACGGGTCGAGTGGACGCCATCTTGGATTTCGCTGCGCTGTGAGAGGAGCCGCCACACGGAGGACTTACCTTAAAGCGCCGCCTTTGCTCCGTCCACCGCAGCCTGGACAAGTCAGCGCCTTGAAGCCTCAGTGCTCGCATCGATACCAGGTCCCGCAGGCATGTCTGCTGCAGACCCTCGCGGTGCCCCCTGCTTCCCGCCTTGATCTCCCTGCATCGGCAGCTCCGGCGGTCCTTGCGGCCCTCGGTTACTTCGGGCGCAGGACGGTGGCTAGCTGCTGAGGTGCGCGCAGCCTACCTAATCCCGGCGCCGGACTTTGGCTGACGACGACCTAGCAGCAACGTGGGAGCACCTTCTTCCTCTCTTCCCCCTCTCTTCCCGCCATACGTCGCCATCTTAGACCCTCCTCCTGCTCCGCAAGTGAGAGAGATTATCCCCTCTGGATTACATATCTCCTGCTGCCCCATACCCATCAAAACAACAAGCACACTTTTTATTACCGCCTGTTTTATACCCCCTACTGCCACATACCCAGGAGGATCAATCATTTCACCTTCTTTTGGCTTGATTCGGACCTGTCTGTTGTGCCTAAGTCATTTCTTCAATACACTGCTCACTACAGTCCAAGGAGCTCCTATCGTTTCAATCATCTGCTCTAAATCAGTCTATATCTTCAACCCACTGACAAGTGATAAACAATATCTATGTTGCTAATATCTTGCTTTATAGACTATTGAAGATAAAAATCCCCGTTAAACTGATTTTTCACATAACAAGCTAATACTTGATATCAGGCTGCCATCTAGTGGGGACATAATAGAAACACTACTCAAAAACTGCTCTACAAAGCTTTATTTTTCCAAATTACTGTTGGAATGCCATATATTTCTTATACTGCAACAAACTGCTCCATAAATTATTGAGGACAAAAATTCCTCTGTGGACTGGACCTACAACAGAAGAAACTATTATATAGTACTCCACTGCCACCTAGTGGACAAACAATAGAAGTTTTCATTCCTTTTTTCAGTTTACTTTTATTTCTTTTTTTTACTTTTTCTTTGTATAATTCTATTTAGTTTTTATAGACTTTTAAACAGCCTAACATTAGGGTGACATCTCTTGACAAACTCAAGGGAGTTACCTCTCACAAATAAATGAATATCTGATTTTTCTCTGAATGTTCAAGTGGTGATCATCGCATATCACGCTTTCAGAAGCTTCAACATGGGTAAATCAAATAAAGAGCGTGAAAAAAGTTCGATTAAAGCTTTAACGGAAAGCCAAAAACGCAACACACATGGTGACCTTGATAAATATCTCAAAAAGAGACCTGAAGCAACCCAAACTCCTTCAAAAAAAGCACCTAAAAGAGCTATCTCCCTTGACAACTTGGACGACACAGACTCTAGTGGAGAGGGTTCTGAGTGCGAATCTACTGTGGAAGACTCTGTACCAATCTCCAGAGCCTTTATGAAAAAGCTGATGGCTCAAAGCATGCAACCACTCTTGGAGGAAATAGCTGGCTTGCGAGCCGACATACAGCAAATAGGTCAGAGAGTAGAGACCTTGGAAACGGCTAACGTGGAAGCGACAGAAGCAATAATTTGCCTACAAGACCAACTCCTTCAACAACAACACCAGCTAAACACAGCTCTATTGGCAACGGAGGATCAGGAAAATCGCAGTAGGAGAAAGAATATCAGACTGAGAGGTATCCCTGAGTCCTTTGCTCGGGAATCCCTAGATAAGGTCTCCAGAGAAATTTTTTCTAACCTTCTTGGCAAAGAGAGGGCCGACACAATTGTCATTGAAAGAGTTCACCGTGCTCTTAAGCCTAAACCTAAACAGAACGATCCTCCTAGAGATGTCATATGCGGTCTCTTGAGTTTTTTAGACACTGCAGCCATTCTAGCTAACTCAAAGGAGAAAGACAATCTTTTATATGAAGGTTCTCAGCTCCAAATTTTCCAGGATCTGGCCCCATCCACCCTCACAAAGAGGCGAATTCTCAAACCCCTTCTGACAGAACTGAGAGCAAAAGGATTGTTATATAAGTGGCTTTTCCCGTTCGGCCTTGCCATTACATTAGGGAATCGCCAGATCACAATCCGTTCCCCGGCGGACCTGGAAGACGCCTGGAAAGCTCTCGATATTGCTCCAATAGACATTCCTTCCTGGATGCCAGTCGATACAGGTTGGAGCCTTCCCCAGCTGTCAAAACCACAGGAGTGGATTGTCGAGAAGAAACATGCCTCCCCAAAATCAAAAAAGACCGTCTCAAGAAATTACCCCACCTGAACTCTTTAAAAATAAATATGTTGGAATATATTTGATGGACTGCCTTGAATAGGCGTAATTCATTGCCGTTAATACTATCTCTCACTAGGCTCTTTTTCGCCTGTAATTGAGTCCGACTTATATAGAGTCGAGAGGTCTCCTACTGTTGTTTATCTTGGTACTATACTCTTCTTTATTCTTGATTCATAGGTTTATCGGGAATAATTCCCTATTTTCTGTTTTTGATTTTTCAGTAATTTTTTCTCTAAAGATCACCACCTGAACAAATCTCGCTCATGTTTGGGTCTTTATACCCCCCCCCCCCTGCGATGGGCGAGTACTATACTGTACAAAGTTGGTTATTTACCTTGTTATATTGTTTTTTCAGGCTCTACGGTGTGATGGAGGACCTTGAGGACAGGACTGATGGCTGAAGGTGGGTCTGATGTGGGCTCGGTCACGGTGGCATCCTTTAACGTGAAAGGCCTTAACTCCCCCGCGAAGCGCAATCAAATCCTTTCATTACTGAAGAAACATTCGGCACAAATAGTGTTTCTACAAGAAACACACTTTAAAATAGGTAGAGCTCCGAATGTGTCATTCTCTTCTTTCCCCAATTGGTATAATAGTTGCTCCTCCTCTGCTACTAAAGGTGT
The DNA here is from genome assembly GCF_051348905.1 of Ranitomeya variabilis. Lineage (NCBI taxonomy): Eukaryota > Metazoa > Chordata > Amphibia > Anura > Dendrobatidae > Ranitomeya > Ranitomeya variabilis. The sequence continues at coordinate 184,795,328 of NC_135233.1, read as the reverse complement.
GAGTATAGCGCTTAAAAAGGGTCTTCCCTTTAAATATGGGGACAGTTTGGCAGATTCGGAGGGCAGATATATTTTTGTAAAAGGTCTATTGGCTAACACGAAAATTACTTTAGCCAATTTATACGCTCCCAACACCAACCAAACTCAATGGCTTATTAGAACTCTAGATACCCTTTGTCTTTTCCAGGAGGGGTTACTGATCGTGGGGGGCGACCTAAACTTAATGCTACAACCAAATATAGATGCCTCCAGTGGTTCCTCCCCCATACCTCAGAAATCGAGACAAAAACTCCTAAATAAACTAAGATCTCTCCAGTTAGTTGACCCTTGGCGTAATTTTTTCCCCACCACAAAAGATTACACTTTTTTTTCGCCTCCACATAATTCATATCAACGTATAGATTATTTATTTGTGCAATCCCGCACTTTGCACTTAATCAAATCTTCCCGTATTGGAGAAATTACAATCTCGGACCATGCACCTATTTTTCTGGAGATACTAATCTCCACCTTACCTGGAGCTACCATGACCTGGAGACTAAACGAATCACTGTTCGACAATCCAAAACATGTGAGCAGCTTAAAAACCTCTATTTCTCGATTTTTTGACGAAAATATTAACACTGGGCATATCTCTCCCATCATCTGGGAAACACATAAGGCCGTCCTCAGAGGGGAACTTATCTCTTTAGGTTCGTACGTCAAAAAGCAGAGAGATAAAGAGATTCAGTCTCTTCTACATCAAATTAATCTATCAGAACGCATCCATAAAACTACTAGATCGAGTGAGTCTCTTCAAGATCTTATTTCCCTCAACAACAACAAACGCAAAGATTTGTTAAATGTGAAATCAGCAAAACTGTTCATGTACTGCAGACACCGCTTCTACATGCATGGAAACAGGAGTAGCAAACTCACTACAAAGCTGCTTAAACAGCAAAAAGAAAAGAAATTCATTAAACATATTCTCACTGAGACTAACAAGAGAGTTGTGGACTCTGAGGAAATTGCTGAGACTTTCCGCCAATATTATGAATCTCTTTACAATCTGCCCCCCTCTGAGGACATGAAAGACTGCTCAATGGCCATAACCAAAATTTCTTGGCCCCTCTCTCTCTCCCGACAATCTCCCCTAGAGACTGTGATATACTTCTTGCTGAAGTCACCCTAAAAGACACCCCCAACGGTAAATCCCCGGGCCCTGACGGGTTCCCGGTAGGATACTATAAAAAATTCTCTGATATCCTCCTACCCCATCTAGTAAATCTTTTTAACTCCTTTTTTGGAGGGATGACCCCACCCCGCCAAGCACTGGAAGCTTACATTGCCATCATACCAAAGGAGGGGAAGGATGACAGCCTCTGCAGTAATTACCGTCCCATATCGTTGCTAAATACGGACCTCAAACTGTGGGCTAACATATTGGCCTCAAGAATAAATAAAATATTAAGCGAGATTATTCGCCCTGACCAAGTGGGGTTTGTGAGAGGTCGTGAGGGCAAAGACAACTCTGTAAAAGTTCTACATGCTATTTCTTACGCTAGGAAGACCAGAACGCCGCTGGCCATCCTGTCAACTGACGCTGAAAAAGCGTTTGACAGGATCAGCTGGCAATATATGGTCTGCGCATTACAAAAATTTGCCTTCCTGCCCCCTTTCATAGACGCCATTATGTCCCTTTATGTGGACCCATCTGCTAGAGTCGGGGTGAACGGGATCTTCTCGGAACCTTTTAAAATACGTAATGGAACCAGACAGGGCTGTCCTCTCTCCCCTTCCCTTTTTATAGTGGTTATGGAAACCCTGATGGAAAGAATAAGGCAAGACACTGATATTAAAGGCCTTAAGGTGGGCGAGACAGAGGTTAAGGTGGCTGCTTTCGCTGATGATCTCCTAATTCTAACCACTAACCCAAGTTCATCTTTCCCCAGACTTATGTCACTATTTGAAGAATTAGGTGAGATTTCTAACTTTAAAATAAATATGAATAAGTCAGAAGCTTTAAATATCTCAGCAAGCTCCATTGATGTCTCAATATTAAAAAAAGACACCCCCTTTAATTGGCCTGTAGATAAATTAAAATGCCTTGGAATCTACTTAACGACTGACCCTTCCTCCCTTTATAAATATAACTACATTCCCCTCTTAGCCAACCTACAAATAGACTTAAAAAAGTATGACCTTCTATATCTATCTTGGATAGGTAGGATAAATGTTATAAAATCCTACATCTTTCCTAAAATTTTCTACATCATGAATATGGTCCCTATAACCCTTCCTAACTCTTTTTTCCTTTCAATTAACCAATTGGTCTCTCAATTTGTGTGGAAACACAAAAAAGCCAGACTTCCTCTAAAAATCCTCTCTTTACCCAAAGGCGAGGGTGGTCTCGGCTTACCTGATTTTTGCACCTATCACAAAGCAATCCACCTTGCTAGATGGATAAACTTAGTTAAACCTAACCCGGAAAACCTAAACACGCAACTCGAGCTGGCCCTTTTGGGTAAATGGGCTGATAGGTATATCTGGACATCTACCATACCCCCGCAACAAAAATTCGACGACATACTTTTTAACACCTTATCTATTAGACGTACCCTTATCCCAAATCGCCCTCCATTGTGCCATTTTCTCAATAATATTCCGCTCAAAGTTACTCCCTGGCTAACAGATCCTAACTATGTAGATGCCTTCGGACTTTGGGATTCCCTGCCTAATAAGGGTACCGTCACACAGTGCAATTTTGATCGCTACAACGGCACGATTCGTGACGTTCCAGCGATGCATTTACGATATCGCTGTGTCTGACACGCTACTGCGATCCGTATCCCCGCTGAGAATCGTACGTCGTAGCAGATCGTTTGAAACTTTCTTTCGTCGTCTAGTGTCCCGCTGTGGCGGCATGATTGCATTGTGTGACACAGGTTGTATACGATGTGCGCACAGTAACCAATGGCTTCTACATCGCAAATACGTCATGAAATTATCGCTCCAGCGCTGTGTATTGCAACGTGTGACCGCAGTATACGACGCTGGAGCGATACTTATACGACGCTGCAACGTCACAAATCGTGCCGTCGTAGCGATGAAAATGGCACTGTGTGACGGTACCCTAATGTTACAATTTCTCAATTTCTGTCCAAACAGATACATGGCACTGACAATTGGCCGTCTAACGCGACTAAACAACCCTCCAACCTTCTTCAGAAAAACCATATTCGATATGTCATGTCAAAACTCAAATCAATAGAGAAACAATCCCCGGACTGGTTATGGCTAGAATTTCTGATTAGGCTGAAATCGCCAATTACTAGGTTAGTTTCTAAGTTATACGCTAATCTCTTAAAACCCCCAAACCAATTTAAACCACTTTATCTCTCTTCCTGGGAGACAGAATTAAAAATTACACTATCCCCCCGAGAAACTAAACAAATACTTGCCAACTCCCATGGGTTTTCTAGATGTATTTTATTACAAGAGAACGCGTTTAAAATTCTTTCTAGGTGGTACAGAACCCCAGAGCGACTTTTCCACTTTGGACTAACGGACTCCCCATTATGCTGGAGATGCTCCCAATCTACGGGGACTCTTCTGCATATCTTTTGGTCCTGCCCGGAACTAGCACACTTCTGGACTGACATCAATAAATCTCTTCACATCATGGGCCTAATGTCGCGTGACCTGACTCCCCAAGATGTATTGCTTTCCCTCCCTTCCACAACTTTTAATCCAGGGAAACATGAGCTGCTTCCCATACTAGTAGCAGCTGCCAAACATTTGATTTCTACACATTGGAGGCAACCAGCTTCCCCAACACTGAAAGAATGGACCTTAAAGGTCCAAGATTTATTTCGTCTGGAAGAACTTTCTAGTTGGGAATCTCGTTCACACGAGAAGTTTCATAACTCTTGGCTTCCCTGGATTGAATTTTCATCCCATCCGGACAGACATGGCCGCCCCTCCCCATGACTCCCCCCATGAACCCATATTCACCTGTATAGACATTCATTGTTAAATGACTTCTCCCCCCCTCCCTCTCTACTTCCCGGGGTTCTGGGATGCTACGCCGTGACCGTGCCCACCACCTTGACTGTTTTGCCTTCTTGACTGACTTACCTTCTATATGAGCCTCATGTCCTTCTTCACTTCTAGAAATAAATAAAATGCTTACGAAAACTTCCTGCCGTCACACCCTATGGCCTTAACTTATTCTATGTGTTTAATAATCCAATTTTAGGCTATCTTTTCCAGGCCTGAACCAGTTTCATCTATGTTGTTTATGCTCACTTGTCTACTTCAAGCTATATCTGCACTGGACTCCTGTTGTTTTCAGTGTTTCATGTTTCTTTTATGTCTATATACATTGAAGATGTATCTTGTGAGCACGAATGTTTTGATATTTTGTTTATGTTATTTGAAAACTTAAATAAAGAATTTAAAAAAAAAAAAAAGAAAATTGCACAGGAGCCCACGCCATTTTTTTTGGTTATAAATTAAACAGGTATTGCTTTAAAGGCCGGGGTCACACTTGTGAGAAACCCGCACGAGTCTCTCGCATCAATACCCGGCAGCACTCGGGAGCAAAGTGTGCTGCTGCATGTAATTCTATGCAGCTGAACGCTCCGGTCACGAATGCCAGCGGCCGTGCCGGGTATTGAGGTGCGAGACCCGTGCGAGTTTCTCGCAAGTGTGACCCCGGCCTAACGCAGCTTTTGTGTGTGTGTGTGTGTGTGTGTCGTCATTTAACTCTTTATGTACCATTTTATGTTTATTACTAAACATTGGGCTTGGTATTATCTATCTATAGATATATCTACAGATAGATGAATAGTTATATCTATAGCTAGATGGATAGATATATCTATAGATAGATAATAGATAGATAGATCTATAGATCTATCTATCTACCTATTATCTATCTTTCTGTGTGTGTAAACATATTGTTCAATGGAGTATGTAAATGAAGAGGTTGGACAAGAAATGCAAGAGATGCAGATTCTGTGCAGAGAATTCTGCAGGCAAATCTGCAACGTGTGCACATACCCTCAGGGTAATAATCCATGACGGTGTAGTGTGTTATTAATGGTAATGTTTGAGACTATGGTCTCAGCTCTCTTCAGGTCATTGACCAGATCCTCTCGTGTAGTTCTGGGCTGATTCCTGACCATTCTCAGAATAATCCTAACCCCACGAGACGAGATCTTGCATGGAGACCCAGAGATAGTCATCTTGTCTTTCTTCTATTTTCTAATAATTGTGCCATCACCTGTTGTTTTCTCACCAAGCTGTTTGCCTATTGTCCTGTAGCCCATCCCAACCTTGTGCAGGTCTACAATTTTGTCCCTGGTGCTCTTAGACAGCTCTTTGGTCTTGGCCATGGTGTAGAGGTTGGAGTGTGATTGATTGTTTGGACAGGTGTCTTTTTATATAGGTAACGAGTTCAAACATGTGCAATTAATACAGGTAATGAGTGCAGAGTAGCAGGGTTTCTTAAAGAAAAATTAACATGTCTGTGAAAAACAAAATTCATACTGGTTAGTGTTGTGAATTCCGTTCTCGGACTCCCTCCTGTGGTCATGAATGGTACTTTGGTTGGTTCTGCTCTTGGACTCCCTCTGGTGGCTTCGAGCGGAACTGCTGGTTACTGAGGTTGGCTTTATCAGCTGCTCTCGTTTATTGCCTTGCTGGCTTCCCTATTTAACTCCACTCAGATCGTTACTTCATGCCAGCTGTCAATGTATCAGTATTGGTTCAGATCTCTCTTGGACTTCTCTGAGGACCTGTCTACTCCAGCAGAAGCTAAGTCCCTGCTAGTTCATTTGTTGTATTGCTGCCTGAATATATTTCTTAGTACTGCTAAATTCTAGTCCAGCTTGCTATCATGATATTTCCTTGCTAGTTGGAAGCTCTGAGGTGCAGTGTTGCACCTCCACACCGTGAGTCGGTGTGGGGGTCTTTTTGCATACTCTGCGTGGTTTTTTTAGTTTTTTGTGCTGACCGCATAGTTTCCTTTGCTATCCTCTGACTATTTAGTGAAGGCTGGCCTCCTTTGCTAAAACCTGTTTCATTCTTGTGTTTGTGACTTTCCTCTTAACTCACAGTCAATATATGTGGGGGGCTGCCTTTACCTTTGGGGAATTTCTCTGAGGCAAGGTAAGGCTTCTATTTCTATCTTTAGGGGTAGTTAGCTCTTAGGCTGTGAAGAGGCGTCTAGGGAGAGTTAGGTACGCTCCACGGCTATTTCTAGTGTGTGTGATAGGAGTAGAGTTTGCGGTCAGCAGAGTTCCCACTTTCCCAGAGCTAGTCCCGATTTTGAGTTTACTCATCAGGTCATTCCGGGTGCTCCTAACCACCAGGTCCATAACAGTACAGCTGGCCCATAAAGTGTTAATGCATCTCACAAGAGGGATAAGAGAAGTTCTGATCCCTTTTTTTTTTTCTTTGCAGTGTGTTTTGTCTCTCTTTTCCCCTTAACCTCTATGTGGTTCAGGACTCAGGTTTAGATATGGATATTCAAGGTCTGTCCTTTTGTGTGGATCATCTCACTGCAAGGGTACAAAGCATTCAAGATTATGTAGTTCAGAGTCCTATGTTAGAGCCTAGAATTCCAATTCCTGATTTGTTTTCTGGGGATAGATCTAAGTTTCTGAATTTCAAAAATAATTGTAAACTGTTTCTTGCTTTGAAACCCCGCTCCTCTGGTGACCCCATTCAGCAAGTAAAAACTATTATTTTTTTGTTGCGTGGCGACCCTCAAGACTGGGCATTCTCCCTTGCGCCAGGAGATCCTGCATTGCTTAATGTAGATGCGTTTTTTCTGGCGCTTGGATTGCTTTATGACGAACCGAATTCAGTGGATCAGGCAGAGAAAATCTTGCTAGCTGTGTGTCAGGGTCAGGACGAAGCGGAGATATATTGTCAGAAGTTTAGAAAATGGTCTGTGCTTACTCAATGGAATGAGTGTGCCCTGGCAGCAATTTTTAGAAAGGGTCTTTCTGAAACCCTTAAGGATGTTATGGTGGGATTCCCCACGCCTGCTGGTCTGAATGAATCAATGTCCTTGGCCATCCAAATTGATCGGCGTTTGCGTGAGCGCAAAATTGTGCACCATTTGGCGGTGTCCTCTGAGCAGAGGCCTGAGCTTATGCAATGTGATAGAACTTTGACCAGAACTGAACGGCAAGAACACAGACGTCAGAATAGGCTGTGTTTTTACTGTGGTGACCCCACTCATGCTATCTCTGATTGTCCTAAGCGCACCAAGCGGTTCGCTAGATCTGTCACCATTGGTACTGTACAGCCTAAATTTCTTTTGTCTGTTACTCTGATTTGCTCTTTGTCATCCTACTCGGTTATGGCATTTGTGGATTCAGGCGCTGCCCTGATTTGATGGACTTGGAGTTTGCCAGGCGCTGTGGTTTTTTCTTGAAGCCTTTGCAGTATCCTATTCCATTAAAGGGAATTGATGCCACGCCGTTGGCCAAGAATAAACCGCAGTATTGGACTCAGTTGACCATGTGCATGGCTCCTGCACATCAGCAAGATATTCGCTTTTTGGTGTTGCATAATTTGCATGATGTGGTCGTGTTGGGTTTGCCATGGCTACAGGTTCATAATTCAGTATTGGATTGGAAATCAATGTCTGTGTCTAGTTGGGGTTGTCAAGGGATACATGGCGATGTTCCATTGGTGTCAATTTCTGCTTCCACTCCTTCTGAAGTCCCTGAGTTTCTGTTGGATTACCAGGATGTATTTGATGAGCCCAAATCCAGTGTCCTACCCCCTCATAGGGATTGTGATTGTGCTATAAATTTGATTCCTGGTAGTAAGTTTCCTAAGGGCCGACTTTTTAATTTATCTGTGCCAGAGCACGCCGCTATGCGGAGTTATATAAAGGAGTCCTTGGAGAAAGGGCATATTCGCCCGTCTTCATCACTGTTGGGAGCAGGGTTCTTTTTTGTGGCCAAGAAGGATGGTTCTCTGAGACCCTGTATAGATTACCGCCTTCTCAATAAAATCACGGTCAAATTTCAGTACCCTTTGCCTCTGCTGTCTGATTTGTTTGCTCGGATTAAGGGGGCTAGTTGGTTCACCAAGATAGATCTTCGAGGGGCGTATAACCTTGTGCGTATTAAACAGGGCGATGAATGGAAAACAGCATTTAATACGCCCGAGGGCCATTTTGAGTACCTGGTGATGCCATTCGGGCTTTCAAATGCTCCATCTGTGTTTCAGTCCTTTATGCATGACATCTTCCGAAAGTATCTGGATAGACTCATGATTGTATATTTGGATGATATTTTGGTCTTTTCGGATGATTGGGAGTCTCATGTGAAACAGGTCAGAATGGTATTCCAGGTCCTCCGTGCTAATTCCTTGTTTGTGAAGGGGTCTAAATGTCTCTTCGGGGTTCAGAAGGTTTCCTTTTTGGGCTTCATTTTTTCCCCTTCTACTATCGAGATGGATCCTGTTAAAGTTCAGGCCATTTATGATTGGACTCAACCTACATCTGTGAAGAGCCTCCAGAAATTCCTGGGCTTTGCTAATTTTTACCGTCGCTTCATCGCTAATTTTTCTAGTGTGGTTAAACCTTTGACTGATTTGACAAAGAAAGATGCTGATGTGGTGAATTGGTCCTCTGCGGCCGTTGAGGCTTTTCAGGAGCTGAAACGTCGTTTTTCTTCGGCCCCTGTGTTGCGTCAGCCAGATGTTTCGCTCCCTTTTCAGGTCGAGGTTGATGCTTCTGAGATTGGAGCAGGGGCTGTTTTGTCTCAAAGAAGTTCTGATGGCTCTGTGATGAAGTCGGGAGTGGGAGGTACGGATTAGTGCAGAGGTTAGTCGAAAGTCATTTGCAGAGTGCAGTGGTCGGCTAGGCCGATAGACCGAAATGAGGGAGGAGATGTATGGGGGTGCTGCACTGTGGAGAGCTTTGTGGGTGAGAACAAGTACTTTGAATTGTATCCTGTAATGAATGGGCAGCCTGTGTAATGACTGGCGAAGAGCGGATGCATCTGAGTAACGATTAGCCAGATGGACAACCCTGGCTGCTGCATTAAGGATAGACTGGAGAGGGGAAAGTCAAGTAAGGGGGAGGCCAATTAATAGAGCATTGCAGTAGTCAAGGCGGGAGTGGATCAGGGCGACTGAGGGTTTTTGTTGTCTCCATGGTGAGAAAAGGGCGGATTCTAGAGATGCTCTTTAGGTGTAAGTGGCACGAGCGGGCAAGAGATTGTATATGGGATGTGAAGGAGAGATCGGAGTCAAACAAAACACCCAGACAGTGCGCCTGCTGCCGGGGTGTTATTATGGTGCCACCCACGGAGAGGGAAATGTCAGATTTAAGAAGGTTAGTAGAAGGCGGGAGCAGAAGAAGTTCAGTTTTGGAGAGGTTGAGTTTCAGATAGAGAGCGGACATGATGTTGGAGACTGCAGACAGACAGTCAGTTGCATTCTGTAGTACAGCGGGGGTAAGGTCAGGGGATGACGTGTATAGTTGTGTGTCATCAGCATAAAGATGGTACTGAAAGCCAAATCTGCTGATGGTCTGTCCAATTGGGGCTATGTAGAGGGAGAAGAGAAGGGGGCCAAGGACTGAGCCCTGAGGTACCCCGACAGTGAGAGGAAGAGGAGATGAAGTGGAGCCAGAGAACAGAACACTGAAGGATAATTATTGTATTGTATTATATTAATGGTTAGTGACTGGAGCCTAGAGAGAAGGAGAGGGTGGTCAACAGTGTCAAAAGCTGCAGAAAGGTCGAGAAGAATGAGCAGACAGTGGTCACCGTTACATTTTGCTGTCAGAAGGTCATTGGTCACCTTGATGAGTGGAGTTTCTGTCGAATGTAATGGGCGGAAACTGGACTGTGAAGGGTCTAAGAGGGAATAAGTGGAGAGGTAACGGATAAGGCGGGAGTAGATCAGGCGCTCTAAGAGTTTCGAGATTAAGAGAAGGTTGGAGACCGGTCTATAGTTGTTTGTGCAGGATGGGTCGAGGGTGGGTTTTTTTAGTAATAGAGTAATGATAGAGTGTTTGAAGGAGGAGGGGAAAATGCCAGAGGAGAGGGAGAGATTAAAGATTGTAGTTAGGTGAGTTGTGACGACTGGAGAGAGAGACTGGAGGAGGTGTGAGGGAATGGGGTCGGTGGTGCATGTAGTCGGACGAGAAGAGGAGTGGAGCTTGGAGACTACTTCTGTGATGGGATCGAATGTGGAGAGTGAGCCAGGGGAGATGTAGGGAGGGATGAGAGTCATTGCACTTGGTGTCTGGGAGCTGATTTCCTGATGGATATTGTCTATTTTCTCTATAAAGTGGGAGGCCAGGTCATCAGCACAAATGTCTGTGATGGGGTCTTGTGCTTTTCGCCTGAGGAGGGAGTGAAAGGTGTTAAAAAGTCAACTTGCTGCAGATGGTGTCACTGTGCATCTGTCAACTATACAACGCACTGTGTTTTTTTGTCGCCATGCATAACGCCTTTTTGTATGACCAAACAACTCAATCTTGGTTTCATCAGTCCACAGGACCTTCTTCCAAAAAGAAATTGGCTTCTCCAAATGTGCTTTTGCATACCTCAGCCGACTCTGTTTGTGGCGTGCTTGCAGAAACGGCTTCTTTCGCATCACTCTCCCATACAGCTTCTCCTTGTGCAAAGTGCGTTGTATAGTTGACCGATGCACAGTGACACCATCTGCAGCAAGTTGATGCTGCAGCTCTCTGGAGGTGGTCTGAGGATTGTCCTTGACTGATCTCACCATTCTTCTTCTCTGCCTTTCTGATGTTTTTCTTGGCCTGCCACTTCTGGCCTTAACAAGAACTGTACCTGTGTTCTTCCATTTCCTTACTATGTTCCTCACAGTGGAAATTGACAGGTTAAATCTCTGAGACAGCATTTTGTATCCTTCCCCTGAACTACTATGTTGAATAATCTTTGTTTTCAGATCATTTGACAGTTGTTTTGAGGAGCCCATGATGCCACTCTTCAGAGGAGATTCAAACAGGAGAACAACTTGCAAGTGGCCACTTTAAGTAGCTTTTCTCATGATTGCATACACCTGGCTATGAAGTTCAAAGCTCAATGAGGATGCAAAACCAAAAAAAGTGCTTTAGTAAGTCAGTAAAAAGTAGGTAGGAGTATTTTAAACAAGAAAATGATAAGGGTGCCCATACTTATGCACTTGTCAAATTTTGTTTGAATGCAGATTGCACATTTTCTGTTAGCACAATAAACCTCATTTCAAGGCAGAAACATTACTGTGTCCAACAGTTATTAGATATATGAAACTGAAATAGCTGTTGCAAAAAAAACAATTTTTATAAAACATTAAGCTTAAGATTAATAGGGGTGCCCAAACGTTTTCATATGGCTGTAATATCACTTTGGTCCAGCTTCTTGGTTGTAGGGTTGTTAACTTACCGTATATGATTTTACATTGTGCATTTACCAAATACCACAGATACCCTCACCACTATTTAGCAATTTCCATTGTTGCCTTTTCTTGAGCTTTTAATTTGGTAGATGTGGATGGCGGTAATTAGTAGTTGAGAGACCCTGTTTAATGTACATACTGCAGTCATATGCACTGTTATACAAACCTTTATTTGCTAAAATAGTGCTAGCGCACAGCTGTAGTAACTACAGAAAAACACCCATGAGTCAAAGTAGAAAAGCAAAAAACTGGAATATTGGATAAGCAACAGAGAGCAAAAAACAGTACAAATTGCCAATAAAAATAGATTTTTTTTACGTCAGTAAAAAATACCAATCATAGCTTCAGTATGAACAAAGGTGTCTGCTAACCATAAGCAAAGACTTCAAGCAGCAGAGGGACACAAACTCACAGGGTTTCAAATGCGAGTGATGCCAATTATTCTTAATGAATCAGTGGGATATACTGTCCCCAGATGAAATGCAAGTCAGGCAAAAGTACACAGAAAAACAGCACTTACATGAGCAGGTCACCTGTCCGTGTGGCGTCCCTGCTGCCCCATCACACGTTTCTCTTCTTTGTCAAGAGGCGTGTGTTGGGGATGGTTGGATTAAGTTAAATAGTATATGTCAGCAAATCAGGTCTGAGAATCGGGAGTTGTGTTCATATGATTTGTGTAGAACGGATGTGATCTCCAATGTAAGAATGGCGGAAGATCGCTCCCAGAGTAAACTGCACATTCGTCGCTGACCTCACTCAAAGGAAGAGGATGGTTCAGCTTGTGGTCATGGAGCAGTGGCGTATCCAGGGGGGGGGCAGCCGGGGCATATGCCCCGGGCACAGCCGACAGGGGGGCACCAGCGGGCCGCCTGAAGATGCAGCGGTCCAAGGAAGCTCCTCGTAAACCCCATAGGGGTGGAGCCGCATATTCATTACTGTAATGAGCGGTAACGGTGACCGCTCAGTACAGGAAGAAGCTGCCGGCGCCGGGGAAGCAGGTGAGTATAACGGGGAGGGGAGCGCTGCACTGTGCGATATTCACCTGCTCCTCGTTCCAGCCGCCGCTTCGTCTTCAGCGACTTATGCAGTGACGCTGAGGTCAGAGGGCGCGGTGACATAGTTAGTGCGAGCCCTCTGCCTGAACGTCAGTGCAGAAGATGCTGAAGATGGAGCAGCGGCTGGAACGAGGAGCAGGTAAATATTGAAAGTGCCGGGGGCCTGAGCGAAGAGAGGTGAGTATGTGATTTATTTTTTTTTATCACAGCAACAGCAAATGGGGCAAGTGTCTGTATGGAGCATCTATGGGGCCATAACGTTTGTGCAGCACTATAACGGGGCAAGTGTCTGTATGGAGCATCTTATGGGGCCATAACGTTTGTGCAGCACTATACTGTGTTCCAAATTATTATGCAAATTGGATTTAAGTGTCATAAAGATTAAATTGTTTTCTTTTTCAAATAAACTCATGGATGGTATTGTGTCTCAGGGCTCAATGGATCACTGAAATCAATCTTAAACACATGTGATAATTAGTTTTCCAGGTGATTCTAATTAAAGGAAAACTACTTAAAAATTATGTTCCACATTATTAAGCAGGCAACAATTTTTAAGTAACATGGGAAAGAAAAAGCTGCTGAAAAGCATCAAATAATGCAATGCCTTGACAAGGGATTAAAACATTAGATATTTCACGAAAACTTAAGCGTGATCATCGTGCTGTTAAGAGATTTGTGGCTGAATCTGAGCACAGACCTATTTGTGCTGATAAAGGCATAATGAAGAAGGTTTCTGCCAGGCAAGTTCATCGGATTAAGAGAGCACCTGCTAAAAAGCCATTACAAAGCAGCAAATAGATATTTGAAGCTGCTGGTGCCTCTAGAATCCCTCGAACCTCAAGGTGTAGGATCATTCAAAAGCTTGCTTTGGTTCATAAACCTACTATTCGACCACCCCTAAACAGTGTTCACAAGCAGAAACAGTTGCAGCGGGCCCAGACATACATGAAGACTAATTTTCAAACAGTCTTGTTTACTGATGAGTGTCGAGCAACCCTGGATGGTCCAGATGGATGGAGTAGTGTTGTGATTTTGCTTTTTGCTCCCTCTAGTGGTTGCTAGTTTTTTGACTCTGGTTTTTCTGTCATTCCTTTATCCGCACCTGAGGTCGTTAGTTTAGGGTGTAGCTATATAAGCTCCCTGGACCTTCAGTTCTGTGCCTGGCAACGTAGTTATCAGAGCTAGTCTGCTGTGCTCTTGTCTACTGATCCTGGTTCCAGAAAATATCAGCTAAGTCTACTTTTGCTTTTGCTATTTGTTTTGGTTTTTGCATTTTTGTCCAGCTTGTTCCTGGTCTGCATCCTGACCTTTGCTGGAAGCTCTAGGGGGGCTGGTGTTCTCCCCCCGGACCGTTAGACGGTTCGGGGGTTCTTGAATTTCCAGTGTGGATTTTAATAGGGTTTTCGTTGACCATATAAGTTCCCTTTCCTTTTTCTGCTATTAGTTAGCGGGCCTCTCTGTGCTGAATCTGATTCATTTCTGTGTTTGTCATTTCCTCTTACCTCACCGTTATTATTTGTGGGGGGCTTCTATCCAGCTTTGGGGTCCATTTCTCTGGAGGCAAGAAAGGTCTTTGTTTTCCTCTACTAGGGGTAGCTAGATTCTCCGGCTGGAGCGTGTCATCTAGAATCATCGTAGGAATGATCCCCGGCTACTTCTAGGGTTGGCGTTAGGAGTAGATATATGGTCAATCCAGTTACCACTGCCCTATGAGCTGGTTTTTTTTGTATTCCTCAGACTTCCACATTCCTCTGAGACCCTCGCCATTGGGGTCATAACAGTTTGCCAGGCCAGTATTAAATGTTTAGTGCATTGCAAAAGAGGGATTATAAGAAAGAAGATTCTGAGTTTTTTTTTTCTCTCTTCTTCCTTCTTCCCCTTTACCTCAGAGTGGCTATGCTTGCTGCAGACATGAATGTCCAGACCTTGATTACAAGTGTGGACCAGCTGGCTACTCGTGTGCAGGGCATACAAGACTATGTTATCAGAAATCCTAGGTCTGAACCTAAAATACCGATTCCTGAACTGTTTTCCGGTGACAGATTTAAGTTTAGAAATTTCGTGAATAATTGTAAATTATTTTTGTCCCTGAGACCCTGTTCATCTGGAGACTCTGCTCAGCAAGTAAAAATTGTTATTTCGTTCTTACGGGGCGACCCTCAGGATTGGGCTTTTTCGCTGGCGCCAGGAGATCCGGCATTGGCTGATATTGATGCGTTTTTTCTGGCGCTCGGTTTGCTTTATGAGGAACCCAATCTTGAGATTCAGGCAGAAAAGGCCTTGCTGGCTATGTCGCAGGGGCAGGACGAGGCTGAAGTGTATTGCCAAAAATTTCGGAAGTGGTCCGTGCTGACACATTGGAACGAGTGTGCACTGGCCGCTAATTTCAGAAATGGCCTTTCTGAAGCCATTAAAAATGTTATGGTGGGATTTCCCATTCCCACAGGTCTGAATGATACTATGGCACTGGCTATTCAAATTGACCGGCGGTTGCGGGAGCGCAAAACCGCAAATTCCCTCATGGTGTTGTCTGAACAGACACCTAACTCGGTGCAATGTGATAGAAAAACCGCAAATTCCCTCATGGTGTGTCTGAACAGACACCTGATTTAATGCAATGTGATAGAATCCTGACTAGAAATGAGCGGAAAATTCATAGACGCCGGAATGGCTTGTGCTACTACTGTGGTGACTATACACATGTTATCTCAGCATGCTCTAAACGTATAGCTAAGGTTGTTAGTCCTGTCACCATTGGTAATTTGCAACCTAAATTTATTCTGTCTGTAACTCTGATTTGCTCACTGTCATCTTATCCTGTCATGGCGTTTGTAGATTCAGGTGCTGCCCTGAGTCTTATGGATCTCTCATTTGCTAAGCGCTGTGGTTTTACTCTTGAACCATTGGAAAATCCTATTCCTCTTAGGGGTATTGATGCTACGCCATTGGCAGCAAATAAACCGCAGTATTGGACTCAGGTTACCATGTGCATGACTCCTGAACACCGCGAGGTGATACGTTTCCTGGTTTTGCATAAAATGCATGATTTGGTTGTTTTGGGGCTGCCATGGTTACAGACCCATAATCCAGTCCTGGACTGGAAGGCTATGTCAGTCTCAAGTTGGGGCTGTCGTGGTATTCATGGGGATTCCCTGCCTGTGTCTATTGCTTCTTCTACGCCTTCGGAAGTTCCGGAGTATTTATCTGATTATCAGGATGTCTTCAGTGAGTCTGAATCCAGTGCATTGCCTCCTCATAGGGACTGTGACTGTGCTATAGATTTGATACCAGGCAGTAAATTTCCTAAGGGAAGACTGTTTAATCTGTCGGTACCTGAGCATACCGCTATGCGTTCATATATCAAGGAGTCTCTGGAGAAAGGACATATTCGGCCGTCTTCTTCCCCTCTTGGTGCGGGATTCTTTTTTGTGGCAAAAAAAGACGGATCTTTGAGACCCTGTATTGATTATCGGCTTTTAAATAAGATCACTGTCAAATTTCAGTATCCTTTACCGCTGTTGTCTGACTTGTTTGCCCGGATTAAAGGTGCCAAGTGGTTCACCAAGATAGACCTTCGTGGTGCGTACAACCTTGTGCGCATTAAACAAGGTGATGAATGGAAAACCGCATTCAATACGCCCGAAGGTCATTTTGAGTACTTGGTGATGCCTTTTGGGCTCTCCAATGCGCCTTCAGTTTTTCAGTCCTTTATGCATGACATATTCCGGAAGTATCTGGATAAATTTTTGATTGTTTATCTGGATGATATTTTGGTTTTTTCTGATAATTGGGATTCGCATGTGGAGCAGGTCAGGTTGGTCTTTAAAATTTTGCGTGAAAATTCTTTGTTTGTCAAGGGCTCTAAATGTCTCTTTGGTGTACAGAAGGTTCCCTTTTTGGGGTTCATTTTTTCCCCTTCTGCTGTGGAGATGGACCCAGTCAAGGTCCGAGCTATTCTTGATTGGACTCAGCCCTCGTCGGTTAAGAGTCTTCAGAAGTTCTTGGGCTTCGCTAACTTCTACCGTCGTTTTATCGCTAATTTTTCTAGCATTGTGAAACCTTTGACGGATATGACCAAGAAGGGCTCCGATGTAGCTAACTGGGCTCCTGCTGCCGTGGAGGCTTTCCAGGAGTTGAAACGCCGGTTTACTTCGGCGCCTGTTTTGTGCCAGCCTGATGTCTCGCTTCCCTTTCAGGTTGAGGTGGATGCTTCAGAGATTGGAGCAGGGGCCGTTTTGTCGCAGAGAGGCCCTGGTTGCTCTGTTATGAAACCTTGTGCCTTTTTCTCTAGGAAGTTTTCGCCTGCTGAGCGAAATTATGATGTGGGCAATCGGGAGTTGTTGGCCATGAAATGGGCATTTGAGGAGTGGCGTCATTGGCTCGAGGGTGCTAAGCATCGTGTTGTGGTCCTGACTGATCACAAAAATCTGATGTATCTCGAGTCTGCTAAACGCCTTAATCCGAGACAGGCCCGCTGGTCATTGTTTTTCTCTCGCTTTGATTTTGTTGTCTCGTATTTACCAGGATCAAAGAATGTGAAGGCCGATGCTCTTTCTAGGAGCTTTGTGCCTGATGCTCCTGGAGTCGCTGACCCTGTTGGTATTCTTAAAGATGGAGTTATCTTGTCAGCTATTTCTCCGGATCTGCGACGTGTGTTGCAGAGATTTCAGGCTGATAGGCCTGAGTCTTGTCCATGTGACAGACTGTTTGTGCCGGATAAGTGGACCAGCAGAGTCATTTCCGAGGTTCATTCCTCGGTGTTGGCAGGTCACCCGGGAATTTTTGGCACCAGAGATCTGGTGGCCAGGTCCTTTTGGTGGCCTTCCTTGTCAAGGGATGTGCGGTCATTTGTGCAGTCCTGTGGGATTTGTGCTCGAGCTAAGCCTTGCTGTTCTCGTGCCAGCGGGTTGCTCTTGCCCTTGCCTGTCCCGAAGAGACCTTGGACACATATCTCCATGGATTTCATTTCTGATCTTCCGCTATCTCAGGGCATGTCCGTTATCTGGGTGATATGTGATCGCTTCTCCAAGATGGTCCATTTGGTTCCTTTGCCTAAGCTGCCTTCCTCTTCCGATCTGGTTCCTGTGTTTTTCCAGAACGTGGTTCGTTTGCACGGCATCCCTGAGAATATTGTGTCTGACAGAGGATCCCAGTTCGTTTCCAGGTTCTGGCGATCCTTTTGTGGTAGGATGGGCATTGATTTGTCGTTTTCGTCTGCTTTCCATCCTCAGACTAATGGACAGACGGAGCGAACCAATCAGACTTTGGAGGCTTATTTGAGGTGTTTTGTCTCTGCTGATCAGGACGATTGGGTGACATTCTTACCGTTGGCTGAGTTTGCACTTAATAATCGGGCTAGTTCCGCCACCTTGGTTTCGCCTTTTTTCTGCAACTCTGGTTTCCATCCTCGCTTTTCTTCGGGTCATGTGGAACCTTCTGACTGTCCTGGGGTGGATTCTGTGGTGGATAGGTTGCAGCGGATCTGGAATCATGTGGTGGACAACTTGAAATTGTCACAGGAGAAGGCTCAGCGCTTTGCCAACCGCCGCCGCGGTGTAGGTCCCCGACTACGCGTTGGGGATTTGGTATGGCTTTCTTCCCGCTTTGTTCCTATGAAGGTCTCCTCTCCCAAATTTAAACCTCGTTTTATTGGGCCTTACAAGATATTGGAAATCCTTAATCCTGTATCTTTTCGTCTGGATCTTCCTGTGTCATTTGCTATTCACAATGTATTTCATAGGTCCTTGTTGCGGCGGTACATTGTGCCTGTAGTTCCTTCTGCTGAGCCTCCTGCTCCGGTGTTGGTTGAGGGCGAGTTGGAGTACGTGGTGGAGAAGATCTTGGATTCTCGCCTCTCCAGGCGGAGGCTTCAGTACTTGGTCAAGTGGAAGGGCTATGGTCAGGAGGATAATTCCTGGGTGGTCGCCTCTGATGTTCATGCGGCCGATTTAGTTCGTGCCTTTCATGCCGCTCATCCTGATCGCCCTGGTGGTCGTGGTGAGGGTTCGGTGACCCCTCACTAAGGGGGGGGTACTGTTGTGATTTTGCTTTTTGCTCCCTCTAGTGGTTGCTAGTTTTTTGACTCTGGTTTTTCTGTCATTCCTTTATCCGCACCTGAGGTCGTTAGTTTAGGGTGTAGCTATATAAGCTCCCTGGACCTTCAGTTCTGTGCCTGGCAACGTAGTTATCAGAGCTAGTCTGCTGTGCTCTTGTCTACTGATCCTGGTTCCAGAAAATATCAGCTAAGTCTACTTTTGCTTTTGCTATTTGTTTTGGTTTTTGCATTTTTGTCCAGCTTGTTCCTGGTCTGCATCCTGACCTTTGCTGGAAGCTCTAGGGGGGCTGGTGTTCTCCCCCCGGACCGTTAGACGGTTCGGGGGTTCTTGAATTTCCAGTGTGGATTTTAATAGGGTTTTCGTTGACCATATAAGTTCCCTTTCCTTTTTCTGCTATTAGTTAGCGGGCCTCTCTGTGCTGAATCTGATTCATTTCTGTGTTTGTCATTTCCTCTTACCTCACCGTTATTATTTGTGGGGGGCTTCTATCCAGCTTTGGGGTCCATTTCTCTGGAGGCAAGAAAGGTCTTTGTTTTCCTCTACTAGGGGTAGCTAGATTCTCCGGCTGGAGCGTGTCATCTAGAATCATCGTAGCAATGATCCCCGGCTACTTCTAGGGTTGGCGTTAGGAGTAGATATATGGTCAATCCAGTTACCACTGCCCTATGAGCTGGTTTTTTTTGTATTCCTCAGACTTCCACATTCCTCTGAGACCCTCGCCATTGGGGTCATAACAGAGTAGTGGATGGTTGGTGGATGACCACCATGTCCCAACAAGGCTGCGACGTCAGCAAGGAGGTGGAGGAGTCATGTTTTGGGCCAGAATCATGTAGAAACAGCTGGTAGGGCCCTTTAAGGTTCCTGAAGGTGTGAAATTGACTTTTGCAAAGAATATAGAGTTACTGACTGACAACTTTCTTCCATGGTATAAAAAGCAGAAACATGCCTTCAGGAGCAAAATCATCTTCATGCATGACAATGCACCATCTCATGCTGCAAAGAATACCTCTTAGTCATTGGCTGCTATGGGCATAAAAGGAGATAAACTCATGGTGTGGCCACATCTTCCCCTGACCTCAACCCTATAGAGAACCTTTGGAGTATCATCAAGCAAAAGATCTATGAGGGTGGGAGGCAGTTCACATCAAAACAGCAGCTCTGGGAGGCTATTCTGACTTCATGCAAAGAAATACAAGCAGAAACTCTCCAAAAACTCACAAGTTCAATGGATGCAAGAATTGTGAAGGTGATATCAAAGAAGGGTTCCTATGTTAACACGTAACTTGGCCTGTTAGGATTTTTTGGAGTTAAATAGCTTTTTTTGTTCAGTGGATGTGACCTCCTAATGCTGCAAATTCCACAAATGAGCATTTTCAGTTCTTTAAAACATATCAAATGTTTAGAAATTCTACTGTGCCTAATAATTTGGAACAGTGCATTTTGAGTTTTTATTCATTTTGGAGATTATACTGTTATCATTGGGAGGTTTCTTCAATAAAATTCGATGTATACTCTAAAGGGTGATGACTTTTATTAGACTGAGTGTCATTAGCACCGACCATATAGGAAAATCCGAGAAAAATTTAATTTGCATTATAATTTGGAACATAGTGTATATGGGGCAAGTGTCTGTATAGAGCATCTTATAGGGCCATAAAGTTTGTGCAGCATGATATGGGGCAAATGTCTGTATGGAGCATCTTATGGGGCCATAATTAACGTTTCTGCAGCACTATATGGCGCAAATATCTTTATGGAGCATCTTATGGGGCCATAATCAACGTTTCTGCAGCACTATATTGGGCAAATGTGTTTATGGAGCATCTTATGGGGCCATTATTAACCTTTATGCAGGATTATATGGGGCTCCTGATTCAATATGGATATTCAAAAATACTTAACCTACTGATGTCTCAATTAATTTTACTTTTATTGGTATCTATTTTAACATTATGGGGATTCAGGAATGTACCTTGGCTTGGTCATACAGTTTCAATAGAGTTAAGGTTCAAATGGGGGAGGTTTTGGGGGGGGGGGCGCCAAACTGATCCTTTGCCCTGGGTGCAGGAAAGGCTAGATACACCTCTGTCATGGAGCGCAAGCTGACATGGGCAGTCATGGAGACGGCGCGTTCACACAGGCTCCCGATGGCCACTCGCTTAAGCGAGAGAGATGAGAGAGCGAGGCATGCGTAGCACTGGGGAGACAATCTATTTATATAATTGCCTGTAATGATTTAATTTCCTGTTCTGTCCAAATGTCATCATATCCCAGAATTCCAAGAGGAGGAAGTTCACTGACCACCATATCGGGACACCCAAGTGATGGGTGTCTCAATATGGAAACTGCTGCTGGTACCAACCTATTGCGCGGTACCACCAGCAGAACACCGTCGCACCACACACACAAACACACTCTATACGCCGTATGCACCACACCCTCACATTTACTGTTATGACCCCAGTGGACAGGGTCTCAGAGGAACGTGTAAGTCTGCGAAATACAAAAATCCTGCTCATAGGGCTGTGGTAACTGGGTTGACCAAATAGCTACTCCTAACGCCAACACTAGAAGTAGCCGGGGATCATGCCTACGGTGATCGCTAGATGACTCGCGCCAGCCGGAGAATCTAACTACCCCTAGGAGAAGAAAACAAAGACCTCTCTTGCCTCCAGAGAAAGGGACCCCAAAGCAAGATACAAGCCCCCCACAAATAATAACGGTGAGGTAAGAGGAAATGACAAACACAGAAATGAACCAGGTTCAGCAAAGAGAGGCCAGCTTACTAATAGCAGAATAAAGCAAGATAACTTATCTGGTCAACAAAAACCCTATAAAATTCCACGCTGGAGATTCAAGAACCCCCGAACCGTCTAACGGTCCGGGGGGAGAACACCAGCCCCCTAGAGCTTCCAGCAAAGGTCAGGATACAGATTGGAACAAGCTGGACAAAAATACAAAACAAAACAAAAGCAAAAAGCAAGGAAGAAGACTTAGCTTGAAATACAGGAACCAGGATCAAAGGACAAGAGCACAACAGATTAGCTCTGATTTCAACGATGCCAGGCATTGAACTGAAGGTCCAAGGCGCTTATATAGCAACGCCCCAGAACTAACGGCCCAGGTGAGGATAAAGAAAAAGACAGACGCTCCAGAGTCAATTCACTAATGACCACTAGAGGGAGCAAAAAGCAAAATCACAACAATTTACACTCTCTCACACTTGCACTCACACACTCATATTCACACACTCACAAATTCACGCTCACACACACATTCACACTCACACACACTCACATTCTCACTCACACGCACTCACTCACACTCACGCAGCCTCTTGCACGGTACTACCAGCGGACCACGCCGCCGCCGGGATCAGCCAAATAATTCACTGACCGCCGCCATCTTTGCACAGGAGGTGTGCACGCACAGTTTTAATGTGACCGTCACTAACTGTCTGCACATAGATGGCGGCAGTCTCATTTACTGCGCCTGCGTGAATCATTCAGCTGATCCCGGAGGCAGATGCGCGATGTGTCTACAGGCAAAGGAAGCCGGTCACATTTCCCATGAACGAAAGTTCATTTTAAAAATTGACTGTCTGCCCATGTACGGAGCATACCATAGGAAGCAAAAGGTAATACTGACATTACAGCAGGGAATCACAATGGATTCATTTTCTGAGGTAAAAGATTTCACTGTTTTTTAAAAATATTTTACCTCACAAAATGTATCCTCTGCGATCTCCTGCTGTAATGTCAGTATTGTCATTTGCTTCCTCCCCTGCCCTGGAGCTGTGGTATGTTCTTTACACGCTCAGACACAGACAATTTTAAAAATGAACTTTTGTTTGTGGGAAAACCCCTTTACCCCCAAGGGTGGTTTGCACGTTAGTGACCAGGCCAATTTTTACAATTCTGACCAATGTCCCTTTACGAGGTTATAACTCTGGAACGCTTCAACGGATCCTGGTGATTCTGACATTTTCTCGTGACATATTGTACTTCATGATAGTGTTAAAATTTATTTGATATTACCTGCGTTTATTTGTGAAAAAAACGGAAATTTGGCAAAAATTTAGAAAATTTCACAATTTTCCAAATTTGAATTTTTATGCAATTAAATCACAGAGATATGTCACACAAAATACTTAATAAGTAACATTTCCCACATGTCTACTTTACATCAGCAATATTTTGGAACCAAAATTTTTTTTTTGTTAGGGAGTTATAAGGGTTAAAAGTTGACCAATAATTTATCATTTTTACAACACCATTTTTTTTTAGGGACCACATCTCATTTGAAGTCATTTTGAGGGGTCTATATGATAGAAAATAACCAAGTGTGACACCATTCTAAAAACTGCACCCCTCAAGGTGCTCAAAACCACATTCAAGAAGTTTATTAACCCTTCAGGTGTTTCACAGGAATTTTTGGAATGTTTAAATAAAAATGAACATTTATCTTTTTTTCACAAAAAATTTACTTCAGCTCCAATTTGTTTTATTTTATCAAGGGTAACAGGAGAACATGGACCCCATATGTGGGGGTAAACCACTGTTTGGGCGCATGGCAGAGCTCGGAAGTAAAGGAGCGCCATTTGACTTTTCAATGCAAAATTGACTGGAATTGAGATGGGACGCCATGTTGCGTTTGGAGAGCCCCTGATGTGCCTAAACATTGAAACCCCCCCACAAGTGACACCATTTTGGAAAGTGGACCCCCTAAGGAACTTATCTAGATGTGTGGTGAGCACTTTGACCCATTACGTGATTCACAGAAGTTTATAATGCAGAGCCGTAAAAATAAAAAATCATATTTTTTCACAAAAATGATCTTTTTGCCCCCAATTTTTTATTCTCCCAATGGTAAGAGAAGAAATTGGACCCCAAAAGTTGTTGTCCAATTTGTCCTGAGTACGCTGATACCCCATATGTTGGGGTAAACCACTCTTTGGGCGCATGGGAGAGCTCGGAAGGGAAGGAGCGCCGTTTGACTTTTCAATGCAAAATTGACTGGAATTGAGATGGGACGCCATGTTGCGTTTGGAGAGCCCCTAATGTGCCTAAACATTGAAACCCCCCACAAGTGACACCATTTTGGAAAGTAGACCCCCTAAGGATCTTATCTAGATGTGTTATGACAGCTTTGAACCCCCAAGTGTTTCACTACAGTTTATAACGCAGAGCCGTGAAAATAAAAATTCTTTTTTTTTTTTTGCACAAAAATTATTTTTTAGCCCCCAGTTTTGTATTTTTCCAAGGGTAACAGGAGAAATTGGACCCCAAAAGTTGTTGTGCAATTTGTCCTGATTACTCTGATACCCCATATGTGGGGGGTAACCACAGTTTGGGCGCATGGCAGAGCTCGTAAGGGAAGGATCGCCATTTGGAATTTGGAATGCAGACTTAGATGGAATGGTCTGCAGGCGTCACATTGCGTTTGCAGAGCCCCTAATGTACCTAAACAGTAGAAACCCCCCACAATTGACCCCATATTGGAAACTAGACCCCCCAAGGAACTTATCTAGATGTGTTGTGAGAACTTTGAACCCCCAAGTGTTTCACTACAGTTAATAACGCAGAGTCGTGAAAATAAAATATATATTTTTTCCTACAAAAATGTTTTTTTAGCCCTCCAAATTTTTATTTTCCCAAGGGTAACGAGAAATTGGACCCCAGAAGTTGTTGTCCCATTTGTCCTGAGTACGCTGAAACCCCATATATTGGGGTAAACCCCTGTTTGGGCGCACGGAAGAGCTCGGAAGGGAAGGAGCACTGTTTTACTTTTCAACACAGAGTTGGCTGGAATTGAGATCTGACGCCATGTCGTGTTTGGAAAGCCCTTATGTGCCTAAATAGTGGAAACCCCCAATTCGAACTGAAACCCTAACCCAAACACACCCCTAATCCCAACCACACCCTTAACCCCAACCCTAACCACACCCCTAACTCCAACACACCCCTAACCCTAATCCCAACCATAACCCAAACCACACCCCTAACCCTGACACACCCCTAACCCTAATCCCAATTGTAAATGTAATCCAACCCCAACCCTCACCCTAGCCCCATTCCTAACCTTAACCCTAGTCCCAACCCTAACCCTAGTCCTAACTCTAGGGGTAAAATGAAAATAAATACATTTTTTAAATTTTTTTAATTTTTCCCTAACTAAGAGGGGGGTGAAGGGGGGTTTGATTTACTTTTATAGTGGGTTTTTTAGCGGATTTTTATGATTGACAGCCGTCACACATTAAAAGACGCTTTTTATTGCAAAAAATATTTTTTTTGTGTTGCCACATTCTGAGAGCTATAATTTTTCCATAGTTTGGTCCACAATTATTTTGGTCATGTGAGGTCTTGTTTTTTGCGGGACGACTTGACGTTTTTATTGGTAACATTTTTGGGCACGTGACATTTTTTGATCGCTTTTTATTCTGATTTTTGTGAGGCAGTATGACCAAAAGCCAGCTATTCATGAATTTCTTTTTGGGGGGAGGGGGAGGGGGTTTGGCGTTTATACAGTTTGGTAAAATGGATAAAGCAATTTTATTCTTCGTGTCAGTACGATTACAGCGATACCTCATTTATATCATTTTTTTATGTTTTGTCGCTTTTATACGATAAAAACTATTTTATAGAAAAAAAGAATTATTTTTGCATCGTTTTATTCTGAGGACTTAAACTTTTTTATTTTTTCGCTGATTACGCTTTATGGCGGCTTGTTTTTTGCGGGACAAGATGTAGTTTTCAGCGGTACCATGGTTATTTATATCTGTCTTTTTGATCGCGTGCTATTCCACTTTTTGTTCGGCGGTATGAAAGTAAAGCTTCTTTTTGCCTCTTTTTTTTTTTACGGTGTTCACTGAAGGGTTAACTAGTGGGACAGTTTTATAGGTCGGGTTGTTACGGATGCGACGATACTAAATATGTGTACTTTTATTGTTTGTTTGTTTTTTTATTTAGATAAAGGAATGTATTTATGGGAACAATTATATATATTTTTTTCTTTATTTAGGAATTTTTTATTTTTTTTACACATCTAAATATATATATATTTTTTTACTTAATAACATTGCCCCAGGGGGATGCATCATGTTATAAGGTCAGATTGCTGATCTGACACTTTGCAATGCACTATGTCAGATCGCTGATCTGATATAGTGCATTGCAAAGTGTCATGCAGGGCTGCAGGCTTACCTGCGCTTGCTCTGAGCAGGTGCTTGGTAAGCCACCTCCCTGCAGGACCTGGATGCAGCCCCGCGGCCATTTTGGATCCGGGGCCTGCAGGGAGGAGACGCTCGGTACAAGGTGAGCACATCGCCCTGTAACGAGGGTCTCAGGGAAGCCCACAGGGAGCCCCCTCCCTGCGCGATGCTTCCATATGCCCCTGGAACGCTGCGATCATGTTTGATCGCAGTGTGTCGGGGTTAATGTGCCGGGGGTGGTCCGTGACCGCTGCTGGCTTATAGTGCCAGATGTCAGCTGACACCCGGCCGCGCTCCCCCCATGAGCGCAGCCTATCGCTATGACATACTATCCCGTCCCTGGGAATTAAGTCCCAGGTCACCTTGACGGGATAGTACGTCGTATGGGATTAAGACGTTACTCAGTATAACGGCGCCAACCTGACACTTCCTTAGTTTACTGAGCACAATTCTGCTTGACAGGTTCCCTTTAAAACATACAACTCTGCCCTTTGCCTCCCCAAACAAGCCTAGTTTAATATTCTCATCACCTCACTATCCAACAATACTAAACAATTCTTTGACACTTTTATTTCCCTCCTCAGTCTAAGGCTATGTGCACACGCAGGTCGGGTCCTCAGCGGGTTCTCCCGCAGCGGATTTGATAAATCTGCAGGGCAAAACCGCTGTGGTTATCCCTGCAGGTTTATCGCGGTTTGTTTTGCGGTTTCCGCTGCGAGTTTACTCCTATACTATTGATGCTGCATATGCAGCAATATGCAGCATCAATAGTAATGTTAAAAATAATAAAAAAATGGTTTACACTCACCCTCTGACGTCCCGATCTCCTCGGCACTGCACGCGGCGGTCTGGTTCCAAAGATGCTGTGCGAGAAGGACCTTTGTGACGTCACGGTCATGTGACCGCGATGTCACCGCAGGTCCTGCTCGCACAGCAACCCTGCGACCGGACGGCCACGTGCAGCGCTGAGAGGTGAGTATATCATTATTTTTTATTTTAATTCTTTTTTTTTACACAAATATGGTTCCCAGGGCCTGGAGGAGAGTCTCCTCTCCTCCTACCCGGGTACCATCTGCACATGATCCGCTTACTTCCCGCATCGTGGGCACAGCCCCAAGCGGGAAGTAAAGCGGGAAGTAAGCGGATCAATGCATTCCTATGTGTGCAGAATCGCAGCGATTCTGCACAAAAGAAGTGACATACTGCGGAATGTAAACCGCTGCGTTTCTGCGCGGTTTTTCCCGCAGCATGTGCACAGCGGATTGCGGTTTCCATAGGGTTTACATGTAAATGTAAACGCAATGGAAACTGCTGCGGACCCGCAGTATCAAAATCGCTGCGAATCCGCGGTAAAACCTGCAAAGTGTGAACATGGCGTAAAGGTATGTGCACACTATCAGGAATGGTTCGGTATTTGTTAAGGATTTGACGCAGATGAAATCTGCACCAAATCTACATCTGAGGTCACTGCAGGTCACCTTCGTTTTTGATGAGTTTTTACATGGGTTTTTTATGCTTTTTTTCCCACATGCGTTTTTGATTCGTTTTTTCATTGCATGCGTTTTTTTTGTCACTTGAAATAAAGCTAATTGAAAGTTGGCTTCTGGGAAGGAAAAAAAATGTGATTTCCTGTTTGTAGATATATTGGGGGTATGTGCCCAGTCAGTAAACGCTGCGGGTTGGATGCTGCATACAACCGCAGCATCCAACCTGCAGCGGCCAGCTGTTTCAGCATAGTGGATGGGATTTCAAGAAATCCCATGCCCACTATGCGTGTGCCGATGCCCGTAGATCACCTGCAGAGACGGACATACAGCGCGTCTTTCCAGACCACAGCATGTCAATTTATGTAACTGAAACGCTCAGTCTCCACTGCGTAAATTACTCATAGACTTTCATTAGATGTGTTAAAACCGCACGTGTAATCACGTGTAGTAAGTGTGGGAACACAGCTTACTACGCATGTGTACTAATTTAAATAATGGTGAATCTTGTGACACAGCCAGAAGTACATTGCACAGGAAGTAGAGGAAAGCACAGAGAGAGGTTCCCTCCTTTCTTAATAAATAATCATTTAAAAATCATTTAAAAAAAAAAAAGCGTGGGGTCCCCCTATATGTAAAGCAGACTACTGGGACTGGTAATTCAGACTGGTAAGTATCCAATATCTATGAAACTTTACCAGCCTGATAATACCACAGGCCACAGCAGTCTGCTTGCCTTGGATGGTTAGCAAAAATAGTGGGATCCCTTCTAACAAAAATAGGTTGGGGTTCCCCTATTTTTGTTAGCCAGCCAAGGAAAAAGCAGACAGCTGCTGCGTGGTATTCTCAGACTGGCGAGGCCCATGGATTTTGGCTCTCACCAGCCTAAAAATAGCAGCCCGCAGCCGCCCCACAATTGTCACATCCAAAGCGCCAATTGTGGCACTTTACCCGGCTCTTCCCACTTGCCCTATAGCGGTGGCAAGTGTGGTAATATTTGTGGGGTTGATGTCACCTTTGTATTGTTAGGTGATATCAAGCCCACGGCTTAGTAATGGAGAAGCGTCAAAAAAACACCAATCCATTACTAATCCTATAGTTACATGGTAAATAAAGACACAGCCAGAATTATTATTATTATTATTATTTATTATTATAGCGCCATTTTTTCCATGGCGTTTTACATGTGAGGAGGGGTGTACATAATAAAAACAAGTACAATAATCTTGAACAATACAAGTCACAACTGGAACAGGAGGAGAGAGGACCCTGCCTGCGAGGGCTCACAATCTACAAGAATAAAGTATCTTAATTGAAATAAGGACACAGACTTCTTTGATAGACCTTAGTTAAGCCATACTTACTGCATCACCTTTTCCACAGACACCCTCGTCTCCTGGAAGAGAATTAAAATTAAAAAGCAACAGTATTTTTACCTGTCCGCCAAGAAGATATACATACTGTCGAAAGATGAGTCCAGCTCTGCTACATCTGGATGCATTTGGCTGAACAGTGGCATTATGCCACCATTCAGCCTGACATCCAGAACACAGCTGAACTTGACGCTGGTCACCGGAGATAGCTCTGTCCCCGGTGGTCACGTACACTGCAGTTCTCACGATCATTTTGTTTTCTCATTTTGACTCATAGTTGTGGTCTACCTACTTTGTCAATTACAGGCCTTTCTCATCTTTTTAAGTGGGAGAACGTGCACAATTGGTGGCTGACTAAATACTTTTTTCCCCACTGTATGTGTGTGTGTGTGTATATATATATATATATATATATATATATATATATATATATATATATATAATGAAAAAAATCGGAACAGCATCAAATACTACCTTACAAAAATGTGCAAAGCTTCCCAAACCACTGTTCAAAGTGAATATCCAAAAGAATAGAACCAAAACGGAAAGAGAGAGAGGTGAATCCATCTATGGATAGATGGATCCATCTACTGCTCTGCTGGTATAGGTAAACATATTTTCACCTCTCTCTATGCCTAATGTTTGTGCATTATCTAGTATGTGGTCAGTATATTGATATACATAGTGGCATTATCCTATATACCTTTCATTATGCCTTATATCTGAGCATTATTATGTGGTCAGTATGTTGAGTTATATACAGTGACACTATTGTTAACTTCTTCAGGGCTTATTTACTCTTTTTTAGTTTTATATACCTCTTTACTCTATTATATATATCTTGTAGCCCCAGCTTATATGTGACATGCAGCGTTGACCCATGCACTTCCATTTAGCCCACATATATGGAATACTGTTCATTCTAGCACTTAGGCTATTATTTGCTTGAACTATCTATATACTTTATTTCTCTCTACTGGGCTCTATTTATTAGGGAACACTTTATGTTGCATAGGTGTATCTATATATGTATTTCCTCAGCAGACAGTATATTTTGTCTTATGTTTCTCCACTGATTGTCATTTGGACTTTACCAGAATTTTTAATGTATTATTAATAAAATTCATGTTTTTTAATTGGCACAAAGCTTCCGTTTTGGTTCTATTCTTTTGGATATTTGCTTTACTTTGGAAGTGCCTGTGATATAGGCTATTGTTTGGGATACACTGTTCAAAGTGGTTCAAAATATAAAGATGAAAAAAAGGAAAACCGCACCACTCAAATGAAAAAAAGTGGACTTTGATGCCCAAACGGCGTGGCAACGTTTCGGATGTGATATCCTTTCTCAAGCAGTGAATACATAGGAATGGCAGATTTTTATACAAAACACATACAGATCTCATCAATAACATAATTAAAATAAATATAAACTAATATTCAACAGTGTATCTGTGACAAGTGATAAATAAAGTGCATTGTTGCAACATGTGAAAATCCTTTTAGATTTTTTGTTTATATATATAAATCTTCATATGCAATATCCAAAAATATATAAAAATACATTAGATACTTAATCAAACTAATTCATCTCGCCAGGTGTCCCAATCCACGAAACACAATCAAAAGAACAACAAAGCACATTCACACATGTATTTTCTTGCAAACGCCATGTCCACAGCGTTCTTGAGTATCAACTGCGCATGTCAGTGACGAAAATACCCATAACTCATAGCGCTTGCATCCGCGCCTGCGCAGACCACCTTTAAAACACAAGCCGCCATCTTTATTATGGTATCACAATATCTAACGCTCATTACTGCGCATGTTTGCGGTGATAGTATCCAGAGCACACTTTATATATGCCCGCAGTTACACACCGCGGACATAGAGCACTTAATATCATCCCACTTAAGTCACCTCCGTCTATTCCATCCACTGCATTTACAAAGGAGCCACACTATTAAAAAAGCATCATTACTAGACACCTTCAGCTCCTGTGTACAGAAAGGACGGGGAATTCCTATTAGAAAATATATAATATTATAAAGGACATACGGATAATACGCAATAGAGAACCAGGGTCAGGACATAAGCCCAATTAAGTGTAGCCAGGCACAGGACAGTCCCCAATGTATGGCCTGTTGTGGACCTGAGTGACATGGTGGTTTTACGGCCTCTTGTGTCATTTGGGTCCATACATTGGTATGGGTAGCCCCACTTAATTGATGGGGGCTGTCCTGTGCCTGGCTACACTTAATTGGGCTTATGTCCTGACCCTGGTTCTCTATTGCGTATTATCCATATGTCCTTTATAATATTATATATTTTCTAATAGGAATTCCCCGTCCTTTCTGTACACAGGAGTGGTCTTTTTCCACACTTTGGTCGAAACGTTGCTGTACCATGGCTTAATAAATACTTCACTTGGATACTACTACACCCGGCTGGAGCGCTGTTCATCTTTCTTTAGTCTGTTTGGAGTATCCGGGATGGTTCCCTGGACATGGAATGGGCGCCCCATTTTGTGAGTGCTGTCAGCCCTTCTTTTTTACTTTCTACCTCTTGAAGCTCATCAAGAGAATGCCAAGAGTGTGCAAAGCATTCATCAAAGCAAAAGGTGTCTACTTTGAAAAACCTAGACTATAAGACATATTTTCAGTTGTTTCACACTTATTTGTTAAGCATATAATTCCACATGTGTTAATTCATAGTTTTGATGCCTTCAGTGTGAATGTGCAATTTTCATAGTCATGAAAATGTAGAAAAATCTATAAATGAGAAAGTGTGTCCAAACTTTTGGTCTGTACTGTGTGTGTGTGTGTATATATATATATATATATATATATATATATATATATATATATATATATATATATATATATATATATGTATCTCAGAATAAAGTGATGCAAAAAAAATAATAAATACTAAAGCTGCCTTATAAAAAAAAAAAAAAAACCCAAAGCAATTTCTGCCTCCCAAAAATAGAAATAGAAAGCGATCAAAAATGTGATGTATCCAAAAATGTTAGCAATAAAAACATCAACTCGCCCCACAAAAAAGAAACCCTGTCGGAAGATTTCCTAGGATGAGACAGATGGAGGCACCGTGAATTCCATAGGACCAGTGATCTGGCAGTGTCCATCTTTTTAGGCGTGCATAAAAGCACGGTCGACTACAGTTTTGTGCACTTCTGAAAATAAAGACACTGCTGAACAGAGGCCAGACTGAATCAAGAGTAACTCTGCTGCCTCATTATAGTGAATTGATCCCTCGGGGGTTTCATCTGTCAAGTCACTCAGAGATTTAGATGGAAAACCCAAATTAAGTGCTCAAAATCTGAACTCCAATATGGCATGTCTTCCCTTCTGGGCTTTGCATTGTGCCTCAGAAGTAGTTTTTAACCGCATATAGGGTATCTATCTACACAGGAGAAATTGCACAACAAATTTTGGGGTCTCTTTTTTTTCCTGTTACCCTTGTGAAAATGCTAAACTTGGGGCTAAAAAATATTTTTTGTGTGAAAATTTTTTCTCAAGGTTGTAAACATCTGTGAAGCACATGGGGGTTCAAGGTGCTCCCCACACATCTAAATAAGTTCACTGAGGGGTCTAGTTTACAAAATGGTGTCACTTGTGGGGGGTTTCCATTGCTTAGGCACATCAGGAGCTCTCCAAACGCAACATGGCGTCCAATACTTATTCCAGCAAATTTTGCATTCAAAAAGTCAAATGGCACTCCTTCCCTTCCGAGCGCTGCCGTGTGCCTAAACAGTGGTTTTCCCCCACATATGGGGTATCAGCGTGCTTAGGGAAATTGTATAACAAATTCTATGGTCCATTTTCTCCTGTTACTCTTGTAAAAGTAAAAAAAAAATGGGTTTAAAGGAAACTTTTTGTTAAAAAAAAGTTACTTTTTTTTTCCTTCCGCATTCCATTAATTCCTGTGATGCACCAGAAGGGCTAATAAACTTCTTGAATGTGGTTTTGAGCACCTTGAGTGGTGCAGTTTTTAGAATGGTGTCACTTTTGGGTATTTTCACTTTTGAGTATTTTCTATCATATAGACCCCTCATAGTCACTTAAAATGTGAGTGGATCCCTAAAATATATGGTTTTGTAAATTTTGTTGAAAAAATGAGAAATCGCTGGTCAAGTTTTAACCCTTATAACTTCCTAACAAAAAAAATGTGGTTTCAAAAATTGTACTGATGTAAAGTAGACATGTTGGAAATGTTATTTATTAACTATTTTGTGTGGCACAGCTCTCTGATTTATGTTGTGAACTCTGTTTTTGGGCTTCCTCTTGTGGTCACAAGTGGTACTGTGTGAGTGTTGTCTTTGGGCTCCCTCTGGTGGCTCTTTGTGTCATTCTGCAGGTCTGAGGTTGGATCAGCTGTCTCGTTAGCTGGTTCCTATTTAGCTCACCTGGACTATCAGTTGTTGCCTGCTGTCGTTGTATTCAGTGCTATTCTGTTTGCTCCTGTCTACATCCGTTACCAGTCTCTCCAAGAGAAGCTAAGTTCTGTTTGCTTATTCTTGCTCATCTGTGTTCAATATGTTCCTAGAATATTATGAGTTTTGTCCAGCTTGCTAATATGTGATTTCTCTGCTTGCTGGTAGCTCTGGGGTGCTGAGTTGCTCCCCCCACATCGTTAGTTGGTGTGGGGGTTCTCGCATTCTCTGCGTGGATATTTTTGTATAGGGTTTTTTACTGACCGCACAGATCCCTTGCTATTTTCTGCTATCTAGTGTTAGCGGGCCTCATTTGCTGAACCTGTTTCATCTCTGCATTTGTCTTTTCCTCTTAACTCACCGTTATTATTTGTGGGGGGCTGTTCTATTTCTTTGGGGTTATTTCTCTGAGGCAAGTGAGGTCTTTACTTTCTCTTTAGGGGTAGTCAGTTTCTCAGGCCGTGAAGAGACGTCTAGGATTTCAGGAAACGTTCCACGGCTACCTTTAGTGTGTTTGGTTAGGATCAGCTTTGCGGTCAGTCCAGTTACCACATCTCCAGAGCTCATCCTATTGTCTCTTACTTAGCTGGTTAGATTTGTGATCCTAGGCCACTGGGTTCATAACAGTACAGCAGGCCTGAAAAGTGTTTAATGCATCGCAGAAGTGGGATAAGAGAAGTCCTGAGTACAATTTTTTTTTTCCTCTCCCTTTGCTGCAGTCTGTCCAGCTTCTCTCATCCCCTTAATCTCTGGGTGGTTTTGTGTTCAGCTGCAGACATGGATATTCAGAGTCTGACTTCTAGTGTGGATCATCTTGCTGCAAGGGTGCAAAGCATTCAGGATTTTGTTGTTCACAGTCCTATGTCTGAGCCAAAAGTACCTATTCCTGAGTTGTTTTCTGGAGATAGATCTGGGTTTCTGAATTTTAAGAATAATTGTAAATTATTTCTTTCTTTGAGACCTCGTTCCCCTGGTGATTCTGCTCAGCAAGTTAAAATTGTTATCTCCTTGTTACGTGGCGACCCTCAAGATTGGGCTTTCTCCCTGGCGCCAGGAGATCCTGCATTGCTGAATGTGGATGCGTTTTTTCTGGCGCTATGCCAAGAGTGTGCAAAGCAGTCATCAAAGCAAAAGGTGGCTACTTTGAAGAACCTAGAATATAAGACATATTTTCAGTTGTTTCACACTTTTTTGTTAAGTATATAATTCCACTTGTGTTAATTCATAGTTTTGATGCCTTCAGTGTGAATGTACAATTTTCATAATCATGAAAGTCATCTACAAGCTCTGCTTTGTCTGGATGTCAGGCATCCAGAAGTAGCAGAGCCGGACTCATCGTGGGACACTCGTTATTAAATGGACTACGTCGGACACAGGGAGTATACTGTTGGTTTATTATTTTTTATTTTTTTCCAGGAGAACGAGGGCGTTGCAGGAATTGAGCATACAATAAAGATATCAAAACTGTGTGGTGTTTAACTTCATTAAAATACTTTATTGTGCATGTGTGTGTTTTATTAACCCTTTCACAACTATAGGATAAGTAATGGTAGGTATCTTATTGACACCTCTTCAGTACTAAGCTGGCTTAATGTCACCTTACAAAGGTGACATTAACCCCTCATTGCACCATATGCCACCTCTACAGGGCAGTGGGAAGAGAGAAGCTAAGCGCCGGAATTGGCTTACAGATGCGCCATTCCTGGGGCGGCGGAGATTTGCTATTTATAGCCAGGGGAGGCCAATATCAATGGTCCCTTCCTAGGCTATGAAAATCAGCCCGCAGCTGTCTGCATAGCCTTTCTGACTATAAATTATAGGGGACCCCACGTCATTTTTTTGGGGGGTTCCCTTATTTTTATAGCCAGTAAAGGCTAAATATACAGCTGCGGGCTGATATTTATAGCCTGGGAAGCTCCATGGGTATTAACCCCTTCCCAGGCTACAAATATCGGTCCCCCAGTCGCTGGCTTTCCCTCTCTGGCGCATAAAATTGCACGGGAGCCCACGCCATTTTTTTCTTCACATTTTTTAAAAATTAAACAGATATTGCGTTTAAGGCCGGGTTCACACTACCGAGAAACTCACACGAGTCTCTTAATTCAATACCCGGAACTGCCGCCGGCACTCGGGACCGGAGGGTTCACCTGCATAGAAATACATGCAGCCGCACATTCCGGTCCCGAGTACCAGCAGCAGTGCCAGGTATTGAGGTGCGAGACTCGTGCGAGTTTCTTGCAAGTGTGAACCCGGCCTAACGAAGATTTAGAGTGTGCGTGTGTGTCTTTATTTAAGGTCGGGATCACACATGCGAGAAACTTGGACAAGTAAATAAAAAAGAAAAAATAGCAAACCCAAACTGGAGAGCACCCAAGATATCCATATCAATATCACTTAATTAATTTATTTATTAAAGTCCAAAACACACAAAAAACAATAAAAACATTTAAAAGCAATAGAAAACAGACCCCATAAAGAGGTAGACCCCCCTGGACCCAAACCTACAATGTTATTGGTATTACAATATTAAGAATAACTAAGACAATGTATAATAGATAGCAGACCTCATGTAGTGAGCGAGTGCAGGCTACAAATGGAGAAATGCAGTGAATGTAAGCCAGTCTTTAATAATGACAACCATGCTTGACAAAATATTGCATATACCTTCAAAAATAGGCTAACATGACAATAAGGATATATACATAACAATAAATAGTCCTATGATGGTTATAAGGACAAAAGATAGCACATATGACCAGATAAATTATTATTGTCAAGCAAATACCAGATCTTGTGCAATACTAGATAAAGGAATGACCAGCCGGATTCCCCTATGTGGCATATCAACTGCAACTGCACACCCAAAAATAGGACCTATGGCTCACAAAATATTAATCACATGGAAAAATAGCCATAATGAAAAAAATAATATATATAATCATTTAGGCCTGCCCCCCAAAAATAAGAACCAGATTGAGGGACACCGCGGTGTCTTCAGGGGTGATAACATTGTAGGTTTGGGTCCAGGGGGGTCTACCTCTTTATGGGTTTATTTTTGTGTGTTTTGGACTTTAATAAATAAATTAATTAAGTGATATTTGATATGGATATCTTACATTTTTTGACATACCTTGGGTTGATCCCCTCTATTTTCTAATGTATTGTGGTTGGTGCCCTCCACCTTCTGTTTGAAACTTGGACAAGTCTCGCATCTTAACACCCGGCACTGCCGCCATCCCCTGGGAGCAGAGCGTGCGGCTGCATAGAAATACATGCAGCCATACGCTCCGCTCCCGAGTGTCGGTGGCAGTGCCGGGTGTTAAGATGCAAGACTCGTCTGAGTTTCTCACATGTGTGATCCCGGCCTAACTCTTTATTAATATTTTATTATGTTTATTACTAAACATCGGGCTTGGTATTATCTATCTATCTCTCTATTATCCATCTATCATTATATCTATCTAGCTATCTATAAATTCAAAAAAGAAGGCAGCACTCCATTTTTCTTTACAAATGTGCAGGATTTTAATCAGACCCACATGTCTGTGCGACGTTTCAGCTCTGAATGAGCCTTTCTCAAGCCTTGGCATGTGGGTCTGATTAAAATCCTGCACATTTGTAAAGAAAAATGGAGTGCTGCCTTCTTTTTTGAATTTATGGACTTTGGATAACCAGTGGACAGGTTGCCTGGAGGCCTTGCACCCAGAGATAAGTAAAAAGTGTTGTGCTGTTCCTTTTTTGTGAATATATCTAGCTATCTATAGATATATCTATCGGTAGATGATAGATAGATATTAGATAAATAGATACGATAGCTAGATACCATAGATACGATAGATAGATCTATCTATCGTATCTATCTATTATCTATCTATAGATGTATCTATCTGTGTGTCTAAACATTATTCTTCAATAGAGTATGCAAATGAAGAGGTTGGACAAGAAATGACATCACAATTCTTTTTTTTTGTATATCTTTATTTAGCTTACAAAAACACTTACAAATCCACATGAAAAACGCATCAAAAACACAGGTGACCTGCCAGTGACCTCAAAAGCAGATTTGGTGCAGAATTTACCTGCGTCAAATCCTGAGCAAATCCTGATGCAATCCTGACCGTGGTAACATACCCTAAGATTATAAGGACACGTGCACACTTTGAGTATTTCGTGAGTTTTTCACATCATTATTTGTAAGCCAAAACCAGGACTGGAACAGTCAGAGGAAAAGTATAACAGAAACACATCCAACATATCTACATTTTTTCCCCAGCCCTTCTTTTGGCTTTCAAATACTGAGGTAAAATAGTCAGTGTGTGCATGTGTCCTAACGTGACACATCTGCAATTTCCTGTCAGTGCTTCAGCTCCCATCTCACAGGCAGGCGGGGTTGCAATATTGTTAAAATACAGAGGACCTCCAGCAAATGTGCTTGCAAGGAGGCAAAGTTCAGTTTCAATTCTAGTATGATTGTTTCAGACTCGTAATGCCCCCTTTTATTAAAATAAGTCCTAGAGACGGATTCTCAGGGAGATCAGTGTCTGGCCCATAGCCTTTAAGAGGTCATTTGCATACAAGAAAAAAAATGGATAGCTCTGGAATAAAACATCGGATCGCAGATATCAAGGACTCCTTCTTTTCCTGTGACCCTACATGCCCTTATAGATGGCTTAGTTTGAAATCCTCCGATCATTGGACTTTGTGCTAGAATTACCCTTGTTTGATGCACTTTTCTTTCTCTTTACTAATTTATAACAGACTAGATGGAGGCCCAATGCTATCGCATCGGGAGGGCGGTAATGTCACGATGGGGGCAGGCTTTGCAGCATTGAGAATCTCTCCCCCCCATGTGCTCACCCACCTATCCACTCTCTCTTTCCCCATATTCTGACTTCTCCTGTCTGTGCTCTCTTCTTTGACCTGTCTACCCCAGTAGCGTGGCTACCGGAGGGGGCAGGCGCCCCATGCTGTGAGGGGGACCACTCGGAGGTACACTACTGTAACTGTACAGATACATTCTGCGGCAGAGCAGGGAGAATCAATCTCCCTGCTCTGCCGCTATGGGGCCCCTGAGCAGGCGGGGGGGCCCGGTGCCTGCAGTGGGCCTCCCGCCCATCATCGCATTGTGAGCTGTATCGGCAACTAGCCGATACAACTCACCAGATTGATGAGGGAAGAAGCGCTGCGCTCCTTACCCCATCATCCCATCAGCGTCTGACGTCACTCACAGACGCCGACACTGACAGCGGGCGCGGTGACGTCACCCGGCGCCCGCTGTCAGGACAGGAGCAGGGAGCACCGCTGGAGCGAGGAGGAAGAAAGGTGAGTATTTATTTTGTTTTATTTTTATGGGGGCTGCCTTATACACTACAGGATCTGCCTATGGGGGGAGAGTGCTGCCTTTTTAAACTACAGGTTCTGCCTATGGGGGGAGTGCTGCCTTATACATTACAGGATCTTCCTATGGGGGGAGTACTGCCTTATACTACAGGATCTGCCTATGGGGGGGAGTGCTGCCTTTTTACACTACAGGATCTGCCTATGGGGGGAGTGCTGCCTTATACACTACAGGATCTGCCTATGGGGGAGTGCTGCCTCATACACTACAGGATCTGCCTA
Source organism: Ranitomeya variabilis (assembly GCF_051348905.1). Taxonomy (NCBI): domain Eukaryota; kingdom Metazoa; phylum Chordata; class Amphibia; order Anura; family Dendrobatidae; genus Ranitomeya; species Ranitomeya variabilis. The sequence continues at coordinate 184,756,654 of NC_135233.1, read as the reverse complement.
TGGGGGGGGGTGCTGCCTTATTACACTACAGGATCTGCCTATGGGGGGAGTGCTACCTTATACACTACAGGATCTGCCTATGGGGGGGTGCTGCCTTATACACTACAAGATCTGCCTATGGGAGGGAGTGCTGCCTTTTTACACTGCAGGATCTGCCTATGGGGGGGTGCTGCCTTGTATACTACAGGATCTGCCTATGGGGGAAGTGCTGCCTTATACACTACAGCAGTGTTCCCCAACTCTGGTCCTCAAGAACCACCAACAGGTCATGTTTTCAGTATTTCCTTAGTATTGCACAGGTGATAATTGCATCACCTGTGCAATACTAAGGAAATCCTGAAAACATGACCTGTTGGTGGCTCTTGAGGACTGGAGTTGGGGAACACTGCACTACAGGATCTGCCTATGGGGGGGATACATTTTGTGAGGTAAAATATTGTTTAAAAACAGTCAGTGAAATATTTTACCTGACAAAATGAATCCTCTGTGATCCCCTGCTGTATTGTCATTATTGTCTTTTGCTTTCTTCCCTGCCCAGGAGATGTGGTATGCTCCGTACACAGTCAGACACGGACAATTTTTAAAATGAACTTTCGTTCTTGGGAAAACCCCTTTAATGTGACCAACTTCCTCTGCCTGTAGACACGTCGCTTATCTGCTGCCGGGATCAGCCGAATGATTCACGGCGCCTGCTCGGAATTCGCGCAGGCGCAGTAAATCAGACCGCCGCCATCTTTGTGTAGACAGATAGCGGCGGTCACATTAAAACTGCGCATGCGCTCCTCCTGTACATGGATGGCGGCGGTCAGTGAATCATTCGTCTGATCCCGGTGGCTTGTTCGCGACGTGTTCTGCTGGTGGTACTCCACAAGAGGCTGCGTACGGCATATACCGTGTGTGTGTGTGGTGCGTACGGCGTATACAGTGTGTGTCTGGTGCGACGGTGTTCCGCTGCTGGTACCTCGCAAGAGGCTGGTACCACAAACAGTTTCCGTATTGAGACACCCATCACTTGAGTGTCCCAATATGGCTGTCGGTGAACTTCCGCCGCTTGAAATTCTGGGATCTGGACAGAAGAGGATGTGAAGACATTACAAGGTAAGTATATATTAAGGTGACATCTTAAAAATAAGATTCTGGAATCCGTTTTCATCTTGTGAGCACATATTTATTGCAATATTCTTAAAGAGATTGTCCACTACTTTATAATTGATGACCTATCCTTACGATAGGTCATCAATATCTGATCTGTCGGGGTCTGACACTTGGCACCCCCAAGTTGGTCTCTGCGGTGGTGGTCGCCGGTTGGAACTGCTCAATTGCGGAGCTGCTCTGTCTTCTGACAGTGGCTGCGGCAGGTACTGCACATCCGCCTCCTACTCAAATCAATAGGAGGAGGATGGGCAGTACGCTGTCGCGGCCACTGTCGGCTCCACAATTGAACAGTTCCCACCAGCTGCCAACACCGAGAACAGTTAATCAACGGGGGGTGCTGGGTGTCAGAAAATTACTGATCAGACATTGATGACCTATCGTAAGGATAGTGGACAGCGTCTTTAGTATTGGAGAAAAACTAATCATGTTTGTTTCTTTTATCCTTAATAGGTTAGTGACTTTACTTGGAGTCATGATGGCACACAAGCATTAATATCATACCGAGATGGATTTGTACTTGTGGGATCAGTGAGTGGTCAACGACATTGGTCATCAGAGATAAACTTGGAAAGTCAAATCACCTGTGGTATTTGGACACCAGATGACCAGCAGGTATCATGAAATTATAAAACTGTATTCATATTTACATTTCTGAAAGGATGCACAATATTAAGCCCCATAAAGTCATTTTGTAGGTTAACCCCTTTATGACCTCAACTTTTTTCAGTTTTCGCTCTTCTTCCCAGAGCTTTAACTTTTTAGTTTTCCATCAATATGGCCATGTGAGGGCTTTTTTTTGCGGGATGAGTTGTACTTTTGAATGACACCATTGGTCATGTACTCGAAAATGGGAAAAAAAATTCCAAGTGCGGTGAAATTGCAAAAAAAGTGCTATCTCACTTGTTTTTTGTTTGGCTTTTTTGCTAGGTTCACTAAATGCTAAAACTGACCTGCCATTATGATTCTCCAGGTCATTACGAGTTCATAGACACCAAACATGTCTGTTATTTTTTATCTAAGTGGTGAAAAAAAATTCCAAAGTTTGCTAAAAAAAAATAAAAAATTGCACCATTTTCCAATACCCGTAGCGTCTCCATTTTTTGTGATCTGCGGTTGCCTGGGGGCTTATTTTTTGCGCGCCGAGCTGATGTTTTTAACCCCTTCATGACCTTGGGATTTTCCATTTTTCAGTGTTTGTTTTTCGCTCCCCTCCTTCCCAGAGCCATAACTTTTTATTTTTCTGTCAATTTGGCCATGTGAGGGCTTATTTTTTGCGGGACGAGTTGTACTTTTGAACGACATCATTGTTTTTACCATGTCGTGTACTAGAAAATGGGAAAAAAAATCCAAGTGCGGTGAAATTGCAAAAAAAGTGCAGTCCCACACTTGTTTTTTGTTTGGCTTTTTTGCTAGGTTCACTAAATGCTAAAACTAACCTGCCATTATGATTCTCCAGGTCAGTACGAGTTCATAGACACCTAACATGACTCCAATTTTCATGATCTGGGGTCGGTTGAGGGCTTATTTTTTGCGTGCCGAGCTGGCGTTTTTAATGATAGCATTTCGGTGCAGATACTTTCTTTTGATCCCCCTTTATTGCATTTTAATGCAATGTCGCGGCGACCAAAAAAACATTTCGAATTTTTTTCTCGTTACGCCGTTTAGCAATCAGGTTAATGCTTTTTTTTATTGATAGATCGGGCGATTCTGAACGCGGCGATACCAAATATGTGTAGGTTTGATTATTTTTTTATTGATTTATTTTGAATGGGGCGAAAGCGGGGGTGATTTAAACTTTTATATATTTTTTTTATTTTTTTCACATTTTTTTAAACTTTTTTTCTTACTTTTGCCATGCTTCAATAGCCTCCATGGGAGGCTAGAAGCTGGCACAACACGATCGGCTCTGCTACATAGCAGCGATCTGATGTTCGCTGCTATGTAGCAGAAATGCAGGTGTGCTGTGAGCGCCGACCACAGGGTGGCGCTCACAGCTGCCGGGGATCAGTAACCATAGAGGTCTCAAGGACCATTTTTTTTTGTATAGGAATTTTTTTGTTAGGAATTTTTCAAAACCATTTTTTTGGGACCATATCACATTTGAAGTGACTTTGGGAGCCTAAATGTCAGAAAATACCCAAAAGTTACACCATTTTTAGAACTGCACCCTTCAAACTACTCAAAACAAAATTCAAGAAGTTTATTAACCCTTAAGGTGCTTCGCAGGAATTAATGCAACGTGGAAGGAAAAAGTTTACATTCTACTGTTTTGTTTTTTTTCACAAAAAATGTTAATTTAGCCCCAATTTTTTTTTACAGAAGAAATTTTACTTAAAAATTTGTTGTGTAATTTCTCCTGAGTATGCCGATACCCTATCTGTTGGGGAAAACTACTGTTTGGTTGCATGGTAGAGCTTAGAAAGGAAGGAGCACCATTTGACCTTTTGAACTGAAAAATGGCTGAAATTGAGAGTGGACGCCATGTCGCATTTGGAGAGCCCTTAATGTGCCTAAACGGTGAAACCCCCCTGCATGTGACCCCATTTTGAAAAATACATCCCTCAAGGAATGTATCTAGTTGTGTGAGTTACAGAAGTTTATAACGTAGGGCCGTGAAAATAAAAAAAAATTCTCACAAAAATTGTATTTTAGCTCCAATTTTTTTATTTTCACAAGGGTAACAGGTGAAAATGCACCGTACAATTTTTGTGCAATTCCTTCTGAGTACGCCAATGCCCCATATGTGGTCGACAACTGCTTTTGAGGCACAGCGCAAAGCTCAGAAGGAAAGAATCGCCTTATTGGAGTTCAGATTTTGCTGGGTTTGAGGGTGCCATGTTTACATTGGCAGTGCCAGAACAGCAGAAACTCCCCATAAGTGACATTATTTTACAAGCTACACCTCTTAATGAATGAATGAATTTATCTACGGGTGCAGAGATCATATTAACACCATGGGTGTGTCACACAACCTTACACCATTGGGCAGTGAAGAGAATATGCTTACATTTTTGCGACAGAAATTTTGTTTTAGCCCCAAATTTTACATTTTCACAGGGGGAAACTGGCAAAGATGTTACCAAAATTTGTCACACAATTTCTGCTGAACATGACAATACCTCATATGTGGCTTTACAGTACTGCTTGGCCATATGGCGAGATTCGGGAGGGAGAGTGCGCTATTCGCCTCCTGGTGCTCAGATTTTCCTATTATACAGTATTTTGTGGACTCCGTATACAGAGCGCCTAAGTCCTAGAAGAGCAGTATATCCCCCTCAAGTGACCCCATTTTGGAAATTACACCCCTGCCAAATATGGGGACACTAAATGTGGTTTAGGCAAACTGTGAGGCTCAGAAGGGAGGGGACATTTAGATTTGGGAGTACAGAATTTGCTGGATCTCTTTTGGGCAGTGGGGAGTTCATAGCTTTTTTCCAAAGCCTCTGTACCATCAGTAACTTGGAAGACCCCTATATTTCAGATGACAAACATGAGTGGAAACTTGCTTTTTTTGTGGATTGGGTTGAAGCTTTTGTTGGGAACATTTTATTGAACATTTTGGATCATGTTTATCCTGCGCTCTACTCTGAATACTTATATCGGGGTTTCCATCTAAATCTCCGTATGACATGATTCAGATGAAACCCTCAAAGGATACATTCACTAGAATGAGGCAGCCCAGTTACTCTGGACTCAGTCTGGCCTTTGTTCAGCGGATCACAGGTCAGAAGACGTCCAGCTACAGCCTACCAGGCCAGCTACAGCCTACCAGGCCAGCCGCCAGTCAATCAGGCCAGCCACAGCCTACCAGGCCAGCCAACCAGGCCAGCCACAGCCTACCAGGCCAGTCGCCCGCCAACCAGGCCAGCCAACCAGGCCAACCACAGGCTACCAGGCCAGCCACAGCCTACCAGGCCAGCCACCAGCCAACCAATGTCTTCTTCTGGGAGCCCTCCCTTGCATCATCAGCGATGTGAGGTAAATACATAAATATATATATTTTTTCTTTTTGGTGATGTTAACGTAATATATATAGATTATTAATAAATAATTGTTGTTTAACAGGAAACTGCATTATCAGAGGTGCTTCCAGAAGGAGACGGACGGGGTGGAGAAATACCCGGAGCGGGCTTGCGTTTAGTAAGTTTCTTAGATGTATCGCAGAAACAGATCATCACAGACCTCACAGTATACACAACACATAAAAAACATCAGCACAGACATCACAGTAGACACAACACATAAAACAGATCATCACAGACATCACAGTACACACAACACATAAGCCTATATCCAAACACATAATATTGTTGGTTTTTTTTTTTTTTTTTGGGGGGGGGGGGGGTTTTAGTCTTCCGATTCTGGGTCTCGACGTAGAGGTCCTCAAAGCACCTCCCAGGGTTGTCAGCGTGAGCGTCGGGGCGATCGCCACAAAGTAAGTACCTTTTTTATTTAGATTTTTTTTTATTTTTCAACTTCATGTTGATGATTTGTGTCTGTTTTTGGGTTTTTTTTGTCTTTATCAGGCTACACAGCGTGCTCCGGACTCTGACGGTGAGGAGGCAAGTTTAGATATCGACCTCCTCATCGATCTAGTCCGAGAGTGGGAGCAGCTGTGGAACATGGGGGATCGCCACCACGCTGATCAAGGTGTGACCCGACGGCTCTGGGAGGAAGTATGTCACGAAGTAGTGGACAATTGGGAGGACCTTGAGGGTCGGGCCCAGAATCAAGCCCAGTTCAGTAACTTATGTTGCTGGATGTAGTGTGTTGAAAACTAACTAATTTGTGATTTCACTTCACAGGGGGGCAGAGTTATGAAGCGGTGGCTGTCACTCAGGGATCGCTTCAAGAAGGAGTTCAACAAAGAGATGCAGGCCCCTTGTGGATCGGGAGGATGCAGGAGCAAGTATAAGTCTAAAGCCCTGTCGTTCCTCCGGTCAACGATGGTGAGCAGAAGGTAAATATTCCCCACCCCATTTACTAAGTAAAAATGTTTACATGTGTAACCTTTTTTTTTGGTTTCAGCCAGGGCCAAGCAATAACAATATATTAATTACTCTTTTTTTCTTTTTTCTACAGCACCGTCTGCAGCACTCCGGAACCTGCAGAGTTGAACCCTTCTGGAGCGATCCTTCCGGAGTCCTCCACCGGGGACCACTTCGACAGACTAGACCCATCTGCACCTTCCATGCCTTCCCTCACATCTGGTCTCTCTGTCCCATCCACCTGCGCTGGAGCATCGTGGCAGACTTCGTTACATGAAGCTGCTGGTGAGGATGTAGCTTTTCCTTTATCCCACCCCTCTGACACTGCTGCCACCATTAGAACACCTTTAGGTTCTGGGCGGCAGGGCTGGGGGGGGGTCAGGAAAAGAGCTATGCACCCGAGTTCTTGCATCTAAATGCATCCTTCCAGAACTCATCCAGACCGTTGTCAGAAAATCACTGCTGGATTCAACCTACTGAACAGCAGTTTGCTTGAGTTGAGCACACGTCTGGATAGGATGCATTGAGATGGAAGTAAATCGCCAAATCACTCATTTTTCCATGTATCAGTCGAGTGCATAGCAAGCTATCTCCTGACCAGCAAATGCATGTAATGCAAGCCTGCCAGTTAGTGCTAGCGCAGGTTAGCTCCCAAGCACCTCCATCCGCCCCTGTAGTTTCTCCCGCACCTGTTCCCCCTCCAGCCACTGTCCCTCCTCCCCCTCCTATACAATACCATCTTCCTGCCCCGAATCAGCTTCCTGCCCCGTACCAGCTTCCTGCCCTGTACCAGCATCCTGCCTCATACTAGTTCCCAACATCATCTGTGCCTCCACTCCCTGCCCATCCTGTACTCCCTGCCCACTACCAACAGTCTCCTTCCACACGCGTCATGCCCCAAACACAACCCTCTTCTCCACCCACCACCTCTTCTGCCTCCCAATCCCTCCACCCTTTAAAGTTTACAAAATCCCATCCCTAATCCCGTTTTTTATTTCTCCCATTCTCTTTCTTTCTCTACCCCATCACCTTCTGTTTTACCTTCTGATCCGTCACCACCACAATTCTCTCTCCACACTCCCACTGTCGAAGTGGTCCGATCTGTCATCCCCTCCAGTACTATCTCCACCCCACACTACATGAATTGATAAATGTTTATATAAAAGGTTTTATAAAATTTATAAAAAATAAATTTATTTTTTGTTTAAAAAGTTTTGTCTTTCATTTATTTAATTATAAGGTACAACACTTTGGGTAAACTTTGGGTAAAACCCAACCAGGTACAATACTTTGGGTAAAAACAGGTACAATACTTTAAGTAAACTATGAGTAAAACCCAACCAGGTACAATACTTTGGGTAAAAACAGGTACAGTACTTTGGGTAAACTATGAGTAAAACCCAACCAGGTACAATACTTTGGGTAAAAACAGGGTAAAAACTTTGAGTAAACCAAGTACTATACTTAGGGTAAAACTAGGTCCAATACTTTGGGTAAAACAAGGTCCAATACTTTGGGTTACAAGGTGCAAGGTCCAAGACAGCTTTCAAACTATCTCATCCTGCCAGTCTACTCTTCCTTGAGGTGAAATAAAGTATTCTGCTAATTTTTCCCTCATTCTGGAAACTGACACAGAACTTCTAAAAGTAATGCTATGATAATCATTCAGGGTGGTTTCATCAATGTTGTCATCCATGGTAATATGTTCCTTGCATATTGTGAAATTTTGCAATACCACACAAGCTTTCACCACCTCATCCACAGTGTCAGTCTTCAGGTTGATAGCGGTCAACAGAACACGCCATTTGGATGTTAGAATGCCAAAAGCGCACTCCATTCTTCTCGCTCGTGTTAGGCGGTAATTAAAAACTTTTAGGTGGCATCAATCTACTACTTGAGTATGGCTTCAGCTGGTGTTCCGAGAGATGGAACGCTTCATCTCCAACACATACAAATGGCATTGGTGGCCTAGAGGTTTCAGGCAGCGGTCTTGGTGGTGGAAATTGGAAGGTGTTTCCATATAGATGACGCCCCATTGCAGATACTTTAAAAACTTGCGAGTCATTGGAGTGGCCATTGGCCCCAATATCGGCAGCTATAAACTTGTATTCTGCATCTGCAATGGCCATGAGCACAATGGAGAAATATTTCTTGTAGTTGAAATATTCTGAGCGAGATGCAGCAGGTTTGACGATGCGGATATGTTTCCTGTCCACTGCACCCAAGCAATTGGGAAACTGACACATTTTTTGTAATTTTTCTGCAATATCCAGCCAAATCTCCGTTGTGTGATGTGGGATAAATTCTTGATGCAAACAGTCCCTCAATACTAGCGATCTCGCTAAGTGAGACGGGGCCTTAAGGCTATGCAGTTTTCGAAGATTCAAAATCAATCTCCTTTTGTTGTATTCTTTTGCCTTTTGCATTAGTCATCTAATATTACCCATTACATCTCTTGTTCCTCTGCCTTTTCTGAATCCTGCTTGCTACTCTGGCAGCTCTTTGTCAAAGTAAAGCTGTAGACTTCTTTGTAAGATCTTCATTAGTTTTTTGCTGGCATGAGGTATGAGAACAGTAGTAAGATGGTTTCCAAAGTCTGTAGCATCTCACTTCTTCAAAATAAGAATAAACACATATCTTGTGTTTACTAGTTGCCCATATCTGTAGACACAAGCATTTGATAACATCAACTGGTACCTCAGAAGACTTTATTAGGTCTATTGGAATATTGTCACATCCTTGTAACGTTGTTTTTTGGCAAAAATGTTATAATAGCAATGACATTTTCTTTAACCCCTTAACAACATGTAAAGTCTATTTACTTCATATGTCGTGTCAAAAAACAAATCAGTATAGTAGGGTTTAGTGAAAGGAAAATCAAGTGTGAAGCAAAAAAAACCCCTTAAAAAATAACTTGTATTTATAAAAAGTGAAATATACAAAAAATTCTCTTCTTAAAAAGAGGAGTTATAGAGGGTCTGGTAATGATAATCCCATAGAGTTTATCCACTGGGATACAAAACACAAAAACAGCACATTGATTTGGCGCTAAAGAATAAATGACAAAATACGAAGAGTCTAGGGAAGATAGATTGTGCGTTACCCTATATGTATCCCTTCCTGTCAGCAGACATTGGCACGCTGGGTAGCGAAATAGCGCACCCAGTCCACGTCGACTGGCCATCCATGACCCTCACCGAGACTCCTTAACAAAGCCACCACCAAACATCTAAGTAAAGTGCTTATAGTGCATAATAAAATGTGTGATCCTGTGTGCCTAGTCTCTACTGAGCTGTGCAGGAATATGGCTCAATATTACAGAGGAGAGGTAATACTTGCATAGGTATATATTTTGTATGTCTTTATATATGCTAATATCTCAGTGTGGTGTAAAGATGTTGAGAAGCCAGGACAATCTGATGATAAATGGGCTACTGGAGCAAACCATACATGGTCAAGGCAAGAGACCCTGCATCTGATGAAATGCTACTATTACAGCAGACCAAATGAGAGAGGATATATGAAGCGTATGAGGAAACTCTGGATGGATACAAGACCTGCATGTCCACTGACGTTGAAACAACTAAATTGTCTCTTCAGAGAGGAAGAGGACTAGAACTCTAGTGCCACCTATTGGAAGTAGCAATCCTAACAGTGAATGTCGACCCTTTAACGAGCCTTGTCACATGACTTAGGACAATAGCCAAACCAGAATCTCAATTTGCAGACTCTGTTTCGGGGTACTGCCCCTCGTCAGTGCAAAGTGGAGATCTGGTTTGGCTGATTGAGAGGCTTCTGACCGGGATCCAAGAAGTATCGTTTCTCCTTGCGGAGAGTGACATGATAAGCATGTCGAGGTGAGGAGACTTAAAGCCGCAATGCTCCTCTGGGAAATATGCAAATTGTCTCTTCAGAGAGGAAGAGGACTAGAACTCTAGTGCCACCTATTGGAAGTAGCAATCCTAACAGTCAATGTCGACCCTTTAATGAGCCTTGTCACATGACTTAGGATAATAGCCAAACCAGAATCTCAATTTGCAGACACTGTTTCGGGGTACTGCCCCTCGTCCATGCAAAGTGGAGATCTGGTTTGGCTGATTGAGAGGCGTCTGACCGGGATCCAAGAAGTATCGTTTCTCCTTGCGGAGAGTGACATGATAAGCATGTCGAGGTGAGGAGACTTAAAGCCGCAATGCTCCTCTGGGAAATATGCAAATTGTCTCTTCAGAGAGGAAGAGGACTAGAACTAGTTGAAACAACTAGTCACCCAACTTTTCAATGTTATTATGAGAAAGCTGTTATCACAACTTGAGATGGATCAACTGCACTGCAGATCCACCCCACATGAAGACCTGGAAGAGCAACATGTGCAACCTCCTGAAAGTCATGCAACTAGAGAGCACTGCAGCTGATCTGAAACAGAAGATCTTAGATAAACTAAATACCATCTATACCAGAGATCAAATGCCAAGGCTCAGCAAAGAAACACCCCCAGACAGTATGCTAGAAGATGCCAATAGAGAAATTGCATCAATGCCTACCTCCACCATAACTCAAACTAATAGAATGATCTATGCTACTGCCTCAGCAATCATGGAAATGCTTGGCTATACAACCAGCAAGAACAACAGATGTACGTGCACCCCTTGGAAAAGAAGACTGGAGACAAAAATCATGGTGACACAAAGGGAAGTCAGCCAACTAACAGAAATACAGAAGGGTGTAAAGATCAAGAATAAGACCAAGCTGGACAAATACAAAGGCCTGACCCCAACTGAAGCCCTAGAGACTGCTAAACAAAGGCTCCAAGCACTTGCTGCAAGATTAGGGAGATACACTAGAGAAGCTGTGGCCAAGAAGATATATGCCCTGTTCTCCCAAGAACAATCCAAGTTGTACTCCAAACTACAGAGTTAACAGCACAAAGATAGCAACTCCACCAAAAGCAGAGACTGAACAATACTGGAGGAACATATGGGAGAAGGAAAAAACACACAACACCAGTGCAATGTGGCTGCAAAACCTGAGAATGAAACACAGCAACCACCTAGAGCAAGAACCAGTCACCATTAGAGATCCAACAGTGGGTCAAGAACCTGAAGAGCTGGACAGCACCTGGGCCAGACATGATCCACACCTACTGACTAAAGAAATTAACAGTGGTACATGAATGCATGGCTAAGTAGATGAACCAACTGCTAGAAGCAGGCCACCACCCAGCTTGGCTAACACAAGGAAGAATAGTGCTAATCATGGAGGATCCTCGCAAAGGAACAGTTCCATCCAACTACCACGCAATAACCTGCCTTACAACAACATAGAAACTCCTGTCAGGCATCATAGCCACCAAGCTACAGAACCATATGAATCAGTACATGAATCCAGCTGTTACTAATGGAATCGGAGGCACAGATGGTGTAGTTCAGATTTGTTTTTATTGTAATTTTTACGTGGAACCTCAGGACCACGGTCCGGGGGGCTCCGAAGGGGGCGTGACTACGTGAGCCCCAGACACCCGTGGTAAGACGCCTCGAACAGAGTGGTAATGGGATGCCTGGGGGACACGGGTGCTACCTCCAGTTAGACTCCGGACTCGTGGTAGCTGACCCAGCGGGACAGATGGACAAGCAGGGTTAGCGGGTGACATAGAGCTAACCGGTGGGTACCGGGGGTACGGGCAGAAGCTGGTTCCAGCGATACTGACATTGTCCAGAGGTTCGGGTAACTGAATGGCGGGACCAGACGGAACTGAAGTAAGCAGATTGGAGATGGTCCAGGAAAGCCAGGTAACGGGTAGCAGTCTGTGGAGACAAACAGTGTAAGCAGAGCATTAGCAGAAAACTTCAGAAACAGAAGCCCAAGCTAGCAGGAACCAGAAGTTAGCAACTGAGGATACTTGTTGCTCCGGCACCCTCCCTATGATGGAGGGGCTAGAAATAGTAATCATTAACACGCCATTGGTCAGAAACACATTTTGGAAAATGCGCGCTGTCTCCGGTAGCGAGCGTGCGCGCGCGACCTAAGCACACTGCTGGAGGATCAGCTAGCTGTATGCCAGGAAGCAGAGGGGGAAGGTGAAGCAGAGGCCCTGTCAAGACAGCTTGGAGCTGGCACAGAGTGGGAGTCCCGACGGGGACCCCGCGAAGGTACAAAGACCGGACCGGTTGTAACACCAGCTCAGAAAGGCATTGGGACTGACAGCAGAGGCTCTAAGCGCCAACTCCTAGTAAATAGAGCAGTCACTCAAGACTCAAGATCCAGACAGACCAATCTCAGCACAACCTGGATTGACTACAGGAAAGCCTATGAATCAGTGCCACACACACATGGATCTGTGAATGCTTGGCTCTCTACAATGTCAACAGGAAATTAAGACCCTTCCTCAGAAACTCAATGGGGCTCAAGACAACTAGCACAAGTGATCATCAAATGCGGTATATACCAAGGTGATGCACTGTCCCCATTGCTGTCCTGCATAGGCTTGAACCCCTTCAGTCAGATAATTACAGAGTCTGGCTATGGATACAAGTTCAAGGGTGGAAACACCATAGGCCACCTCCTCTACATGGGGAACATCAAGCTGTATGCGAAAAACGAACGTGACATCAATTCATTGATCACCCTGACAATGATCTACTGCGAAGACATCGGCATGTCCTTCGGACTGGAGAAGTGCAGCCGATTGGTACTAAAGAGAGGCAAGGTAGTCAGGACTGATGAAATGAATTTACCAGAAGGGCAAATGGCAGATGTGCAGACATGCTACAAGTACCTCTGCATCCCACAGGGATACGGTAACCATGATGAGGAGGCAAGGAAAGCAGCAACTTCCAAATACCATCAAAGGGTAAGACAGGTAATGAAGAGCCAGCTCAATGGGAAGAATAAAATCCGCACCATCAATACATATGCCCTGCAAGTTATCAGATACCCTGCTGGCATAGTGTGCTGACAAAATGAAGAGATGGAAGCTGCAGATATGAAAACATGAAAGCTCACAATGAATGGAGGTCTTCACCCCAAGTCTAACATCCGAAGATTGTATACCAACAGAAATGAGGGTGGTCGAGGCTTGATAAGCATCCAAGCCACCATCACTGATGAAACAAGGAGTGTCTAGGGATACATCAGAAAAATGGCACCAACAGATGAGATGCTGAGAGCCTAAGGCAGCAACAACAACAGATCTGGAAGGAAGAACAGGAACATGAAGCGCCATGGGAAGTCAATCCGCTGCATGGGATGTTCCATCGACAGATGATGGAGGTGGCTGACATTTAGAAATCCTACCAATGGCTGGAGAAAGCTGGACTCCAAGACAGCACAGAGGCACTCATCATAGCGGCATAAGAGCAAGCACTAAGTACCAGATCCATAGAAGCAGGAATCTACCACACAAGACAAGACCCAAGGTGCAGACTATGCAAAGAAACCTCAGAAACAGTCCAACACATAGTGGCAAGATAAAAAATGCAAGCAGGAACAGAGTATACCGAATGCCACAACCAAGTAGCAGGAATTGTATAAGGTAACATCTGCAGAGTCCAGGGGGAAGACCCCAGAGAAAGTGGTGGAGAATGAAAGGGCTAAAATCATGTGGAGCTTCAAGATCCAGACGGATAAGCAGGTGTTGGCTAATCAACCAGATATTGTGATTGTAGACAAGGATCAGAAGATAGCAATGATAATAGATATGGCAGTGCCAAGTGACAGCAATATCAGAAAGAAGGAATATGAGAACCTGGAGAAATACCAGGGCCTCAAAGGAGAACTGGAGAAGATGTGGAAGGTGAAGGCAACAGTGATTCCAGTGGTGATAGGAGCACTTGGAGCAGTGACCCCTAAATTAGGAAAATGGCTACAACAGATCCCGGGAGCAACATCTGAACTCTCTATCCAGAAAAGTGCAATGCTGGGAACAACTAAGATCCGGGCAGAACCCTCAAACTCCCAGGCCTCTGGTAGAGAACCCGATAATGAGAAAGGACAACAAAGACCACCCCCATTGGGGGGTGAGAAGGAAGTTTTAAAACATCTATGTGAATATTACCTCTCCTCTGTAATGTTGAGCCATATTCCTGCACGACTCAGTATAGACTAGGCACATAGGATTAGACATTTCTTTAGGCACCATAAGCACTTTACTTAGGTGTTTGGTAGAGGCTTTGTTAAGGAGTCCTGGTGAGGGTCAAGGAGGGCCAGTTGACGTGGAGTGGGGTGCCATTTCACTACCCAGGGTGCCAACCTCCGCTGTTAGATGCTGTCACCCTATATGTATCCCTTCCTATTTTCCCTAGACTCTTCCTATTTTGTCATTTATTCAGTAGCACCAAATCAATGCTCTATTTTGATGTTTTGTATCCCAGTGGATAAACTCTATAAGGGTTTTTTTTTTTTTGCTTTATACATGGTTTTCCTTACATCATATGTGGTGTTCCTGACTTTTGATGTTGGCTCTGGCACTGAGTCTGCATCTTTCTCCTCACATGACAGCTGATTTAATCAGCTGTCATGTGCCTTTAACTCCTTAGCGACATGCACCGTACTAGTACTGCTCTGCCGGAGGTGCGTTCCAGCAAAGAGTAGTATTTATACAGCGGCACGATCGCGCGGCCTCACAATGAGTGCCACGGCGATCGCATGCGGGTGTCAGCTGTATGTTATAGCTGACACCCTGCAGAAGTGCCCCCGATCAATGCTAGCACCGATCGTGAGCATTTAACCCCTCTGATGCCGCTGTCAGTAGTGACCGCAGCATAGAGAAATGCCCTCCCTGCGCGCTTCCATCAGAACAACGCGGTGCAATCGTGTTATTCTGATAGTCTCCATGGAGACCCCTGGCACCAAGATGGCTGCGGGGTCCTGCAGGGAAGGTGGCTTGTAAGCGCCTGCTCTCCAGGCGCCGGCATGCCTCGTTCCCTGCCTGTCAGATTCTGATCTGATACTTTGCAGTGCAGAGTGTCAGATCAGTGATCTGATCTAAAATAGTAATGTCCCATCCTGGGACAATGTAATAAAGTAAGAAAAAATGTATATTATAAAGTATAAAAATGTTTTTTAAAGAAAAAAAGAAATAAATATTCTTCAAAGAAATACATTTATTTATGTAAATAATAATTAAAAAAAACAATAAAAGCACACATATTTGGTGTTGCCACGTCCATAACGTCCCACTCTATAAAATGGTCCCACTAGTTAACCCCTTCAGTAAACACCGTAAAAAATATAAATAAAAAACTAGGGCAAAAAACATGCTTTATCATCAAACAATGCTTTATTTACCGCCGAACAAAAAGTGCAATAAAACGCGATTAAAAAGACACATGCAAATAAAAATAGTACGACTTAAAATGTTATCTTCTCAGCAAAAAACAAGCCGCCATAAAGCTACATCAGCAGAAAAATAAAAAAGTTATAGCTTATTGTTCTATAATAGAACAACACCATCAATGTGTGTATATATTCATGCACTCAGACAGACCATTTTTACATATAACTAACTAAATACCCTTACTTTTCTTTTATAGTAAATACATTTACACTATCTTTGATTTGACCTGTGCCACTATCAAAACCGCTCATCTCACTCTATCAAGCAGGTACATTTCACATCAGTAGTGATATTACTTAAATGCAACGTAGGACATAGCGCGGGTGTGTGTACACTGTGTGCGTACATATTTCTACCTTTTTAGTTTTTTATACCCTAGTAGTGATATAGGGTTCCACCTGCTGCAGTCCGCCTCTTTCAAACGTAACAGCGCCGCTATCCTCTACTACCTCCTTAATGTTGTAGAGATGTGTTTGCTGCTAGAACTCTGTGTGGCATTGACCTGGTCTCTAATCTGAGCTGCTGTTAACCTGCGATTTCTGAGGCTGGTGACTCGGATAAACTTCTCTTCAGAAGAAGAGGTGACTCTTGGTCTTCCTTTCCTGGGGCGGTCCTCATGTGAGCCAGATTCTTTGTAGCTCTTGATGGTTTTTGCAACTGCACTTGGGGACACTTTCAAAGTTTTCCTAATTTTTCAGACTGACTGACCTTCATTTCTTAAAGTAGCTATGGCCACTCGTTTTTTCTTTACTTAGCTGCTTTTTTCTTGCCATAATACAAATTCTAACAGTCTATTCAGTAGGACTATCAGCTGTGTATCCACCAGACTTCTGCTCAACATAACTGATGGTCCCAACCCCATTTATAAGGCAAGAAATCCCACTTATTAAACCTGACAGCGCACACCTTTGAAGTGAAAACCTTTCCCGGTGACTACCTCTTGAAGCTCATCAAGAGAATGCAAAAAGTGTGCAAAGCAGTCATCAAAGCAAAAGGTGGCTACTTTGAAGAACCTAGAATATAAGACATATTTTCCGTTGTTTCACACTTTTTTGTTAAGTATATAATTCCACATGTGTTAGTTCATAGTTTTGATGCCTTCAGTGTAAGTTTACAATTTTCATAGTCATGAAAGTTCAGAAAAATCTTTAAGTGTTCCCTTTATTTTTTTGAGCAGTGTATATAAACTAAAATACTAGGATTTAAAAATTGCTGGATTTCATGCACCTCTTAATGAATGAGGAGTATCTGACTTAAAAACGCTCTCTCGTCAAGATGAATCGATGCCATGGTGCACCAAGTTATACAATATTAATTTGTAATTTAAAGGGCACCTACCACCCCGTTTTTTAAAGATTAGATAAAAAAAGTGTGAAATAGGGGCAGAGCTGGGCTTTACATTCGTGCCTTTTTGGTGCCTATATTCCCCAGTTAGGTTGCCGAAATACCTTTTTGAAGTGGCCGTTTTGTCCTGTCAATCAACTTGGTCAGGTCGGATGGGCGTGGCTAAATAGCGGTTCCTCCCCCCCCGCTTCTCGGCGTTTCTTTCGTAAACGCGATCTGTGAATGGCACAGATCGCGCTTTTTATTAGCAGTTGCGCAGTTAGTTTTCCTCCGGCGCCTGCGCATTATGTTTTGCCCAACTGTTGGCATAGCATAATTACCATCACTGCGCATGCGCGGGTCGTAACGTGCCCCGGAAGTGATCATATGGGCACACTGTTTACCTGGATGCCGGGCCCGAACTGCGAGCGTAAGTTTGGTGCCAAAATCGCTCGTCTGCCTATCGTTCTATCCAGTGGCGTAGGAAGGGGGGTGCGGGCCGCCCCGGGCGGCACAATGCCGGGGGCGGCTCCGACCCAGGGAGGAGGAAGAAGAAAGAAAAAAAATTGAGAGGCGGGCCCTTTTAATCTTCGGGCGGCGCCGACGCCACCACCACCGCCACGGCCGCCATACCAGCTGGCATTGGGCCCCCCATTCTAATACTCACCTCTCCTGGTTCCTGCGGCAGCTGCAGCGTCTTCGGCTCCCTCTGACTCTGCGACGTCTCAGGGCAGAGGGTGCGATGACGTCATCACTGCGCGCTCAGCCTCTCTGTCCTGAGCGTTGCAGAGCCAGAGAGACGCTGAGTGCAACGGGACCTGTACTGGGAACGGGAGAGGTGAGGATTTTCCTTTTTTTTTTTTTTTCTTTATGTCTTACACAGACAGATTGCTGGAGACAGCCTGGGGGCAGATTGCTGGAGACAGCCTGGGGGCAGATTGCTGGAGACAGCCTGGGGGCAGATTGCTGGAGACAGCCTGGGGGCAGATTGCTGGAGACAGCCTGGGGGCAGATTGCTGGAGACAGCCTGGGGGCAGATTGCTGGAGACAGCCTGGGGGCAGATTGCTGGAGACAGCCTGGGGGCAGATTGCTGGAGACACACTGGGGGCAGATTGCTGGAGACACACTGGGGGCAGATTGCTGGAGACAGACTGGGGGCAGATTGCTGGAGACAGACTGGGGGCAGATTGCTGGAGACAGACTGGGGGCAGATTGCTGGAGACACACTGGGGCAGATTGCTGGACACACTGGGGGCAGATTGCTGGAGACACACTGGGGGCAGATTGCTGGAGACACACTGGGGGCAGATTGCTGGAGACAGACTGGGGGCAGATTGCTGGAGACACACTGGGGGCAGATTGCTGGAGACACACTGGGGGCAGATTGCTGGACACACTGGGGGCAATGCTGGAGACACTGGGGGAGATTGCTGGACACACTGGGGGCAATGCTGGACACTGGGGCAGATTGCTGGACACACTGGGGGCAATGCTGGAGACACTGGGGCAGATTGCTGGACACACTGGGGGCAATGCTGGAGACACACTGGGGGCAGATTGTTTGAGACACACTGGGGCAGATTGCTGAACACACTGGGGGCAATGCTGGACACACTGGGGCAGATTGCTGGACACACTGGGGGCAATGCTGGACACTGGGGCAGATTGCTGGAGACACACTGGGGGCAGATTGCTGGAGACACACTGGGGGCAGATTGCTGGAGACACACTGGGGGCAGATTGCTGGAGACACACTGGGGGCAGATTGCTGGAGACACACTGGGGGCAGATTCTGGACACTGGGGGCAGATTGCTGGAGACACACTGGGGGCAGATTGCTGGAGACACACTGGGGGCAATGCTGGAGACACTGGGGGAGATTGCTGGACACACTGGGGGCAATGCTGGACACTGGGGCAGATTGCTGGACACACTGGGGGAAATGCTGGAGACACTGGGGGCAGATTGTTTGAGACACACTGGGGCAGATTGCTGAACACACTGGGGCAATGCTGGACACACTGGGGCAGATTGATGGACGCACTGGGGGCAATGCTGGAGACACTGGGCAGATTGCTGGAGACACTGGGGGCAATGCTGGACACTGGGGCAGATTGCTGAACACACTGGGGCAGATTGCTGGACACACTGGGGGCAATGCTGGACACTGGGGCAGATTGCTGGAGACACACTGGGGGCAGATTGCTGGAGACACACTGGGGGCAGATTGCTGGAGACACACTGGGGGCAGATTGCTGGAGACACACTGGGGGCAGATTGCTGGAGACACACTGGGGGCAGATTGCTGGAGACACACTGGGGCAGATTGCTGGAGACACACTGGGGGCAGATTGCTGGAGACACACTGGGGGCAGATTGCTGGAGACACACTGGGGGCAGATTCTGGACACTGGGGCAGATTGGTGGACACACTGGGGCAGATTGCTGGAGACACACTGGGGGCAGATTGCTGGAGACACACTGGGGGCAGATTGCTGGAGACACACTGGGGGCAATGCTGGAGACACACTGGGGGCAATGCTGGACACACTGGGGCAGATTGCTGGACACTGGGGGCAATGCTGGACACTGGGGCAGATTGCTGGACACACTGGGGGCAATGCTGGACACTGGGGCAGATTGCTGGACACACTGGGGGCAATGCTGGACACTGGGGCAGATTGCTGAACACACTGGGGCAATGCTGGACACACTGGGGCAGATTGATGGACGCACTGGGGGCAATGCTGGAGACACTGGGCAGATTGCTGGAGACACTGGGGGCAATGCTGGACACTGGGGCAGATTGCTGAACACACTGGGGCAGATTGCTGGACACACTGGGGGCAGATTGTTGGACACTGGGGCAGATTGCTGGACACACTGGGGGCAATGCTGGACACACTGGGGGCAATGCTGGACACACTGGGGGCAATGCTGGACACACTGGGGGCAATGCTGGACACACTGGGGCAGATTGCTGGACACACTGGGGGCAATGCTGGACACACTGGGGGCAATGCTGGACACACTGGGGCAGATTGCTGGAGACACACTGGGGGCAATGCTGGAGACACACTGGGGGCAATTCTGGACACACTGGGGCAGATTGCTGGACACTGGGGGCAATGCTGGACACTGGGGCAGATTGCTGGACACACTGGGGGCAATGCTGGACACTGGGGCAGATTGCTGAACACACTGGGGCAGATTGCTGGACACACTGGGGGCAGATTGTTGGACACTGGGGCAGATTGCTGGACACACTGGGGGCAATGCTGGACACACTGGGGGCAATGCTGGACACACTGGGGGCAATGCTGGACACACTGGGGGCAATGCTGGACACACTGGGGCAGATTGCTGGACACACTGGGGGCAATGCTGGACACACTGGGGGCAATGCTGGACACACTGGGGCAGATTGCTGGAGACACACTGGGGGCAATGCTGGAGACACACTGGGGGCAATTCTGGACACACTGGGGCAGATTGCTGGACACTGGGGGCAATGCTGGACACTGGGGCAGATTGCTGGACACACTGGGGGCAATGCTGGACACTGGGGCAGATTGCTGAACACACTGGGGCAGATTGCTGGACACACTGGGGGCAGATTGTTGGACACTGGGGCAGATTGCTGGACACACTGGGGGCAATGCTGGACACACTGGGGGCAATGCTGGACACACTGGGGCAGATTGCTGGACACACTGGGGGCAGATTGCTGGAGACACACTGGGGGCAGATTGCTGGAGACACACTGGGGGCAGATTGCTGGAGACACACTGGGGGCAGATTGCTGGAGACACACTGGGGGCAGATTGCTGGAGACACACTGGGGGCAGATTGCTGGAGACACACTGGGGGCAGATTGCTGGAGACACACTGGGGCAGATTGCTGGAGACACACTGGGGCAGATTGCTGGACACACTGGGGGCAGATTGCTGGAGACACACTGGGGGCAGATTGCTGGAGACACACTGGGGGCAATGCTGGAGACACTGGGGGAGATTGCCCCCAGTGTGTCCAGCATTGCCCCCAGTGTGTCCAGCAATCTGCCCCAGTGTCCAACAATCTGCCCCCAGTGTGTCCAGCAATCTGCCCCAGTGTGTTCAGCAATCTGCCCCAGTGTCCAGCATTGCCCCCAGTGTCTCCAGCAATCTGCCCAGTGTCTCCAGCATTGCCCCCAGTGCGTCCATCAATCTGCCCCAGTGTGTCCAGCATTGCCCCAGTGTGTTCAGCAATCTGCCCCAGTGTCCAGCATTGCCCCCAGTGTGTCCAGCAATCTGCCCCAGTGTCCAGCATTGCCCCCAGTGTGTCCAGCAATCTGCCCCAGTGTCCAGCATTGCCCCCAGTGTCCAGCAATCTGCCCCAGTGTGTCCAGCATTGCCCCCAGTGTGTCTCCAGCATTGCCCCCAGTGTGTCTCCAGCAATCTGCCCCCAGTGTGTCTCCAGCAATCTGCCCCCAGTGTGTCTCCAGCAATCTGCCCCAGTGTGTCCACCAATCTGCCCCAGTGTCCAGAATCTGCCCCCAGTGTGTCTCCAGCAATCTGCCCCCAGTGTGTCTCCAGCAATCTGCCCCCAGTGTGTCTCCAGCAATCTGCCCCAGTGTGTCTCCAGCAATCTGCCCCCAGTGTGTCTCCAGCAATCTGCCCCCAGTGTGTCTCCAGCAATCTGCCCCCAGTGTGTCTCCAGCAATCTGCCCCCAGTGTGTCTCCAGCAATCTGCCCCCAGTGTGTCTCCAGCAATCTGCCCCAGTGTCCAGCATTGCCCCCAGTGTGTCCAGCAATCTGCCCCAGTGTGTCCAGCATTGCCCCCAGTGTGTTCAGCAATCTGCCCCAGTGTGTCTCAAACAATCTGCCCCCAGTGTGTCTCCAGCATTGCCCCCAGTGTGTCCAGCAATCTGCCCCAGTGTCTCCAGCATTTCCCCCAGTGTGTCCAGCAATCTGCCCCAGTGTCCAGCATTGCCCCCAGTGTGTCCAGCAATCTCCCCCAGTGTCTCCAGCATTGCCCCCAGTGTGTCTCCAGCAATCTGCCCCCAGTGTGTCTCCAGCAATCTGCCCCCAGTGTGTCCAGCAATCTGCCCCAGTGTGTCTCCAGCAATCTGCCCCAGTGTGTCTCCAGCAATCTGCCCCCAGTGTGTCTCCAGCAATCTGCCCCCAGTGTGTCTCCAGCAATCTGCCCCCAGTGTGTCTCCAGCAATCTGCCCCAGTGTCCAGCATTGCCCCCAGTGTGTCCAGCAATCTGCCCCAGTGTGTCCAGCATTGCCCCCAGTGTGTTCAGCAATCTGCCCCAGTGTGTCTCAAACAATCTGCCCCCAGTGTGTCTCCAGCATTGCCCCCAGTGTGTCCAGCAATCTGCCCCAGTGTCTCCAGCATTGCCCCCAGTGTGTCCAGCAATCTGCCCCAGTGTCCAGCATTGCCCCCAGTGTGTCCAGCAATCTCCCCCAGTGTCTCCAGCATTGCCCCCAGTGTGTCCAGCAATCTGCCCCAGTGTGCCCAGCAATCTGCCCCCAGTGTGTCCAGCAATCTGCCCCCAGTGTGTCTCCAGCATTGCCCCCAGTGTGTCTCCAGCAATCTGCCCCCAGTGTGTCTCCAGCAATCTGCCCCCAGTGTGTCTCCAGCAATCTGCCCCAGTGTGTCCACCAATCTGCCCCAGTGTCCAGAATCTGCCCCCAGTGTGTCTCCAGCAATCTGCCCCCAGTGTGTCTCCAGCAATCTGCCCCCAGTGTGTCTCCAGCAATCTGCCCCAGTCTGTCTCCAGCAATCTGCCCCCAGTCTGTCTCCAGCAATCTGCCCCCAGTCTGTCTCCAGCAATCTGCCCCCAGTGTGTCTCCAGCAATCTGCCCCCAGTGTGTCTCCAGCAATCTGCCCCCAGTGTGTCTCCAGCAATCTGCCCCAGTGTCCAGCATTGCCCCCAGTGTGTCCAGCAATCTGCCCCAGTGTGTCCAGCATTGCCCCCAGTGTGTTCAGCAATCTGCCCCAGTGTGTCTCAAACAATCTGCCCCCAGTGTGTCTCCAGCAATCTGCCCCCAGGCTGTCTCCAGCAATCTGCCCCCAGGCTGTCTCCAGCAATCTGCCCCCAGGCTGTCTCCAGCAATCTGCCCCCAGGCTGTCTCCAGCAATCTGTCTGTGTAAGACATAAAGAAAAAAAAAAAAAAGGAAAATCCTCACCTCTCCCGTTCCCAGTACAGGTCCCGTTGCACTCAGCGTCTCTCTGGCTCTGCAACGCTCAGGACAGAGAGGCTGAGCGCGCAGTGATGACGTCATCGCACCCTCTGCCCTGAGACGTCGCAGAGTCAGAGGGAGCCGAAGACGCTGCAGCTGCCGCAGGAACCAGGAGAGGTGAGTATTAGAACGGGGGGCCCAATGCCAGCTGGTATGGCGGCCGTGGCGGTGGTGGTGGCGTCGGCGCCGCCCGAAGATTAAAAGGGCCCGCCTCTCAATTTTTTTTCTTTCTTCTTCCTCCAGATTGCTGGACACTGGGGGCAATGCTGGACACTGGGGCAGATTGCTGGACACACTGGGGGCAATGCTGGACACTGGGGCAGATTGCTGGACACACTGGGGGCAATGCTGGACACTGGGGCAGATTGCTGAACACACTGGGGCAATGCTGGACACACTGGGGCAGATTGATGGACGCACTGAGGGCAATGCTGGAGACACTGGGCAGATTGCTGGAGACACTGGGGGCAATGCTGGACACTGGGGCAGATTGCTGAACACACTGGGGCAGATTGCTGGACACACTGGGGGCAGATTGTTGGACACTGGGGCAGATTGCTGGACACACTGGGGGCAATGCTGGACACACTGGGGGCAATGCTGGACACACTGGGGGCAATGCTGGACACACTGGGGGCAATGCTGGACACACTGGGGCAGATTGCTGGACACACTGGGGGCAATGCTGGACACACTGGGGGCAATGCTGGACACACTGGGGCAGATTGCTGGAGACACACTGGGGGCAATGCTGGAGACACACTGGGGGCAATTCTGGACACACTGGGGCAGATTGCTGGACACTGGGGGCAATGCTGGACACTGGGGCAGATTGCTGGACACACTGGGGGCAATGCTGGACACTGGGGCAGATTGCTGAACACACTGGGGCAGATTGCTGGACACACTGGGGGCAGATTGTTGGACACTGGGGCAGATTGCTGGACACACTGGGGGCAATGCTGGACACACTGGGGGCAATGCTGGACACACTGGGGGCAATGCTGGACACACTGGGGGCAATGCTGGACACACTGGGGCAGATTGCTGGACACACTGGGGGCAATGCTGGACACACTGGGGGCAATGCTGGACACACTGGGGCAGATTGCTGGAGACACACTGGGGGCAATGCTGGAGACACACTGGGGGCAATTCTGGACACACTGGGGCAGATTGCTGGACACTGGGGGCAATGCTGGACACTGGGGCAGATTGCTGGACACACTGGGGGCAATGCTGGACACTGGGGCAGATTGCTGAACACACTGGGGCAGATTGCTGGACACACTGGGGGCAGATTGTTGGACACTGGGGCAGATTGCTGGACACACTGGGGGCAATGCTGGACACACTGGGGGCAATGCTGGACACACTGGGGCAGATTGCTGGACACACTGGGGGCAGATTGCTGGAGACACACTGGGGGCAGATTGCTGGAGACACACTGGGGGCAGATTGCTGGAGACACACTGGGGGCAGATTGCTGGAGACACACTGGGGGCAGATTGCTGGAGACACACTGGGGGCAGATTGCTGGAGACACACTGGGGGCCGATTGCTGGAGACACACTGGGGGCAATGCTGGACACTGGGGCAGATTGCTGGACACACTGGGGGCAATCCTGGACACTGGGGCAGATTGCTGAACACACTGGGGGCAATGCTGGACACTGGGGCAGATTGCTGGACACACTGGGGGCAATGCTGGACACTGGGGCAGATTGCTGGACACACTGGGGGCAATGCTGGACACTGGGGCAGATTGCTGGACACACTGGGGGCAATGCTGGACACTGGGGCAGATTGCTGGAGACACTGGGGCAATGCTGGACACACTGGGGCAGATTGATGGACGCACTGGGGGCAATGCTGGAGACACTGGGCAGATTGCTGGAGACACTGGGGGCAATGCTGGACACTGGGGCAGATTGCTGAACACACTGGGGCAGATTGCTGGACACACTGGGGGCAGATTGTTGGACACTGGGGGCAGATTGTTGGACACTGGGGCAGATTGCTGGACACACTGGGGGCAATGCTGGACACACTGGGGGCAATGCTGGACACACTGGGGGCAATGCTGGACACACTGGGGCAGATTGCTGGACACACTGGGGGCAATGCTGGACACACTGGGGGCAATGCTGGACACACTGGGGCAGATTGCTGGAGACACACTGGGGGCAATGCTGGAGACACACTGGGGGCAATGCTGGACACACTGGGGGCAATTCTGGACACACTGGGGCAGATTGCTGGACACTGGGGGCAATGCTGGACACACTGGGGGCAATGCTGGACACTGGGGCAGATTGCTGAACACACTGGGGCAGATTGCTGGACACACTGGGGCAGATTGCTGGACACACTGGGGGCAGATTGTTGGACACTGGGGCAGATTGCTGGACACACTGGGGGCAATGCTGGACACACTGGGGGCAATGCTGGACACACTGGGGCAGATTGCTGGACACACTGGGGGCAGATTGCTGGACACACTGGGGGCAGATTGCTGGAGACACACTGGGGGCAGATTGCTGGAGACACACTGGGGGCAGATTGCTGGAGACACACTGGGGGCAGATTGCTGGAGACACACTGGGGGCAGATTGCTGGAGACACACTGGGGGCAGATTGCTGCAGACACACTGGGGGCAGATTGCTGGACACACGGGGGTGCCCGTGCGGTGACCGGTCCTGGCTTCCTCCTTCATCTCCCCCTGCTCACAGGTACACTTCCGACCGCTTAGGCGGTGATTAGTCCTGGTTTCCAGGCATGATATATTCGGAATCGCATGGTCTAAAATGATCAAGGGGGTTACAATATATATTATATTCATTTGATGTTTATTGGAGTAGGTAGCTGTTGGGCTTGTATCCGCACGGTTTCTATCATATGGTGGCCATTCTATAGGTGCACAGCCACCATTTTTTAGCACCTTGTTCTATCTTTTGTCCTGAGCCCTATTAAGTGTGTTACTTATTTGTGGTTATATTTAATAAAGATTTGGTTACATTTATACCCATTTTGGTCGTTTTTCATGTGGTTTTCCACATTCCCATTTGTATTCAAGGTTGTACGGCTGGGTGTTGACATATCCAGTAGAGGCAATGTTAATATCTATGTAAAATGTTGACAATGTTGCTATATAATACCTTTATTTCTCTGGACACACTGGGGGCAATGCTGGACACACTGGGGCAGATTGCTGGAGACACACTGGGGGCAATGCTGGAGACACACTGGGGGCAATGCTGGACACACTGGGGGCAATTCTGGACACACTGGGGCAGATTGCTGGACACTGGGGGCAATGCTGGACACACTGGGGGCAATGCTGGACACTGGGGCAGATTGCTGAACACACTGGGGCAGATTGCTGGACACACTGGGGCAGATTGCTGGACACACTGGGGGCAGATTGTTGGACACTGGGGCAGATTGCTGGACACACTGGGGGCAATGCTGGACACACTGGGGGCAATGCTGGACACACTGGGGCAGATTGCTGGACACACTGGGGGCAGATTGCTGGACACACTGGGGGCAGATTGCTGGAGACACACTGGGGGCAGATTGCTGGAGACACACTGGGGGCAGATTGCTGGAGACACACTGGGGGCAGATTGCTGGAGACACACTGGGGGCAGATTGCTGGAGACACACTGGGGGCAGATTGCTGGACACACTGGGGGCAGATTGCTGGGCACACTGGGGGCAATCCTGGACACTGGGGCAGATTGCTGAACACACTGGGGGCAATGCTGGACACTGGGGCAGATTGCTCGACACACTGGGGGCAATGCTGGACACTGGGGCAGATTGCTGGACACACTGGGGGCAATGCTGGACACTGGGGCAGATTGCTGGACACACTGGGGGCAATGCTGGACACTGGGGCAGATTGCTGGACACACTGGGGGCAATGCTGGACACTGGGGCAGATTGCTGGACACACTGGGGGCAATGCTGGACACTGGGGCAGATTGCTGGACACACTGGGGGCAATGCTGGACACACTGGGGCAGATTGCTGGACACACTGGGGGCAATGCTGGACACTGGTGCAGATTGCTGGACACACTGGGGCAATGCTGGACACTGCGCCTGTGCGGCCGCCCTGCTTGTGAATCCCAGCCCCGAACTCTGCATAATGCATAACACACTGCAGGGCTGGGATTACCAAGGTGGGTGGCCGCACAGGCGCAGTCTGCAAGCCTGGCTGTGACGTCAGACTGCCAGAGCTCTCTGCGCCTGCACCAAACAGCGATACACATTGCACGCACCGGATTTCATGGGTAAACAGTGCTGAGGGGACGGTGCCCGGCGTTGAGTGACGGCAATGGGGGGGGGGGGGGCCCAAACTCGGAAACAGCCCCGGGCGGCAAAAGCTCTAGCTACGCCAGTGGTTCTATCTATTCTCTATCTTATCTATCTATCTATCTATCTATCGTTCTATCTATTCTCTATCTTATCTATCTATCTATCTATCTATCGTTCTATCTATTCTCTATCTTATCTATTATCTATCTATCGTTCTTTCTATCAATTATCTATCTTATCAATCGTTCTTTTTATGTATCTATCTATTATCTATATTTCTATATATCCTTCTTTCTATCTATCTATCTATTATCTATCTTTCTTTCTCTCTATCTATTATCTATATATCCCTCTTTCTATCTATCGTTCTTTCTATTATATAAGTATCGTTCTTTATATCTATCAATCTATTGATCTTTCTATCTATCTATTATCTATCTATCGTTCTATTAATCTATCTATCTATTGTTATTTCTATCTATCGTTCTTTCTATCTATTAGCTATCATTCTTTCCATCTACCTATCTATTAGCTATTGTTCTTTCTATCTATCGATCTTTCTATCTATCTATTATCTATCGTAATTTTTTTCTATGTATTATCTTTCTTTCCTTCTTTCTATCTATCATCTATCTATCATTATTTCTATCTATCGATCTTTCTATCTATTGTTCTCTCTTTCTATCTATCTATTATTTATCTATCTATTACCTATCTATTAGCTATCTATCGTTATTTCTAACTATCTATCGATCTTTCTATCTATTATCTATTGTGTTATCTATCTATTTTTTATCTATAGTTCTTTCTATCTATCTCTATCTATTATCTATCTATCGTTATTTTTATCTATCTATCTATCATCTATCTATCGTTCTTTCTATGGTTCGATCTATTTATCTACCTATCTATTATCTATCTATCGTTAGTTATATCTATCTATATTGACCTTTCTATCTATTATCTATTTTTCTATCGTTCTATCTATCTATCTTTCTGTCTGTTATCTATCTATCTATTGATCTTTCTATCTCTTATCTATCGTTCTTTCTATCTATATATCTATCTATTATCTATATATCTATCTATTGATCTTTCTATCTCTTATCTATCTATCGTTCTTTCTATCTATCTATCTATCTATCTTCAGCTACCTATCCCATTCTATCGAACCCTTCTAACTTTCTTATTCCTTCTTTCTATCTATTTATCTAACTCATCTATCTAAGAGCAGATTACATACAACATACAACCGGCAACATAAACACTGTGACATACACCCAGCGATATACAACTTGTAACCTATCACATTTGACATGCAACATACGACTTTGAACATACTATGTACGACATGCAAGGTGCGACGACAACATGCGACATACGATAACATGCGACACACAACATGCGACTACATGTCACATGCAACAACATGTGGCAACGTACAAGTACATGCGACATGCAACAACATGAAACTACATATCATATGCGTTAACATTCAACAACATGCGACATGCAACATGCGACTACATGCAACAACATGCATCAAGCAACATGTCACTACATGCGACCACATGCGGCATGCAACAACATGCGACTACATGTCACATGACACAACATGCGAAATGCAAGATGCGACTACATGCCAAATGCTGCAACATGCGAGTACATGCGACTACATGCGTATTGCAACAACATGCGACTACATGTCGCATGCAACCACATGCGACAGGCTAAACCATCCGTCAACATGCAAAATTCATAACCATGCGATAGCATGCTCGTTGCGACATGCGGAGACATGCAGCATGTAACATACACCATACACAACATACATACAATACATACATACAGACATACAGTACATACAACATAGATTACATACTCACCATCACTTGTCACTTTGATCCCCGAAGCCAGTGTCATGTATAAAAAAATTTAAAATAAAAAATCCCTGTCCGCAGAAATCCTATGTAAACGAGTGTCCCACGACGATCTCCCGTTGAGAGCAGGAACATCTGCAGATGTGACTGCTCTCCAGGGGCTCCAAGAACACAATGAAGGTAGGAAAGTATCCTTCCACATTGTGTTACTCACAATGTATTCCTCCAACACTGTGACAAAATAGTCCCTGGCCTCACTTCTGCCAATGCTGTTCAGGCAGCTTTGCTACAAATTGAGACTAGGAAAAATGGTTGACCTCTTCAGTGATGCACTGCAGGAGACATTATCTCCTGTCATTGTGTCACTGAGGATCCTATAGATCAGAGACATCACCCGATGTCACTGTGCTATAGGGGAGATCCTCCAGGGACACGCGTCACTTGTTGGACTATGGCGAACACAGGTAGTTTAAGGTTTGTTTTTTTTTTTTTTGATTTTTTTTTAACAGGTCCAGAACTATGGTAAGTATGGTCAAATGAAGAATAATAAAAAAAATTTTTTGTAAAAATGTGTGTGTGTGTTATTAATCCATTACTATCAATTTATTACTAACGGATAGGTGTCTTATTGACGCCTCTCCATTAGTAATCCGGCTTAATGTCAGCTTACAATAGCAAGGTGACATTAACCCCTTATTACCCCATATCCCACCGCTACACGGGAGTGGGAAGAGATGGGCTAAGTGCCAGAATTGGCGCATCTGACAGATGTGCCATTTCTGGGGCGGCTGTGTACTGGTGTTTGTAGCCGGGGGGGGGGGCCAATATCCATGGACCCTCTCTAGGCTATGAATATCAGCACACAGCTGTCTGCGTAGCCTTTCTGGATATAAAATATAGGGGGACCCCACGTCAATTTTTTTTTGGGGGGCCACCCTATTTTTATCGCCAGGAAAGGCTACACAGACAGCTGTGGGATGGTACTCATAGCAGGCTACAAATATTGGTCCACGGTCGTCAGCTTACCCCCTCTGGCGCAGAAAATTCCGCGGGAGCACACGCCGTTTTTTGGGTTTTTTTTTTTTTTCTGTTTTACATGGGATTCTGTTTGTCAAACTTCTGACATTGTTACTTGCTTCCCACCATGAGTTCATGAAGTTTTGCTATCTATCTAATTTTAAACCTGCTTCAGTTAGGCCGGCGTCACACTGGCGAGTTTTACGGACGTAAGAGCGCACAAACTATGTCCGTAAAACTCGCATTACATACGGCACAATTATTCTAAATGGGGCTGCTCCTATCTGCCGTATATTACGGTTCAGTATTATACGGCTTTCTACGGCCGTACAAAATCGCAGCATGCTGCGTTTGTCAGCGTATTGGGAAAAAAAAATCGCTAATGAAAGTCTATGGGGGCGAGAAAAATACGGATTCCACACGGACCTGCAGTGTGACTTGCGAGAAATAGGCAGCGGTGTTAGTGAAAAGTCGGTAATTCAATTGCCGGCTTTTCATTTCTCCTTCACAAACCCGACATGATATGAGACATGGTTTTCATACAGTAAACCATCTCATATCCCCTTTTTTTTTTGAATATTCTACACTACTAATGTTAGTAGTGTGTATGTGCAAAATTTGGACGCTGTAGCTGCTCAAATAAAGGGTTAAATGGCGGAAAAAATTGGCGTGGGCTCCCGCGCAATTTTCTCCGCCAGAGTGGTAAAGCCAGTGACTGAGGGCAGATATTAATAGCCAGGAGAGGGTCCATGGTTATTGGCCCCCCCGTGGCTACAAACATCTGCCCCCAGCCACCCCAGAAAAGGCACATCTGGAAGATGCGCCTATTCTGGCACTTGGCCACTCTCTTCCCACTCCCTGTAGCGATGGGATATGGGGTAATGAAGGGTTAATGCCACCTTGCTATTGTAAGGTGACATTAAGCCAGATTAATAATGGAGAGGCGTCAATTATGACACCTATCCATTATTAATCCAATTGTTGGAAAGGGTTAAAAAACACAAACACACATGATTTAAAAGTATTTTAATGAAATAAACACAGCGGTTGTTGTAATAATTTATTGTTCTCGCAATCCATCAGGAACACCCTCGCTTGGCAAAATAATAAACGCACAAGATACATACCTTCTGGTGAACCGTCTCGTCCCACGAAGTAATCCATCTGAAGGGGTTAACTAATATTACAGGCAGGAGCCCTGCTAATGCAGCTGTGTGCTCCGTGCCTGTAATCCCCGGCGAATGAAGGAAATGTAGGTCATTGACCTACATTTCCTTCAGTTGCGGTGATGCGCCCCCTGGTGGATGTCCTCATATGACCTGGAGCGTGGGAAAAAGTTCCCAGGCTGCAGTTCATGAGAACATCCAGCAGGGGCGCATCACCGCGACTCAATGTAAGTACAGATCACTGCTTTCCTTTCAGCACCCGGGGATTACAGGCACGAGTGGTTTATCGCAGCTCATGCCTGTAATATTAGTTAACCCCTTCAGATGGATTACTTCGTGGGACGTGACGGTTCAGCTGAGGGTATGTATCCTGTGCGTTTATTATGTTGCCAAGCGAGGGTGTTCCTGATGGATTGCGAGAACAATAAATTATTACAACAACCGCTGTGTTTATTTCATTAAAATCCTTTTTAATAACGTGTGTGTGTGTTTTTTAACCCTTTCCAACAATTGGATTAATAATGGATAGGTGTCATAATTGACGCCTCTCCATTATTAATCTGGCTTAATGTCACCTTACAATAGCAAGGTGGCATTAACCCTTCATTACCCCATAGCCCACCGCTACAGGGAGTGGGAAGAGAGTGGCCAAGTGCCAGAATAGGCGCATCTTCCAGATGTGCCTTTTCTGGGGTGGCTGGGGGCAGATGTTTGTAGCCACGGGGGGGCCAATAACCATGGACCCTCTCCTGGCTATTAATATCTGCCCTCAGTCACTGGCTTTACCATTCTGGCGGAGAAAATTGCGCGGGAGCCCACGCCAATTTTTTCCGCCATTTAACCCTTTATTTCAGCAGCTACAGCGCTGAAATTTTGCACATACACACTACTAACATTAGTAGTGTGGAATATGCAAAAAAAAAAGGGGATATGAGATGGTTTACTGTATGAAAACCATGTCTCATATCATGTCGGGTTTGTGCAGGAGAAATGAAAAGCCGGCTATTGAATTACCGGCTGTTCACAGATATCGCGCTGAATGAAATCTAAATACAGAATATATATATATGTGTCTCAATGACATATATATATATATATATATATATACTGTATATATGTTTTCCCGAAAATTTGAGCACATAAATCCATTAGATGTCGGTTTTGCAAGCCTGCGCGAAAATCTCGCAGTACGGATGCCATATGGATTACATACGGAGGATGCCATGCGCAAAATACGCTGACACACCCTGACTACGGATCACTATTTTGGGAACATTTATCCGTATTACGGCCGTAGTACGGACGTAAAAAACGGACCGTATTGTCTTACGCCGAGTGTGACGCCGGCCTTAGGATAATTTGACGTCAATGCCATATATCCACTGTGGTAAACAGGGTAATATATGAATGGTCCTAGACATAAGCACTGATTAGCTGTCTACATATCCTTTGATTGTTTGGCGGTACCTTTTTGCGACCGTGCACATGTTGCATGTTTGTTGCTTAAATTTTGGGTGCTGCTTATTATTATTATTGTTCATTTTTATAGCGCCATTTATTCCATGGCGCTTTACATGTGAAATACGGGGCAAATATAGACAAATACATTAAACATGAGCAAAAACAAGGCACACGGGTACATAAGGAGGGAGGACCCTGCCCGCGAGGGCTCACAGTCTACAGGGGATGGGTGAGGATACACTAGGAGAGGGTAGAGCTGGTTGTGCGGCGGTTCAGTAGGTTCAGGATCACTGCAGGCTGTCGGCTTGTCGGAAGAGGTGATTCTTCAGGTTCTTTTTGAAAGTTTCTATGGTAGGCGAGAGTCTGGTGTGATGGGGTAGAGAGTTCCAGAGTATGGGGGAAGCACGGGAGAAGTCTTGAATGCAGGTGTTGGAAGAAGAGATGAGAGGGGAGTAGAGAAGGAGGTCTTGAGAGGATCGGAGGTTGCGTGTTGGTAGGTACTGGTAGATCATGTCACAGATGTATGGAGGAGATAGGTTGTGGATGGCTTTGTAGGTCATTGTGAGGGTTTTGAACTGGAGTCTCTGGGCGATAGGAAGCCAGTGAAGGGCTTTGAATAGGGGAGAGGCTGGGGAATAGCAGGGAGACGGGTAGTTTAGTCGAGCAGCAGAGTGTAGGATGGATTGGAGAGGTGCCAGAGTGCTAGAGGGGAGGCCAGAGAGTAGGAGGTTGCAGTAGTCGAGGCGGGAGATGATAAGGGCATGCACTAGTGTTTTTGCGGTGTCGCGGTCAAGGAATGTGCGGATCCGGGAAATGTTTGAGTTTGAGGCGGCAGGAGGAGGCAAGGGCTTGGATATGTGGCTTGAAAGAGAGGGCAGAGTTGAGGATCACCCCGAGGCACCGGGCATGTGGGACTGGGGAAAGTGAGCAACCATTGACATTGATGGATAGGTCTTGGAAGGGCTTGGAAGGGAAATAGTGACATTTGAAATGCAGACTTTGATGGAATGGTCTGCGGGCGTCACGTTGCATTTGCAGAGCCCCTGATGTGCCTAAACAGTAGAAACACCCCACAAGTGACCCCATTTTGGAAACTAGACCCCAAAAGGATCTTATCTAGATGTGTGGTGAGCACTTTCAACCCCCAAGTGCTTCACATAAGTTTATAACGTAGAGCCATGAAAATAAAAAATAATTGTTCTTTCCTCAAAAATTATGTTTTAGCAAGTAATTTTTTATTTTTGCAAGGGTAACAGGAGAAATTGGACCCCAATATTTGTTGCCCAGTTTGTCCTGAGTACGCTGGTATCCCATATGTGGGGGTAAACCACTGTTTGGGCGCACGTCGGGGCTTGGAAGGGAGGGCGCACCATTTGACTTTTTGAACGCAAGATTGGCTGGAATCAATGGTGGCGCCATGTTGCGTTTGGAGACCCCTGATATGCCTAAACAGTGGAAACCCCTCAAATCTAACTTCAACACTAACCCCAATACACCCCTAACCCTAATCCCAACTGTAGCCATAACCCTAATCACAACCCTAACCCCAACACACCCCTAACCACAACCCTAACCCCAACACACCCGTAACCCTAAATCCAACCCTAACCCCAATCATAACCCTAATCACAACCCTACCCACAACTGTAACCCCAACACAACCCTAACCCTATCCTTAACCCTAACCACAAGCCTAATCTTAACCCTATTTCCAACCCTAGCCCTAATTCCAACCCTAAGGGTACCGTCTCACATAACGATTTACCAACGATCACGACCAGCGATACGACCTGGCCGTGATTGTTGGAAAGTCGTTGTGTGGTCGCTGGGGAGCTGTCACACAGACCGCTCTCCAGCGACCAACGATGCCAAGGTCCCGGGTAACCAGGGTAAACATCGGGTTACTAAGCGCAGGGCAGCGCTTAGTAACCCGATGTTTACCGTGGTTACCAGCGTAAAAGTAAAAAAAAAAAAACGGACATACTCACATTTCGGTGTCCTTCAGGTCCCTTGCCGTCTGCTTTCCCGCTCTGACTGAGTGCCGCCGTACAGTGAGAGCAAAGCGCAGCGGTGACGTCACTGCTGTGCTGTGCTCTCACTTTACGGCCGGCAGACAGTCAGAGCGGAAAGCAGACGGCAAGGGACCTGAAGGACACCGAAATGTGAGTATGTACGGTTTTATTTTTTTTACTTTTACGCTGGTAACCAGGGTAAACATCGGGTTACTAAGCACGGCCCTGCGCTTAGTAACCCGATGTTTACCCTGGTTACAAGCGAACGCATCACTGGATCGCTGTCACAACGATCCAGCGATGACAGCGGGAGATCCAGCGACGAAAGAAAGTTCCAAACGATCTGCTACGACGTACAATTCTCAGCAGGGTCCCTGATCACTGCTGCGTGTCAGACACAGCGATATCGTATGGATATCGCTGGAACGTCACGGATCGTACCGTCGTAGCGATCAAAGTGCCACTGTGAGACGGTACCCTAACTCTAATTCCAACCCTAACCCTAAGGCTATGTGCCCACGTTGCGGATTCGTGTGAGATTTTTCCGCACGATTTTTGAAAAATCTGCAGGTAAAAGGCACTGCGTTTTACCTGCAGATTTACAGCAGATTTCCAGTGTTTTTTTGTGCGGATTTCACCTGCGGATTCCTATTGAGGAACAGGTGTAAAACGCTGCGGAATCCGCACAAAGAATTGACATGCTGCAGAAAATACAACGCAGCGTTTCTGCACGGAATTTTCTGCACCATGGGCACAGTGGATTTGTTTTTCCATAGGTGTACATGGTACTGTAAACCTGATGGAAAACTGCAATGAATTCGCTGCGACCAATCCGCTGCGGATCCGCAGCCAAATCCGCTGCGGATCCGCGGCCAATCTGCTGCGGATCCGCAGCCAAATCCGCACATGCCATAACCCTACCCCTAACCTAACCCTACCCGTAACCCTAACCCTACCCCTAGTTCTAACCCTAACCCTAGTTGAAAACGAAAAAAAAAGAAAAAAAATATATTTTCTTTATTTTATTATTCTCCCTACCTATGGGGGTGATAAAAGGGGGGGGGGGATTATAATTTTTTTATTTTGATTGCTGTGATAGAACCTACCACAGCGATCAAAATGTACTTGTAAGGAATCTGCCGGCTGGCAGATTCAGCGGGCGCACTGAGCATGCGCCCGCCATATTGGAAGATGGCGGCGCCCAGCGAGGAGACGTACGGACACCGGGAGGATCGGTAAGTATGAAGGGGTGGTGGGGGGGTGGATTGGAGCACAGGGGGGTTGATCGGACCACAGGGGGGGTTTATTCAAACAAGGAGGGAGCGGACAGGAGGACGGGGGAGCCGGCAGGCGGACGGAGGGGACCGGACCCCATAACGGAGGACTGGGGGGGGCGATCGGTGGGTGTGGGGGGGGTCACTTAAGTATTTCCAGCCATGGCCAATGATATTGCAGCATCGGCCATGGCTGGATTGTAATATTTCACCAGTTTTTTAGGTGAAATATACCAAATTGCTCTGATTGGCTGTTGCACTTTCAACAGCCAATCAGAGCGATCGTAGCCACGTGGGGGCAAAGCCACCCCCCCTGGGCTGAAGTACAACTCCCCCTCTCTCTGCAGATCGGGTGAAATAGGAGTTAACCCTTTCACCCGATCTGCAGAGACAGCCATATGATTATCGCTCCAGTGTCGTAGACTGCGGTCACACGTTGCAATCACGGCGCTGGAGCGATGCCGAAGTCCCCGGGTAACCAGGGTAAACATCGGGTTACTAAGCGCAGGGCCGCGCTTAGTAACCCGATGTTTACCGTGGTTACCAGCGTAAAAGTAAAAAAAAAAACCGTACATACTCACCATCTGATGCCCGTCAGGTCTCTTGCCGTCCGCTTCCTGCTCTGACTGAGATCCGGCCGTACAGTGAGAGCAGAGCGCAGCGGCAGACAGTAAGAGCGGAAAGCAGACGGCAAGGGACCTGACGGGCATCAGATGGTGAGTATGTACGGTTTTATTTTTTTTATTTTACGCTTGTAACCAGGGTAAACATCGGGTTACTAAGCGCGGCCCTGCGCTTAGTAACCCGATGTTTACCCTGGTTACAAGCGAACGCATCGCTGGATCGCTGTCACACACAACGATCCAGCGATGTCAGCGGGTGATCAAGCGACGAAAGAAAGTTCCAAACGATGTGCTACGACGTACGATTCTCAGCAGGATCCCTGATCGCTGCTGCGTGTCAGACACTGCGATATCGTAACGATATCGCTAGAACGTCACGAATCGTACCGTCGTAGCGATGGAAATGGTACTGTGTGACGGTACCCTAACTTCTTTTTCTCCTATTTCAGGTAACATCTGGGGCTTATCTACAGCATTTCAGAATGCTGTAGATAAGCCCCTGATGCTAGTGGGCTTACCTCACCCGCGATTTTCGTGGGGACAGGTTCCCTTTAATGTTCCATCAAGGGTCTTATATTAAGCACAAGAGAATGCTGTCTTCCACAGCCACCCACAAAGACTGACATACACGAGACGTAATCTTCACCAGCCTGTGTTCTTTATCAAATCTCCCAAAGTATTTCTGTCCCCTATGGGACCACCATCAACCGACACGCCCCACGTCTAGCCATTATCACATCCTCGCATATACCTTGCCCAACTTGAAATTCCCAGTGTCTTACACTGTGTTATACCCCTCTACCCCATATCTTCAGTTGACGATACGGACAGCGACATGGCTTTCTAGAACGCCACCCTCACATCAGCCATAGACTCAGTAGACCCTCTTTTTCATGTTGAAGTGCGACAAAACAATAGGCAAACCCTGGCATAACAACTTCACCAAAATGACTGTGTCAAGCATCCTGGGTCGGGAAGCGTTATTGGAACTAAAATACCAAGCTAAATTTACCTTTCTAAATCATCGTAATTTTGGCAAAACAGACCTTTCTCTAAAAGAAAAGTTTATCACATTTAACTCTCTCTTCTCCATCCAACACTGCCACCTCAAAATCCACAGTTATTTTCCTCTGACTTTTCCACCAAATTCAAAAACTATATCGTTGAAACAACGGAAAACAATACTGTTCCACAACCCTAAACACTCCATATACCAGACATCTGCCCTTCCCTAATAACCTCCCTCTCCAACATCACTGAAGGAGAGCTTACTTGCCTCTTCTCCAAATCACACCTCACCACCTGTGCACTTGACCCCATCCCCTCCCACTTGCTCCCCAACCTCACTAACATGCTCATTCCAGCCCTAACCCATCTCTTCAACCTTCAACATCACTGAAGGATAGCTTACTCAACCAACTTTTCAAATTGCACCTCCCCACCTGTCCCAATCCTTTCCCACCAGCTCCCCAAACTCATTAGCATGTACCCGTGTGCCTTGTTTTTGCTCATGTTTAATGTATTTGTCTATATTTGCCCCGTATTTCACATGTGAAGCGCCATGGAATAAATGGCGCTATAAAAATGAACAATAATAATAATAATAAGCAGCACCCAAAATTTAAGCAACAAACATGCAACATGTGCACGGTCGCAAAAAGTTACCGCCAAACAATCAAAGGATATGTAGACAGCTAATCAGTGCTTATGTCTAGGACCATTCATATATTACCCTTACTGTTTACCACAGTGGATATATGGCATTGACGTCAAATTATCCTAACTGAAGCAGGTTTAAAATTAGATAGATAGCAAAACTTCATGAACCCATGGTGGGAAGCAAGTAACGATGTCAGAATTTTGACAAACAGAATCCCATGTAAAACAGAAAAAAAAAAAAATACCAAAAAACGGCGTGTGCTCCCGCGGAATTTTCTGCGCCAGAGGGGGTAAGCTGACGACCGTGGACCAATATTTGTAGCCTGCTATGAGTACCATCCCACAGCTGTCTGTGTAGCCTTTCCTGGCGATAAAAATAGGGTGGCCCCCCAAAAAAAATTGACGTGGGGTCCCCCTATATTTTATATCCAGAAAGGCTACGCAGACAGCTGTGTGCTGATATTCATAGCCTAGAGAGGGTCCATGGATATTGCCCCCCCCCCCCCCCCCCCCCGGCTACAAACACCAGTACACAGCCGCCCCAGAAATGGCACATCTGTCAGATGCGCCAATTCTGGCACTTAGCCCCTCTCTTCCCACTCCCGTGTAGCGGTGGGATATGGGGTAATAAGGGGTTAATGTCACCTTGCTATTGTAAGCTGACATTAAGCCGGATTACTAATGGAGAGGCGTCAATAAGACACCTATCCGTTAGTAATAAATTGATAGTAATGGATTAATAACACACACACACATTTTTACAAAAATATTTTTTTATTATTCTTCATTTGACCATACTTACCATAGTTCTGGACCTGTTAAAAAAAAAACAAAAAAAACCCCCTTAAACTACCTGTGTTCGCCATAGTCCAACAAGTGACGCGTGTCCCTGGAGGATCTCCCCTATAGCACAGTGACATCGGGTGATGTCTCAGATCTATAGGACCCTCAGGGACACAATGACAGGAGATAATGTCTCCTACAGTGCATCACTGAAGAGGTCAACCATTTTTCCTAGTCTCAATTTGTAGCAAAGCTGCCTGAACAGCATTGGCAGAAGTGAGGCCAGGGACACACCCAGTGTGTTCAGCAATCTCCCCCAGTGTCTCCAGCATTGCCCCCAGTGTGTCCAGCAATCTGCCCCAGTGTGCCCCCAGCAATCTGCCCCCAGTGTGTCTCCAGCATTGCCCCCAGTGTGCCCAGCAATCTGCCCCCAGTGTGTCTCCAGCATTGCCCCCAGTGTGTCCAGCAATCTGCCCCAGTGTCTCCAGCATTGCCCCCAGTGTGCCCAGCAATCTGCCCCCAGTGTGTCTCCAGCAATCTGCCCCCAGTGTGTCTCCAGCAATCTGCCCCCAGTGTGTCTCCAGCAATCT
The DNA here is from genome assembly GCF_051348905.1 of Ranitomeya variabilis. Taxonomy (NCBI): domain Eukaryota; kingdom Metazoa; phylum Chordata; class Amphibia; order Anura; family Dendrobatidae; genus Ranitomeya; species Ranitomeya variabilis. The sequence continues at coordinate 184,716,834 of NC_135233.1, read as the reverse complement.
GTCCCCAGTCTGTCTCCAGCAATCTGCCCCCAGTGTGTCCAGCAATCTGCCCCAGTGTGTCCAGCAATCTGCCCCCAGTGTGTCCAGCAATCTGCCCCAGTGTGTCCAGCATTGCCCCCAGTGTGTCCAGCAATCTGCCCCAGTGTCCAGCAATCGCCCCCAGTGTGTCCAGCAATCTCCCCCAGTGTCTCCAGCAATCTCCCCCAGTGTCTCCAGCATTGCCCCCAGTGTCTCCAGCAATCTGCCCCAGTGTGCCCCCAGCAATCTGCCCCCAGGCTGTCTCCAGCAATCTGCCCCCAGGCTGTCTCCAGCAATCTGCCCCCAGGCTGTCTCCAGCAATCTGCCCCCAGGCTGTCTCCAGCAATCTGCCCCCAGGCTGTCTCCAGCAATCTGCCCCCAGGCTGTCTCCAGCAATCTGCCCCCAGGCTGTCTCCAGCAATCTGCCCCCAGGCTGTCTCCAGCAATCTGCCCCCAGGCTGTCTCCAGCAATCTGCCCCCAGGCTGTCTCCAGCAATCTGCCCCCAGGCTGTCTCCAGCAATCTGCCCCCAGGCTGTCTCCAGCAATCTGCCCCCAGGCTGTCTCCAGCAATCTGCCCCCAGGCTGTCTCCAGCAATCTGCCCCCAGGCTGTCTCCAGCAATCTGCCCCCAGGCTGTCTCCAGCAATCTGCCCCCAGGCTGTCTCCAGCAATCTGCCCCCAGGCTGTCTCCAGCAATCTGCCCCCAGGCTGTCTCCAGCAATCTGCCCCCAGGCTGTCTCCAGCAATCTGCCCCCAGGCTGTCTCCAGCAATCTGCCCCCAGGCTGTCTCCAGCAATCTGCCCCCAGGCTGTCTCCAGCAATCTGCCCCCAGGCTGTCTCCAGCAATCTGCCCCCAGGCTGTCTCCAGCAATCTGCCCCCAGGCTGTCTCCAGCAATCTGCCCCCAGGCTGTCTCCAGCAATCTGCCCCCAGGCTGTCTCCAGCAATCTGCCCCCAGGCTGTCTCCAGCAATCTGCCCCCAGGCTGTCTCCAGCAATCTGCCCCCAGGCTGTCTCCAGCAATCTGCCCCCAGGCTGTCTCCAGCAATCTGCCCCCAGGCTGTCTCCAGCAATCTGCCCCCAGGCTGTCTCCAGCAATCTGCCCCCAGGCTGTCTCCAGCAATCTGCCCCCAGGCTGTCTCCAGCAATCTGCCCCCAGGCTGTCTCCAGCAATCTGCCCCCAGGCTGTCTCCAGCAATCTGCCCCCAGGCTGTCTCCAGCAATCTGCCCCCAGGCTGTCTCCAGCAATCTGCCCCCAGGCTGTCTCCAGCAATCTGCCCCCAGGCTGTCTCCAGCAATCTGCCCCCAGGCTGTCTCCAGCAATCTGCCCCCAGGCTGTCTCCAGCAATCTGCCCCCAGGCTGTCTCCAGCAATCTGCCCCCAGGCTGTCTCCAGCAATCTGCCCCCAGGCTGTCTCCAGCAATCTGCCCCCAGGCTGTCTCCAGCAATCTGCCCCCAGGCTGTCTCCAGCAATCTGCCCCCAGGCTGTCTCCAGCAATCTGCCCCCAGGCTGTCTCCAGCAATCTGCCCCCAGGCTGTCTCCAGCAATCTGCCCCCAGGCTGTCTCCAGCAATCTGCCCCCAGGCTGGCTCCAGCAATCTGCCCCCAGGCTGTCTCCAGCAATCTGCCCCCAGGCTGTCTCCAGCAATCTGCCCCCAGGCTGTCTCCAGCAATCTGCCCCCAGGCTGTCTCCAGCAATCTGCCCCCAGGCTGTCTCCAGCAATCTGCCCCCAGGCTGTCTCCAGCAATCTGTCTGTGTAAGACATAAAGAAAAAAAAAAAAAAAGGAAAATCCTCACCTCTCCCGTTCCCAGTACAGGTCCCGTTGCACTCAGCGTCTCTCTGGCTCTGCAACGCTCAGGACAGAGAGGCTGAGCGCGCAGTGATGACGTCATCGCACCCTCTGCCCTGAGACGTCGCAGAGTCAGAGGGAGCCGAAGACGCTGCAGCTGCCGCAGGAACCAGGAGAGGTGAGTATTAGAACGGGGGGCCCAATGCCAGCTGGTATGGCGGCGGTGGTGGTGGCGTTGGCGCCGCCCGAAGATTAAAAGGGCCCGCCTCTCAATTTTTTTTCTTTCTTCTTCCTCCTCCCTGGGTCGGAGCCGCCCCCGGCATTGTGCCGCCCGGGGCGGCCCGCACCCCCCTTCCTACGCCACTGGATAGAACGATAGGCAGGCGAGCGATTTTGGCACCAAACTTACGCTCGCAGTTCGGGCCCGGCATCCAGGTAAACAGTGTGCCCATATGATCACTTCCGGGGCACGTTACGACCCGCGCATGCGCAGTGATGATAATTATGCTATGCCCACAGTTGGGCAAAACATAATGCGCAGGCGCCGGAGGAAAACTAACTGCGCAACTGCTAAATACAACGACAACGGCGGGACTAAACTTCGCAGAGATACGCAAGAGGTGGGGGAGGAACCGCTATTTAGCCACGCCCATCCGACCTGACCAAGTTGATTGACAGGACAAAACGGCCACTTCAAAAAGGTATTTCGGCAACCTAACTGGGGAATATAGGCACCAAAAAGGCACGAATGTAAAGCCCAGCTCTGCCCCTATTTCACACTTTTTTTAGCTAATCTTTAAAAAACGGGGTGGTAGGTTCCCTTTAAGCTCTTAAGTGTATGGAAAACTTAAATTCCAAGCAACTAAAATATATAAGAAAAAATATAAAACATAAAAATCAAGGTTAAAATAACAAGCAGATAACTCACTGATACAAGTCAAACTAGTTATTATGAAAAAAAAGGAGATGGATTTTCTCAACCGTCTTTATAATAAAGTTATCTTGTATAACAATGATTTGGAGCTGCTGTCACCTGACGTTTACAGGAGCAACTTTCATCCTGGCACAGTAAAATATAGAACATGTAATGTCATAAAATATTGCAAAAAGATGCTACTAGACAGCCAACATGTGCATACACTTCAGTAGTACTAGTGTTTTACTAGTGAAATGCTCATGCGCTGCAGATCTGGATTGTCTGACACTATATGTTGAAATGTGGTTTGCGTGTCCAAGAAAAGACCGTCGTATGTTGAAAGTAATGAAAACTGATAAACTGCTGTAAAACAAAACTGTTCTCCGAAGTGGTATTCAAGGTAATACAGATAAAAAATGTCTGTTCTTTTGTTCGCTAGGTTCTGTTTGGCACTGCAGATGGCCAGGTTATAGTCATGGACTGTCATGGCAGGATGTTGGCACATGTTCTCTTACATGAGTCAGATGGCATTCTGAGCATGTCATGGAATTACCCCAGCTTCTTGGTGGAAGATAGCAGTGAAAGTGACACCGATTCTGATGACTATTCTCCACCTCAAGGTAACAGGCCACATATGTATACCTCTTGTCTAAAAAAGGTAACAAAGTGGATACACACTATATTCCTCATGTTGGGCTTATATTTTTAGTAGGTTAATAATATGGTGTTGTCGGACACTGCCCAGACCAGGTCGTCTGACAGACAGTGGTAATTCCGCGTTTGACCACTGTTTGCTCATTGGCGTCGGCTAGTTTTCGTCTGGCTGCTCCGGGGTTAACTTATCTGATCCTCGGATTGGAAGCTGGGCCATGCCCATTTCCTTTAAATGGTTCTCCTGATCTTTGGGTGTCGCCGATTATAGCTTCTGTCTTTTCCGTAATTATCTTGGTCCGGAGTGGAGAGCTGGTTGTTGGAGAATCGTTGCTGGTGGTGTATTTTCCTTTGTCTTATTTACTCCTTCCTATATTTGTATTTATTTTGCCCTGCACCTTTATAGTGTATTCCTGATTGACTGCGGCGTGGTGTATATTTTCCTTTATCCTTGTTTGTTATAACTGTGGGTATTGGTCTATTGCATTCACTGGGTGGTGGGTGGTGGTGTTCAGTCTAGGGCTGAATCAGGAGTCAGCGTGAGGGTGGAGGCCTGAACATGCACACCTTCAGTGTAAACTTCAGGTAGAGGGTCAGACAGGGTTTCCCTAGTCTGAGGGAAATTGCAGGGGCCCGGGTTATTAGCTCTCGCCCTCCTTGTGTCCCCGTGACAGGTGTTGAATAATCAAATCATTGTGTTTTGGTCCACACTTTGATTGTTCTGGATGCTTTACATTCCCTATTTCAGCAAATTTAAGAATATTCATGTCATAACGCTATATTAATCCATGATTATCCTGCACATCTTCTTGATATTAAAAACTTTTTCTTTATTCAAATCCTATTAAAAACATGGTTAGAGATCAAGACAGAAAGGGATAGCTAATCCCACTTGCGAATTAAAACTTTACACGTTTCGACCCATGTTTGGGTCTTACACAGGGCCAGCTCCAGGTTTTTGAGGGCCCCGGGTGAAAGAGTCTCAGAGGGCCACGCTTTAACACACAAAGCAATTCATGATGCACAAATACAGAAGTGAAATATAGGTATAGTACAATGCCAGGTTTCACTTCTTACATGAGTGATAGCTATTGTAAATTCTGCAATACCATGCAGCAGAGGGGCTTTATAGCACAGCCACGTAGTATATAGCACAGCCACGTAGTATAGAACACAGCCACGTAGTATATAGCACAGCCATGTAGTATATAACACAGCCACGTAGTATATAGCACAGCCACATAGCGTATAGCACGGCCACATAGCATATAACACAGCCACGTAGTATATAGCACAGCCACGTAGTATATAGCACAGCCACGTAGTATATAGCACAGCCACGTAGTATATAACACAGCCACGTAGTATATAACAGCCACATAGTATATAGCACAGCCACGTAGTATATAGCACAGCCACGTAGTATATAGCACAGCCACGTAGCATATAACACAGCCACGTAGTATATAACACAGCCACGTAGTATATAACACTGCCACATAGTATATAACACTGCCACATAGTATATAACACAGCCAAGTAGTATATAACACAGCCACGTAGTATGTAGCACAGCCACGTAGTATATAGCACAGCCATGTAATATATAGCTCAACCACGTAGCATATAGCACAGCCACATAGCATATAGCACAGCCACGTAGCATATAACACAGCCACGTAGCATATAACACAGCCACGTAGTATATAACACAGCCACGTAGTATATAACACAGCCACGTAGAATATAACACAGCCCACATAGTATATAACAGCCCACGTGGCATATAACACAGCCCACATAGCATATAGCAGAGCCATGTAGTATATAACACAGCCACGTAGTTTATAGCACAGCCCACGTAGTATGTAACACAGCCCACGTGGCATATAACAAAGCCCATATAGCATACAGCACAGCCATGTAGTATATAGCACAGCCCGCAGTGTCATAGGCAGAGCGGAAAATGATGGGAGAGGGAGCATCAGCTGACGTTCTTTTGTCCATCATTGCTTTGAACTGTACCGGCAGATGCCGGTATAGTTTAATGAGGCGGGGCGGTCAGCGCTGGCAGGAGGCGGGCCCCCCTGCCTCACAGGAGCTCCATAGTGGCTGCGTGATGTGCCCTGGGGGCACCAGCTGTGAATGGGCCCCTGGTCTTAATCATAATGAGTAAAAAACAAATGCTCCTGATTTGGTATCCTGCTCAGGAGAGGAAATGACATTTGTGATACAGCTGATGAATAATCAATGTTAGAACACATACCAATTAATAAGGAACACCATACACACAAGAAACCACATATCACATGTAGATCAAAAACTATGGAACAACATCCCAAAGATTATTTCTGTATGAAAAAAATAAGAATATAAATAACTTAAGTCTGTTTTCTGGTTCAAACCTAAGGTAGCTCTAGTGTTTAAACGCAGAATCCAGAGTGCTTCTCTTTTATGCATTTCATGCACTATGTCCCCTCCTCGGTGTCTCATGTTTATTTTTTCGATTGCAGTGATTTTAAATCCGACACATCTTGTCCACATCTTGACCACATCCACGTCTTGCAGAAATCTCACAGCATGCGTTGGTACGTCGGCCCGACCCCCTTGCGACGGGCCCGTACCGACGCTAGTGTGAAAGTAACCTAAGTGGTTAAAAAAAATTCCAAACTTTGCTTAAAAAATAAATAAATAAAAATTGCGCAATTTTCCAATACCCGTAGCATCTCCATTTTTCGTGATCTGGGGTCGGGTGAGGGCTTATTTTTTGCGTGCCAAGCTGGCGTTTTTAATGATACCATTTTGGTGCAGATACGTTCTTTTGTTCGCCCGTTAATACATTTGAATGCAATGTCGTGGCGACCAAAAAAACGTAATTCTGGCGAATTTCAAAATTTTTTCTAGCTACGCCGTTTAGCGATCAGGTTAATCCTTTTTTTTTTTATTGATAGACCGGGCAATTCTGAACACGCCGATACCAAATATGTGTAGGTTTGATTTTTTTTTATCGTTTTATTTTGAATGGGGAAAAAGGGGGGTGATTTAAACTTTTTATATTTTTTTCATTTTTTTCATATTTTTTAAAACCTTTTTTTTAACTTTTGCCATGCTTCAAAAGCCTCCATGGGAGGCTAGAAGCTGGCACAACTGGATCGGCTGAGCTACATAGCAGAGATTATCAGATCGCTGCTATGTAGCTGAATTGCAGGCTTGCTATGAGCGCCGACCACAGGGGGGCGCTCACAGTAGGCCGACATCAGTAACCATAGAGGTCTCAAGGACCTCTATGGTTACCATCCTGACGCATCGCCGACCCCAATAATGTGACGGGAGTCAGCGATGCAATCATTTCCTGCCGCGCGGTTAATAGCGGCGGGTGAATCGCGATTTCACTCGCCGATATTGCTGGCACATGTCAGCTGTTCAAAACAGTTGACATGTCCCGGCTTTGAGGTGGGCTCAGCGCCGGAGCCCACATCAAAGCAGGGGACCCGACCTCCACAGTAATAGTACGGCGGAGGTCGGGAAGGGGTTAAAAATTGTAGCCGTCACACAAAATACTAGATGTTGTAGTTTTGATGTGGGGTGTATTAATTTTTGCATCAACTAATTTGAGAAAAATAGCAGATTTTGGAATGAAAGATAGATTTAACTTTAGTTTCATGTTATGGAGTAAAAAAGTGTTCTATGAACTTCAGTGTTGTGGCAATTGTTTTTGTATTTTGTATTGTCATCTTGAACCAATCCAATGGCCGCACAAAAAAAGATATATTACCCTCTTTGACATTTATGGCATATCCAAAGTATCTACTATATAATTGCCTAAGGGTCACTTCCGTCTTTCTGTCCTTCTGTCTTTCTTTCTGTCACGGATATTCATTGGTCGCGGCCTCTGTCTGTCATGGAATCCAAGTCGCTGATTGGTCTCGCCAGCTGCCTGTCATGGCTGCTGGGACCAATCAGCGACGTCCACAGTCCGATTAGTCCCTCCCTACTCCCCTGCAGTCAGTGCTCGGGGCCCGCTCCATACTCCCCTCCAGTCACCGCTCACACAGGGTTAATGCCGGCGGTAACGGACCGCGTTATGCCGCGGATAACTCACTCAGTTACCGCCGCTATTAACCCTGTGTGACCAAGTTTTTACTATTGATGCTGCCTATGCCTGTGCGCTGCCTGGGGCCCTGTGTTCTGCCAGGGGCCCCGTGTGCTGCCTGAGGCCCCTGTGTTCTGCCTGGGGCCCTGTGTTCTGCCTGGGGCCCTGTGTTCTGCCTGGGGCCCCTGTGTGCTGCCTGGGGCCCCTGTGTGCTGCCTGGGTCCCCTGTGTGCTGCCTGGGGTCCTGTGCGCTGCCTGGGGCCCTGTGCGCTGTATGGGGCCTTGTGCTCTGCCTGGGGCCCCATGTGCTTCCTGGAGCTCCATGTGCTGCCGCCTGGGGCCTCGTGCGCTGCCTGGGACCTCGTGCGCTGCCTGAGGCCCTGTGCACTGCCTGGGGCACCTGTGGGCTGCCAGGGGCCCCTCTGTGCTGCCTGGGGCCCCTCTGTGCTGCCTGTTGCCCTGTGCGCTGCCTGGGGCCCCTGCGCTCTTCCTGGGGCCCTCTGCTGCCTGGGGCCCTGTGTGCTGCCTTGGGCCCCTGTGTGCTGCCTGGGGCCCTGTGCACTGCCTGGGCCCCTGTGTTCTGCCAGGGGCCCCGTGTGCTGCCTGGAGTCCTGTGGGCTGCCTGGGGCCCTGTGCGCTGCCTGGGGCCCCGTGCACTGCCTGGGGCCCTATGCGCTCCCTGGGGCCCCTGTGTGCTGCCTGGGGCCCTATACTCTGCCTGGGGCCCTATACTCTGCCTGGGGCCCTGTGTGCTGCCTGGGGCCCAGTGCGCTTCCTGGGGCCCTGTGCGCTGCCTGGGGCCTTGTGCGCTGCCTTGGGCCCTGTGTGCTGCCTGGGGCTCCGTTATTGATTATATCACTCAATGGTTCTCAAAAGGCTGAAAAATCTGATCTACAGCAGCTGGGGTATATTCTGACCTGGAGGGATATAATCTGGACTAGTCCAGTTTGTATCCCGGGGTATAGTTTGGCTAGGCCAGAATATACCCGGGGTATAATCTGGCCCAGAGGGGTATAAACTGGACTAGTCCAATCTATACCCCGGGGTATAGTTTGGGCTAGGCCAGATTATACCCGGGGTATAATCTGGCCTAGGCCACTTTAACCCAGGGTATATTCTGGGCGGGGGGGTTAATCTGGCCTGTTACACCGGGTATGCATTGTCCACTCATCCCCACCCTGATATGCATGGTTCCTTATCCCCATCCTTATCTGTCTGGCTCCTTATCCCCATTTTTATCTGCATGGCTCCTTATTCCCATCCTTGCATGCATGGCTGCTTATCCCTGTCCTTGCATGCGTGGCTCCTTATCCCTATCCTTGCATGCATGGCTCCTATGAGAAAAGCATAAAAAGGGATATCCTACTTGCCTTCCCTGCGCGCCCTCGCATTATCTTGTTCCCGTGTCAGCCACACCTGCAGCCGAGCGATCACGTGTCCCTGCTCATTAAAGGAATGAATATTCACCACTCTCCACACCTGTACCCGTAGCGTCTCCATTTTTTGTGATCTGGGGTTGGGTGAGGGCTTATTTTTTGCACGCCGAGCTGACGTTTTTAATTATACCACTTTTGTGCAGATACGTTATTTTGATCGCCCGTTATTGCATTTTAATACAGTGTTGACCAAAAAAAACTAATTTTGGCGTCTTGATTTTTTTCTTGCTACACCATTTAGCGATCAGGTTAATCCTTTTTTTATTGATAGATTGAGCGATTCTGAACACGGCGATACCAAATACGTGTAAGTTAGATTTTTTTTTACTGTTTTATTTTGGTTGGGGTGAAAGGGGGGTGATTTGAACTTTTATATTTTTAAACACTTTTAAAAAAAAATTTGGCATGCTTCAATAGCCTCCATAGGAGGCTAGAAACAGGCACTACTCAATCGCCTCTGCTACATAGAGGTGAAGCACAGATCACCTCTATGCAGCAGAATTACAGGAGAGGAGCTGCGGATTCGCAGCTGTTTTCCATGTGTTTACAGTACCATGTAAACCTATGGAAAACAAAATCCGCAGTGCCCATGCTGCTTAAAAAAACATGCGGAAACGTAGCATTGTTTATTCCGCAGCATGTCAATTCTTTGTGCAGCTTCCGCAGCGGTTTACACCTGTTCCATAATAGGAATCCGCAGGTGTAAAGCCACATGTGAAATCTGCAAAAAAAATCGCGGTAATCCGCATTGCGGTTTACCTGCGGATTTACCAAAATCAGTCTGGAAAAATCCGCAGGACTTTCCGCAACGTGTGCACGTAGCCTTAGTGCATTTGGTTTGAAGCCTGGGCAGGTAAGCGTCTCTGCCTTTTTCTTAGTGGGTTTTTATAGATTTTTGGAGGATTTTCAAGTCCTCTTTTTGTGGTTTTGATGTCAGGCATGTAATGTGCAATATGTTGGATCGACCACACGCAAATTAAAGCAGAGAATTAAAGAACATGTATCAGGAGCCGCTACAGGCAATAGCAATGATAAACGCTCTTTGTCAGGAGTGTCCAGACACTTCAAGGAGGTTCATGCTGACAACACGACTTCTATGAGAGTAACTGCCATTGAACAAATAAAGAGGGCAGTCAGAGGAGGGGACACAGTATCTACTTTGCAAGCCAGAGAAGCAGCTTGGATCTTAAAATTAGATACTTGCTTCCCCAAAGGAATGAATTATAAAACAGATCTGATGTATTTTTATTAAGTGATGCTTTCATGTATAAATGTAATAAAGATATGTGGTTCATGCATATTTATTCATATGTATTTTCATGTGTATATATATATATATATTGATGAATGGTATTGTTGTATTTTTACTATTTGTATTTATTATTATTATTATTATTATAGCGCCATTTATACATGTGAGGAGGGGTATACATAATAAAAACAGGTACAGTAATCTTGAACAATACAAGTCACAACTGGTACAGGAGGAGAGAGGACCCTGCCCGCGAGGGCTCACAATCTACAAGGGGTGGGTGAGGATACAGTAGGTGAGGATAGAGCTGGTCGTGCAGTGGTTTGGTTGATCGGTGGTTACTGCAGGTTGTAGGCTTGCCGGAAGAGGTAGGTCTTCAGGTTCTTTTTGAAGGTATCGATGGTAGGCGAGAGTCTGATGTGTTGTGGTAGAGAGTTCCAGACTAGGGGAGATGAGCGAGAGAAATCTTGTATGCGATTGTGGGAAGAGGAGATAAGAGTGGAGTAGAGAAGGAGATCTTGTGAGGATCGGAGGTTACGTGCAGGAAAGTACCGGGAGACGAGGTCACAGATGTATGGAGGAGACAGGTTGTGGATGGCTTTGTATGTCATGCTTAGGCTTTTGTACTGGAGTCTCTGGGTAATGGAGAGCCAGTGAAGGGATTGACAGAGGGGAGAGGCCAGGGAATAGCGGGGGGACAGGTGGATTAGTTGGGCAGCAGAGTTTAGAATAGATTGGAGGGGTGCGAGAGTGTTAGAGGGGAGGCCACAGAGCAGGAGGTTACAGTAGTCGAGGCAGGAGTTGATGAGGACATGGACTAGGGTTTTTGCAGATTCTTGGTTTAGGAATGTACGGATCCGTGAAATATTTTTGAGTTGAAGGCGGCAGGAAGTGGAAAGGGCTTGGATATGCGGTTTGAAGGAGAGATCAGTGACAAGGATTACCCCGAGACAGCGAGCTTGTGGGACTGCGGAGAGTGGGCAGCCGTTTACTGTAATGGATAGGTTCGTTGGTGGGGTCGCGTGAGAGGGGGTAAAGACTATGAATTCTGTTTTGTCCATGTTAAGTTTTAGAAATCTAGCGGAGAAGAAGGATGAAATAGCGGATAGACATTGAGGGATTCTGGTTAGTAGGGTGGTGATATCTGGTCCAGAGATGTAGATCTATGTGTCCTCCGCATAGAGGTGATACTGAAAGCCATGAGATTCTATGAGCTGTCCCAGGCCAAAAGTGTAAATGGAGAAGAGCAGGGGCCCTAGAACTGAACCTTGAGGGACTCCGACAGATAGGGGGCGAGGTGAGGAGGTGGTGTGTGAATGGGAGACGCTGAATGTTCGGTCAGTTAGGTATAACGAGATTAAGGATAGGGCCAAGTCTGTGATGCCAAGGGATGAGAGGGTCTGTAGTAATAGGGGATGGTCTACTGCAGTGTTCCCCAACTCCGGTCCTTAAGATCCACCAACATGTCATGTTTTCAGGATTTCCTTAGTATTGCACAGGTGATAATTGCATTACCTGGAAAGGCAAGAAATACATCACCGATGCAATACTAAGCAAATCCTGAAAACATGACCTGTTGGTGACTCTTGAGTATCGGAGTTGGGGATCACTGGTCTACTGTGTCAAAGGCAGGGGACAGGTCCAGGAGGAGGAGGATAGAGTAGTGTCACTTGCTTTTGGCGGTTAATAGGTCATTGGTGACCTTAGTTTGGGCAGTTTCAGTGGAGTGGTGTGACCGGAAGCCTGATTGTAAGCGGTCGAAAAGGGAGCAGGAAGATAGATGGGAGGACAGTTCAAGATGGACTTGTTGTTCCAGTAGTTTTGAGGCATGGGGAGAAGTGATATAGGGCGATAGCTAGATACAGAGGATGGATCAAGAGAGGGCTTTTTGAGGTTAGGTGTGATTGAGGCATGTTTAAAGCTTGAGGGGAAACACCAGTTGTTAGTAATAGGTTGAAGAGATGGGTTAGAGTTGGGATGAAGACTTATTTATATTTGCAATATTGCATATAGATTTAGGGGCTAAAATATTTGTATAACACTCAGGTTGGGCTGGGTGTGCGACTTCTTCCATCAGGTATTCAGGTGTTTGGTATAATGTTAATTGACATGTATTGTGATTGGTTGTAGCCTTATATTATGTGCCTTTATATATTGTGTTGTAGCATGTTTTTTATTATGCCATGACTAAGGGCAGTATTGCCTGAAACACGTTAGCTTGTTTTTATGATGCACCAATAAAGGACAAGACTTTTATTCTATTTTCATCTCCTCCATTCAATATTTGCATGAGCTGGATAAGTGAGTGAGTTACTACAAAGGTTGGTTTACTTTTGTTCTTTTAGCTAAATGCAGACCAGTATTGCATAATATTAGCAGCTCATATAATCAGTAAAAGAGGCCAGGGGGAAAGGATTATTAGTTTATATACCTGGTATAATGATAGTTCAGCAGGATGTCATGGTGCACAGCATATTGTCTGTTGTATTCTCATTATTTTGATTGCATTATTAGTTTCCTGCTTACTTTGCATTGATTGAACATTGCAGATGGTCCTTCTGCATATCCCATCCCAGTGGAGAATATCAAGCCGCTACTTACTGTTGGATTTACATCTGGAGATATAAGCTTGATGAACAACTATGATGACCTGTCACCAACCATCATTCGCTCCGGATTGAAAGGTAGTAACATTGCTTACATTTGTTTTCATTCTTCAATTTTCCTAAAGTTATAACTGGAAGTCATTTTCCTTTAATGCAATTGATGATACCTATTGGCAATAATTCTTCATCTGGTAAATTAGATTTATACATTTTTTTTTTCCTCAAAGCTCATTATGTTTGACTTTTTTTTCCATGCAGTGTAAGTTAATAGCAGTATAAGAGCATAGTAAATTACTGAATGCAAAATCAAGATGTAATGAGAATTTAAAGAAAACCTGTCACAATAGTAGACCTGTTAAAATTTAAGACATATTTAATCTCAAGGATATAGTTTATCTTTCCTGAATTATATAAATTATGCATTATACGTAGGAAATTATAGCATTTTTAAACTTTGGACCTTAACATGTTGCTAACCACATGGATAAGCCACCATGGACTTTTGACATGTTGTAGCAAAAAGAAATTTGGGCAGTAAAATGATGTGTTCTAATTGTTAAAATTAGCAACCCCATACTGTCAGGGAACAGCCAGGGGATCAAGCAGAGAATCCCGCCTTTGCCATCAATTGACAATGGTCAATGGACAGCTGGAGGATCACACATGTAACCCACTACTGCCGCCAATTTGCCATAGATCAGTACACAATGCCTCCATTCGTCAGGACAATCACGTAATTGACTGATGATTGATAGACAAGTATACACCTGCTATTGTGCGCTTCTCAGTAAATGTGTGGCTCAGTGGTTAGCACTGCAGCCTCGCAGCTCTGGGGTTCTGGGTTCAAATCCCATCAATGACAACATCTACAAGGTGTTTGTATGTTCTCCCAGTGTTTGCATGGGTTTCCACAGGGTACTCCAGTTTCCTCCCACACCCCAAAACATACTGATAGGGATAGATAATAATATATATACCATATTTTTCGGACTAGTAGACGCCCTTTTTTTCCCCATAATTTTAATAACACTTTCCAGCCATTCTAACAGGCTGTGGGTAACACTTTTCCATAACCCTGACAGGCTATGTATGCCACTTTTTACCACCCTGGCAGGCTAGGAATAACACTTTCCTGTTATCCTGATAAGCTAGGGTTAACACTTTTCCATCATCCTGACAGGCTTGGAATAACACTCTCCCATCACCAGGACAGGCTGTGGGTAACACTTCCCCATTACCCTGACAGAATGTGGGTATGACTTATCCGCCATCCTGACAGGCTGTGGGCAACACTTTTTCCGCCATCCTGACAGGCAATGGGTAGCACTTTCCCATAACCCTGACAGGTTGTGGGTAACACTTTCCCATATCCTGCCAGGCTGTGGATAACGCTTTTCCATCACTTTGAAAGGCTGTGGGTAACTCCCACCAACCTGACAGGCTGCGGGCAACACTTTCCCACCATCCTGCGAGGCTGTGGGTATCACTTTTCCACTATCCTGCCAGGCTGTGCATACCACTTTCCCACTATCTTCACAGGTGATGCACAAGACTTCCCCTTCTCGCATAATACCTCAGGATCAGTGATATTCAGGGTGCAGCTACCACCGGCCCTCTCACAGTCCTTTATGACACTGGCCAGCTGCAAGTGACCACGTTCCTCATGTTTCTCGTACATGTCCCCATCACCCTTAGCAATGATTCTCACTACTTTGAAGGGGATCCCCAGCGACATCACCCCGCAGCATGACATGCAGAGACACATCATCCTCATGCACAACATTGACATCCACATTAGCAACATTTGGATTACATGCAGTGCCATATCTGGTAGGTTTGTAAGGACCATATTGAGCGGCCAACCATCACACAATGGTCCCCAAAAAAATATTTGAGTTGAGGTTGTGGACTCCGCCACTTTCCTCAACCCCCTCCAAGCACCCTAGTCTACGAAAACCCGGGCCATCAGTAAAGTTCAGTGAACATACTGTGATAGGGTCACTGGCTGCTTATGTGAGGGGAGATATGTGTCGCAAAGGGTTTTATCCTGTGTGATGTGAAAGCCAGGTTTCCCTCCAGCATGATATGTGCTGAGAGTAAATCAATCATTTCCAGGGTCTGGGTTACGGTGAGTAGGTTTGAGATGGGCTGGACACCTACCCACCATATCTCCACCTCGAGAGTGTGGTTGGAGGGAGTTAAATGTCCAGCGAGACAATTTTTTTCGGTCTGTGCTATTTGGAGGAAGGAAGCCTCCACACTGAAGCTCCAGTGAGAGCTGCTGTGCGTGTTTGTTCCAAAAGGAGGGAGCCATACTAGGAAGGACTTCGTATGGACATTTTATTTTCATTTGTGCCAGAAAGGCTGTTTTTGTTACTATTTTGGACTTTATAGTTTATGAAGTAATAAACCACCCAGAGACTTTAACCTAAAGTGTTCCTGTGTCTACCTCGGGGAGCAGCTAAGTGAGCCGACCATCCACAACCTCCGATCCCAGTTACAGTCAGGGTTTTTCCATCATACATGACGGCACCACGAGAGAGGGGATCCGCCCTTCAAGGACAGGAAACCTTCAAGATAAAAGGGGCAGCTCCTCTCTCCACATCACTTGGTTTCCTGTCCTTGATGGGGAACCCTCAAGATGGAAGATCTTGAAGATAGAAGACCATCGACCAAATCTGTAAGGCGGCCAATTGGTCCTCTCCATCTACATTTTTTAAACATTATAGGTTAGACCTATCTGCTACCTCTGATCTCATATTTGGGAGAAGAGTGTTACAAGCAGTGATCCCTCCCTAAAGAGAATACAAATTTCTGTAACTCTCTCGTGGTGCCGTCATGTATGATGTAAAAACACGGGTATTACATACCTGGTAATGTGTTTTTTCATGAGACATGACGGCACCCTTATATTCCCGCCCTTTTGATCACGTCATTAGTTGGGTACATTGTTAACATTATACACTCCCTCGGGTGTTGGTAATTAGGCTTATAAAGGATGTATTATTTATGTGTATACTAATCTGCGTAGTTCCTCTCGTGCTCTGTAAAACAACTGATGCGGAGAGAGGAGCCGCCCCTTTTATCTTGAAGGTTTCCTGTCCTTGAAGGGCGGATACCCTCTCTCGTGGTGCCGTCATGTCTCATGAAAAAACACATTACCAGGTATGTAATACCCGTGTTTTCCCAAGGTTAAAGTGTTACCTATTTATTCCCTATGGCCGGACAACCCCTTTAATAACCATTAAATACCCTTCATATCTGACAACACCATAGCCTCACATGAGTTTTTATAGTCAATCATCCAAATCTAAATCGGGTACTAAGTGCCAGCATTGCAAAATGTTATTATTTAGCTACAATATAACAAGGTTACATGATAGAACAAAAGAACAAACATCATGTTTCACTGTTCATTATTACTATATGGCAAAGTTAATCCTGCCTTTAACACACCATGGGTTTAATATCTTGACCAAAAGCATAAAACACATCAGGCACCAAATATAACATAGAAGAAAATCCAGCTCACCACCTGCAGTTCCACACTTCTGGATCACGGATAGCACCTGGGCAGGGTGCAACATCTAATGAAGAGAGCAGAAAAATCCAGCTCACAGATGAAGTCCAAAAAAGTGCGACATGCGCTCTTTGTCAAGATCGCATCAAAGGATGCCTGTACTCTCTTTTTTGTGAACACACAATTTTAATTTTTGCTTCATGTACCTTGGAAAATAAAATGCACTTTTTTGGACTTCATCTGTGAGCTTGATTTTTCTGCTCTCTTCACCATATATAACATATTCTAATCATGAGAGAATAATCCTCTTTGCCTGGAGACTAACGTGAATCAAACTAAGGATTACATACTTTTTCATTATTTTTTTTTGAGGACAATGTTTATTCTTGTATACCACCCATTCACAGGAAGCTGCAGTATTTACCATATTGACCCAATGTGAAATCTAGCGGGATCTTTTTTCCATCCATCACTAGGTGACAGCCTTACAGGCCGTAAACAAAGTATCACTGAGAAGAGTGCAAAGTTTGAGGCCAGGAATCCTCCTCAAGGATACCCAATCAGCACACATTATGACAGAATGGTACAGGAGATTGTATGATCTCTATGAGGATAGTGAAGACCTCTTTCCAAAAGTCTACAATAGGAGGGCAACGCCACATCAAGTGTATAAAATCTGCCACCTCCTTACGACACTTATGGCAATCTGCAATGGTGGATCTACCCATTTTATGTAACCTTTTAGGTGTCAGGTAGCATTGATGGACTATATACATTTGGATTAGCTTGTTATTAATTGCAGTTAAAGTGAACCTGTCAGTAGGATTGTGTAGAGTAACCTACAGTGTCAGGTTGGCGCTATTATACTTATAAAAAAGATACCTTATGTGATAAAGTCTGTCTTGTGGTTGTTGTTTAATCTTTATTTTCAGTTAATGAGATTCTCGCTCTTCGGGTCGGGCCTATGGGGCAGGACTTTATGTGATGCCATTTTGGCAGAGAAAAAAAAAATAGGCTTCATCAAGATGGTGCTGGCGGCGCCTGCGCAGTAGCATCTATCTGAATGGGATAGATGCTACTGCACAGGCGCCGCAGTCAGTGCTATTTTGCAAAGCCTGCTCAGGTGCCTCCGGTGCCATCTTGATGAAGCTCATTTTTTTTTTCTTTCTGCCAAAATGACACCGGTAGTGCAGTAGCATCTATTGCGTTCTAACGGATGCTACTGCGCAAGCTCCGCCGGCGCCATCATGATGAAGCCTAATTTTTTTTTCTCTGCCAAAATGGCACTGCCAGTAGCTCCTGCGCAGTAACATATATCGGAATGCGATAGATGCTACTGCGCAGGTGCGGCCACCGATGTTATTTTGTTTAAGAAATTTTTTTTTTTTAAACAATTCTATATGTGTAAATAAAATTTAAATATGTATATTATCCCCCGTATCATGCTACATCGCAGGCCCCGCCACCTGCCTGTTGAATGTGATTTTTTTTTTTCAAACCATATTATATTCAGTATATAAAATAGGGGGCATGTCACTGAGGGATCGGTGACCTGTCATAAGCCATACAGATGAATATCTAAGCAGAGCATCACAGAGCCCGCCCACATGCCCGCCCCAGAGCACGATGAGATTAACTCCTTGGGTCCCTGGCTCCTTAATATCTCACATTGCTTAGGGTAATCCATGTGATGCAGTGGGTCATGGAGGAAATCCCTGTGACGTCATTGACCCACACATGTCAGGGTTATTCCATTTCAAGTGAACTAATGCAATTTTCCTCTATATTTAATTCTTTCAAGACTT
Source organism: Ranitomeya variabilis (assembly GCF_051348905.1). Taxonomy (NCBI): domain Eukaryota; kingdom Metazoa; phylum Chordata; class Amphibia; order Anura; family Dendrobatidae; genus Ranitomeya; species Ranitomeya variabilis. The sequence continues at coordinate 184,698,748 of NC_135233.1, read as the reverse complement.
TGTTCTCTGATAATAATGTGTTAGAGAATGCAAAATGTGAAGAAACCTTTTTTTTTTTATAAATTTTCAAAGTTTAAAAAAAAAATGTTAATTTCTATGTTGCATGCCTTTAAGTTTCTCCTCATAACTCAAACCAGAACCAAGATAGAGAAACTGAAAAAGACTCCATTCCACTCAGAACTGTACAGGCTTCCACCCGATATGTTCAAGAGTATCTTTGTTAATGTTTTACCCATGCATTTCCAAAAAACTACACTGCTTAAAATTAAGGGAACACTAAAATCCCACATCCTAGAGATCACTGAATGAAATATTCCAGTTGTAAATCTTTATTCATTACATAGTGGAATGTGTTGAGAACAATAAAACCTAAAAATGATCAAGGTAAATCACAACTAATATCCCACGGAGATATATGTGTGATACGGTATATGCAATTGTGTTGGACCTTTTTCTGTTTTGTATCCTTCACTATATATTTCTTTGTCTTTGGGGAAAAAAATATTTTTATGATTATATTGGTAATTAATAAATAATTGATATACTTTTTATACATGGGCAGTTTTGTACTCCTTTTTTCTCTTTTAATATTATTGGATTTTGGAGTATTTTAGCCTGTTTTTAACAGTGCATTTTTTATTGATTTATTTCTGGGTTTTTTATTTATAATATACCACGGAGGTCTGAAGTTGCAATGATGCTCAAAATCAAAATGAAAAATGAAGTTACAGGCTGATCCAACTTCAGTGGAAATGCCTCAAGACAAGAAAATGATGCTCAGTAGTGTGTGTGGCCTCCACATTCTTGTATGGTCTCCCTACAACTCCTCATTTTTCTCCTGATGAGGCGGCGGATGGTCTCCTGAGGGATCTCCTCCCAGACCTGGACTAAAGCATCCGCCAACTCCTGGACAGTCTGTGGTGCAATGTGACGTTGGTGGATGGTGCGAGACATGATGTCCCAGATGTGTTCAATCAGATTCAGGTCTGGGGAACGGACGGGTCAGTCCATAGCTTCAATGCCTTCATCTTGCAGGAACTGCTGACACACTCCCGCCACATGAGGTCTGGCATCGTCCTGCATTAGGAGGAACCCAGGGCCAACCGCACCAGCATATGGTCTCACAAGGGTACTGAGGATCTCATCTCGGTACCTAATGGCAGTCAGGCTACCTCTAGCGAGCACATGGAGGGCTGTGCGGCCCTCTAAAGAAATGTCACCCCACACCATTACTGACCCACTGCCACACCGGTCATGCTGTAGGATGTTGCAGGCAGCAGATCTCTCTCCATGGCGTCTCTAGACTCTGTCACGTCTGTCACATGTGCTCAGCGTAAACCTGCTTTCATATGTAAAGAGCACAGGGCACCAGCGGCGAATTTGCCAATCCTGGTGTTCTGTGGCAAATGCCAAGCGTCCTGCACAGTCTTGGGCTGTGAGCACAACCCCCATCTGTGGACGTCGGGCACTCAGACCATCCTAATGGAGTCCGTTTCCAACCGCTTGTGCAGACACATGCACATTTGTGGCCTGCTGAGGTAGCGGTCCTGCTGCTGACTTGTTGTCCTCCTACGGCCCCCTCCATGTCTCCTTGTGTACTGGCCTGTCTCCTGGTAGCACCTCCAGCCTCTGGACACTAGGCTGACAGACACAGCAAACCTTCTTGCCACAGCTCGCATTGATGTGCCATCCTGGATGAGCTGCACTACCTGAGGCACTTGTGTGGGTTGCAGAGTCCGTCTCCACGAGTGTGAACGCACAACCAACATTCAAAAGTGACCAAAACATCAGCTAGAAAGCATTGGTACTGAGATGTGGTCTGTGGTCCCAACCTGCAGAACCACTCCTTTTTTAAGTGTGTCTTGATAATTGGCAATAATTTCCATCTGTTGTTTATTCCATTTGCACAACAGCATGTGAAATAGATTGCCAAACAGTGTTGCTTCCTAAGTGGACAGTTTGATTTCACAGAAGTTTGATTTACTTGGAGTTATATTCTGTTGTTTGTGTTCCCTTTATTTTGTTGAGCAGTATATATATATATATATATATATATATATATATATATATATATATATATATATATATATTTACCCCTCTGCAGTTTATTGTAAATTGTAAGTACAAACTTCTGCTGCGCCGGCGTCTATTATTGTCTGCAGTCTCTGACATCACATCAATAGCAATATAGAGGATTAGCTGCTGAGCTCCTGATTGGCTGCAGCACTATTGACGTGACATCAGAACTGTAGACACTGGATCTGCAGAGTGTGAATAAAGTGCAGGTTTTTTTTCACACATGTGAAAATGGGGGGTAGTGCCATGTAATGTTTTATCGAATAGCACTCGGCCCTGTGTTATTCTATGGGGAAGAGCAGTTCAGCGATTATTTTCTCATGCTGAATCGGCATGAGAGAACAATGGCAGCATGCTGTAATTGGCAGTATGCTCTGCTCACTCGCACCCCCATACAAGACTATGGGTCTGAGTGAAACATCACACTGCACTCGGATACCACCCCAGTGCAATCTGATATACACCGAGTCAGGCCATGGAGTAGACGGAGAAATTTTCTCCGTGTCCTCTGCTTCAGTGCTGTGATTGAGAGAGCGTCAGAGCACTGACACTCGGATCACACTCGCAGCAGAGCAGAAGCAGAGTGTTATTAGTATATCGCATGCAGTGTGACACAATAGTTTAACTCCAGCTTTATGCCCTGTGTCCACCATGAGATTTTGGTGAGTTTTTGGTGAAACATACCGTATTTTTCGGACTATAAGACGCACTTTTGGTCCCCAAAATTTTTGGGGAAAGTGGGGGATGCGTCTTATAATCCGAATCTTTGTGCTGTGCTGTAGAGGAGGGGGCGGCTCTGGAGTGGTGTCAGGGGGCTGGGGTGGGCTGCCTGCAGGCTGCTGAGACAGCAGGAGGTTCTGTGCTCCCGCTCATTAGCCTCATGTAATATTCACTGCACCTGCTGTCCATCACCTAGGTGCTGAACCTGTGCGGAGATGATTCACAGGGGAGGAGCGTAATATTCACTGCACCTGCTGTCCATCACCTAGGTGCTGAACCTGTGCGGAGATGATTCACAGGGGAGGAGCAAAATATTACATGTACCTGCATCTCCCCCCCTCCCATCATGGATATGCCCCCTGGTCACTCTTATATGCTCCCACTGTGCTGCTGGCAGGCACATGCTCCCCCCCCCCCCCCCGTGCTGCTGGCAGGCACATGATAAAATAACAAACACTTAACTCACTTTCCCCTGATGGCTCCGTGCTCACAGCTCCTTGGTTGCTTCCTGTGTCTGTGCTGATATCCGATCATGTGATCGGCACAGCACAGTGATGACATCACTGTGTGCCCAGGTCACATGATCCGATGCCTGGGAAACAAGAAGCGCAACTGAGGAGCTGTGAGCACGGAGCCATCAGAGAAAGGTGAGTTAAGTGTTTGTTGTTTTTTCATGTGCCTGCCAGCAGCACGGGGGGGGGGGGGGGAGCATGTGTCTGCCAGCAGCACAGGGAAGGGGAAGCATGTGCCTGCCTGCAGCATGGGGTGCATGTGCCTGCCAGCAGCACAGGGAGGGGCATGTGCCTGCCAGCAGCACGAGGGGCATGTGCCTGCCTGCACACAGGGGGGCATATGCCTGCCAGCAGCACGGGGGGGCATGTGTCTGCCAGCAGCACAGGGGGGCATGTGTCTGCCAGCAGCATGGGGGGGGGCATGTGTCTGCCAGCAGTACAGGGGGGCATGTGTCTGCCAGCAGCAGGGGGTGGCATGTGCCTGCCAGCAGCAGAGGGGGGGAAGCATGTGTCTGCCAGCAGCAGGGGGGTGGCATGTGCCTGCCAGCAGCACATGGGGTCATGTGTCTGCCAGAAGCACAGGGGGCATGTGTCTGCCAGCAGCACAGGGGGGCATGTGTCTGCCAGCAGCACAGGGGGGAGAATGTGTCTGCCAGCAGCACAGAGGGGGTATGTATCTGCCAGCAGTACAGGGGGGCATATAGTGACCAGGGAGGCATGTGCCTGACAGCAGCACAGGGGGGCATATAGTGACCAGGGGGGCATGTGCCTGACAGCAGCAAAGGGGAGCATATGCCAGCACAAGGATGGGGGTTATATAGATACCAAGATGAGGAACATATGATTTGTAAGACGGACACTGGCATTATAAGACAGACCCCCATTTAACATAAAAATTATTTTTTTTCTCATTTCTTCACCAATTTTGGGGGTGCGTCTTATAATCAGGTGCGTCTTATAGTCCGAAAAAATACGGTATTTTTGTTGCATCCAAAATGCAGCATCTTACAGTTCAGAAATGTGGATGGGATTTACCGTATTAAAATCTGGGCTTTTTTATGCAGTGTAAACTGACCTACGGTACGTGCTTCAAATTCGCAACGTGTCAATTCTTGCAGAAATGCTAAATTTTGGGCAGAGTCGGATTAATTAAAATGATAATTCTTCCCAAATGCTTATATATGCTGGAACACACATCGTTAAGGATCCCTAAAAGTTTTTTTTTAGGAAAATACATAGCATGATGGCAGCATTTATATGGGGTCTGTCAAGACCTAAATTAAGTATTGGATCCCTGCAGATGCCTAAAGACCAAGGTGTATACGCGGTCCCTGACTTATATTTGTATTATCTGGCTGGTCAACTGCGCTACTTAAAATATTGGGTAAATCAAGGTGGACTTAATAATGCAGATGATCATCTTATGCATTTTTTGGGTGGGAATACACCGTGGGCAATATTGGAGGGTTCATATAGACCACCCCAGGGTTTATTTGCGCATAACTTAGCAATACAGGTTTGGCAAGAAAGTAAACTTATTTTGAAATTCACCGATCAAATTGGTGAAATTCAGATATGAAATAATCCCGATTTCCCACACCTTCAATATTTACAGGACCCGGGTTTCTGGAAACAAAATAGAATAACAACACTTACCGTATATACTCGAGTATAAGCCGAGATTTTCAGCCCAAATTTTTGGGCTGAAAGTGCCCCTCTCGGCTTATACTCGAGTCATGATCGGTGGTGGGGTCGGCGGGTGAGCACTGTCATATACTTACCTAGTCCCGGCGATCCTGGCGCTCCCCCTGCCTGTCACACTGTCTTCGGTGCCGCAGCCTCTTCCCCTGAGCGGTCACGTGGGACCGCTCATTAGAGAAATGAATAGGCTGCTCCACCTCCCATAGGGGCGGAGCCGCATAATTCATTTCTCTAATCAGCGGTGCCGGTGACCGCTGATAGAGGAAGAGGCTGCAGCACCGAAGACAGGCAGGAAGGAGCGGGACGCCGGGACCAAGTAAGTATCGCATATTCACCTGTCCGCGTTCCACACGCCGGGCGTCGCGCCATCTTCCCGGCGTCTCTCCGCTCTGACTGTTCAGGCAGAGGGCGCGATGACGCATATAGTGTGCGCGCCGCCCTCTGCCTGATCAGTCAGTGCAGGGAGACGCCGGGAAGATGGCGCCGAGGAGCTGCAAGCAAGACAGGTGAGTGTGTTTTTTTTTTTTTATTTTATTGCAGCAGCAGCAGCTATGGGGCAATAATGGACGGTGCAGAGCATTATATGGCACAGCTATGGGGCAATGGTGCAGAGCACTATATGGCACAGCTATGGGGCAATGGTGCAGAGCACTATATGGCACAGCTATGGGGCAACGGTGCAGAGCACTATATGGCACAGCTATGGGACAATGGTGCAGAGCACTATATGGCACAGCTATGGGGCAACGGTGCAGAGCACTATATGGCACAGCTATGGGGCAATGGTGCAGAGCTTATATATATGGCACAGCTATGGGGCAACGGTGCAGAGCACTATATGGCACAGCTATGGGGCAATGGTGCAGAGCACTATATGGCACAGCTATGGGGCAACGGTGCAGAGCATTGTATATATGGCACAGCTTTATGTGGAGTATCTATGGGGCAATGGTGCAGAGCATTGTATATATGGCACAGCTTTATGTGGAGCATCTATGGGGCCATAATGAATGGTGCAGAGCATTATATGTGGCACAGCTTTATGTGGAGCATCTATGGGGCCATAATGAATGGTATGGAGTATCTATTTTTAATTTTGAAATTCACCGGTACCTGCTGCATTTTCCACCCTAGGCTTATACTCGAGTCAATAAGTTTTCCCAGTTTTTTTGTGGCAAAATTAGGGGGGTCGGCTTATACTCGGGTCGGGTTATACTCGAGTATATACGGTAATCAGTTTTTTGAAAATGAAACTGTATTATCGTTTGAAAAAATCCATGACAGGTTCGGAATTCCCTACAGAGACTTTTATAGAGATCTACAACTATGACACGCCATGATGTACCAGTTCCCTTTTCCTAGAATGAGAATATCTAAATACCCACTGATAGGAGTATTATCAACTCAAGGACCCACAGGTGTGATATCCTCTCTCTATACCTTTCTGTTAAATGGTAAAATCGCATCCACTCAGCTCGCTGTAGAGAGAAAGTGGCAACACCTAATAACATCTATCACTGATGATCAGTGGAGCGATATCCTAGAGGCACATGTGATGGTGTCACCTGCTGCAAATAAGTTAATACAGTTGTATATTCTTCACAAATCCTATCTGACCCCAAGTAGATTACATAAGTTTGGTAGAGGGGTGACTGATGAATGTCACAGGTGTGGGGAATCCTGGGCTGATTTCTGGCACCTTATTTGGAACTGCAGGATTATACGGAGATATTGGAGCGGATAATGGGGAATACCGATCGAATGTAGACCGGAATTGTGCATCCTGGGTGTCGTGGATGAGGAGATGTGGGTCCACCATGATAGAATATTTCGGGAAGTTCTATTTATGGCTAGGAAAGCTGTAGCTTTGAGGTGGATGGAGGGGGGAATCTCCTTAGATTAATCAGTACATTGTCTCTTTAGAGAAGAAGAGGACTAGAACTCTAGTGCCACCTATTGGAAGTAGCAATCCTAACAGTCAATGTCGACCCTTTAACGAGCCTTGTCACATGACTTAGGATAATAGCCAAACCAGAATCTCAATTTGCAGACACTGTGTTTCGGGGTACTGCCCCTCGTCAGTGCAAAGTGGAGATCTGGTTTGGCTGATTGAGAGGCGTCTGACCGGGATCCAAGAAGTATCGTTTCTCCTTGCGGACAATGTCCACCTGATGAAGACGGTGTTAACCGTTGAAACGCGTTGTGGCTTAATTATAACCTGGTGTCCGAGTATTCCTTCTGCGCTCCTGGGACCGAATTCTACTTTCTTTGTTCTTGCGTCCTCCATCGAAGGTGTTCAGCTGGAAGCTGCGGGGGACTCTGCAATATGGTTCTCTTTCCCTCCCTCCCTGGGTCTACTCCACCACCAAACCACCTAATACTGAATTCTATAAGGCTCGTTAAAGGGTCGACATTGACTGTCAGGATTGCTACTTCCAGTAGGTGGCACTAGAGTTCTAGTCCTCTTCCTCTCTGAACAGACAATTTGCTTATTTCCCAGAGGAGCATTGCGGCTTTAAGTCCTTCACCTCAGCATGCTTATCATGTCACTCTCCGCAAGGAGAAACGATACTTCTTGGATCCCGGTCAGACACCTCTCAATCAGCCAAACCAGATCTCCACTTTGCACTGACGAGGGGCAGTAGCCCGAAACACAGTGTCTGCAAATTGAGAGTCTGGTTTGGCTATTATCCTAAGTCATGTGACAAGGCTCGTTAAAGGGTCGACATTGACTGTTAGGATTGCTACTTCCAATAGATGGCACTAGAGTTCTAGTCCTCTTCCTCTCTGAAGAGACAATTTGCATATTTCCCAGAGGAGCATTGCGGCTTTAATTCTTCTCGCCTCGACATGCTTATCATGTCACTCCGCAAGGAGAAACGATACCTCTTGGATCTAGATTAATCAGTGGAAGAAACTAGTGAATGACATAATTCCTTATGAAAACATATTATACAGAAACAGAGGATGTCCCCAGAAATTTCAGAAGATTTGGGAAAGGTGGTGTGAATAGCCATTGACACATTTGGCTCCTGTCGCTATGGTCTCTTCAATCTCGCTATATAGTCCCTGATGTACTATATAGCCATTCTGGACCATGAAAGTGATGATTTGTATAGAATTAATAACGTGTCCATTATAACCTGACCTGGTACGAGCTTAAAAACTTTTATAAAGACTTTGTTGATTAGGAAATGCAATGCCTGGTAATGTTTTATTTTTGTTTGTATACTTTATTTTTGAAGGAATTATGTCATGTCTATGTCAATGTGAACGTTGATACATGGATTATTTTGACTGTATGCTATGTTGCCATATGTTTGTTCTTTTATTTTGTGGCATCTTTCAATAAAAAGTTTAAAAAATAAAAAGATATGCTAAATTTTCTGTGCACATTTTTTCCATTGAAGCAAAATATAGGTAATGTGGCCACTTTGGACCAGACCGTAGCTCAATGGAGAGTGCAGCTTCATCTTTATTATCTACGAGACCCCGCTCTGTGTGCAAAGTAGTAACTTTTCTTGGTATTGCAACTAAGGCTGCAATCACACGAATGTATAACATCAGATACAAGAGCATTGGATGCGATATGGTAATGACCCTTGGCTCCAGCTTTGATGCAAGCGTGATCCGAGTGTCAGTGCTCTGTACTCCGATCCTCTCACATGGGAGAATCAGAGCACAGCTGCGGAGGAGATGGAGAAAGTAATTTCTCCATCTCCTCCATTACCTGTCTCGACGTATATCGGACTACACTGGAATTACATCTGAGTGCAGTCCGAAGTTTCACATGCATCCATAGACTTGTGTGGGTGTGAGTGAGCCAAGTCTCTGTGCCAATCGCAGCATGCAGCAATTGTTCTCTCATGCCGAATCAACATGAGAAAATAATCGCATATCTGAGCTGCACCAAAGGATATCACTGGGCCAAGGGCTATATGATGTTTTATCACACAGCTCTCAGCCATGTTATACGCTCGTGTGACCCCGGCCTTTTAGCAATAAATAGGACTGAGCTGTAATGCTGGACCATTTGGGACTGTATGTTATATAGTGGTGTTAAACTCGCATCATGGGCGTACCCACTGTGGGGCAGGGGGAGCAGCTGCCCCCTCTAGAAACAGGGGAGCGCTGCGCGCCTATCATGATTAGGCCTGGCCACCTGTTTTTCCTGCTGCCGGCCCTTTAAATCTTCAGTGCGTCAGTGGCCTGGGTGCCCTGCACAGAGGGGTTAAGAACGCCTGACATTGAACGTCAGTTCTTTATGGGCGGAGAGAGATCGCTCTGCTCTCCCTGTCTCCTGCCCCTGGCTGCAGCGTGCTGCTGAATGTATCAGGATCAGGTCTCAGTCATCCGGAGGAGCCCTTAGTACCCGCACGCTCCTAAGGCAATCGCTACAGGTGCTGGGCTGGGCTGATGTATATACAGGGGCTAAAGGCTGACTTGTCTGTATATACAGGTGCAGGGGGCTTGGGCTGATATATACACAGGGGCTAGCTGTGGCTGGGCTGATGTATACACAGGTGGTTCTGGCCTCAGTGGGCTGGTGATGATATATACAGGTGGTGCTGGGTTCAGTGGGCTGGGGCTGTTGATGTATATACAGGTGCTGGGCTCAGTGGGCTGGGGCTAGTGATGATGTATATACAGGTATGGTGCTCATTATACTGTATGGAGTAATATATGGGGCATATTATACTGCCTGGAGTGTTATGATCCCAATGGCAGAGGATCTCAGAGATTTCAGCAAAGTCTGCAAAACATAAATACCAGCTCATAGGGAAGTGTGTTGTGAATTTGGATTCTGGGCTCCCCCGGTGGCCGCTTGTGGAATTGGACTTGTCATCCTCTTTCCTGTTTCACCTGGTTCCATCAGTAGTGGGTGTCGCTATTTAAGCTCATTTCTCTGGTGGTTTCTTGCCGGTCAACAATGTTATCTGATGCCTCTCAGTGCTTGTTCCTGCTTCTAGACAACTACTAGATAAGTTGGACTTTTGTCCATGTTTTGTTTTGCCTATTTGTTCCAGTTCACAGCTGAAGTTTTGTTACTGTGTCTGGAAAGCTCTCGTTGATCAGGGATTGCTACTCTGGCGTTATGAGTTAATGCCAGAGTTTAAGGTAATCTCTGGATGGTGTTTTGTTAGTGTTTTTCTGCTGACCATGAAAGTATACTATCTGTCTTCTGCTATCTAGTAAGCGGACCTCAAATTTGCTAAGACTATTTTCCTGCTGCGTTTGTTGTTTCATCTGAACTCACCGTCATTACATGTGGGGGGCTACTGTCTTCTTTGGAATATTTCTCTAGAGGTGAGCCAGGTCTTATATTTCCCTCTGCTAGCTATTTAGGTCTTAGGCCAGAGCTGGGCATCTAGCGATAAATAGGAAATGCTACCTGGCTATTTCTAGTTGCGCGGCAGGCTTAGTTCATGGTCAGTATAGTTCCATCTTCCGAGAGCTTGTCCCTCTATAGGCTTGCTATGATCTCTGCCTGCAGAGATCATGACAGTTTGACCGGCCACAAAAATTTGATTTATCTTGAGACTGCCAGACGCCTGAATCCTAGACAGGCGCGCTGGTCTTTATTTTTTTCTCGCTTTAATTTTGTGGTGTCATACCTACCGGGTTCTAAGAATGTTAAGGCAGATGCCCTTTCTAGGAGTTTTGACCCGGACTCTCCTGGTAATTCTGAACCCACAGGTATCCTTAGGGAGGGAGTAATTTTGTCGGCCGTTTCTCCTGATCTGCGGCGGTCCTTGCAAGAGTTTCAGGCGGATAGACCGGATCGTTGTCCGCCTGATAGACTGTTTGTTCCGGATGATTGGACCAGCAGAGTCATCTCTGAGGTACATTCTTCTGCATTGGCAGGTCATCCCGGAATTTTTGGTACCAGGGATTTGGTGGCAAGATCCTTCTGGTGGCCTTCCCTGTCACGAGATGTGCGAGTCTTTGTGCAGTCATGTGACATTTGTGCTCGGGCCAAGTCTTGTAGTTCTCGGGCTAGCGGACTGCTGTTGCCCTTGCCTATTCCTAAGAGGCCTTGGACACACATCTCGATGGATTTTATTTCAGATCTGCCTGTTTCCCAGAAGATGTCTGTCATCTGGGTGGTCTGTGACCGTTTCTCTAAAATGGTCCATTTGGTTCCTCTGCCCAAGTTGCCTTCTTCTTCTGAGTTGGTTCCTCTGTTTTTTCAGAATGTTGTCCGATTGCACGGTATTCCTGAGAATATTGTTTCTGACAGAGGTACCCAATTTGTGTCTAGATTTTGGCGGGCATTCTGTGCTAGGATGGGCATAGATTTGTCTTTTTCATCTGCTTTTCACCCTCAGACTAATGGCCAGACCGAGCGGACTAATCAGACCCTGGAGACATATCTGAGGTGTTTTGTCTCTGCTGACCAGGATGATTGGGTTGCTTTTTTGCCATTGGCAGAGTTCGCCCTCAATAATCGGGCCAGCTCTTCCACCTTGGTGTCCCCGTTTTTCTGTAATTCGGGGTTTCACCCTCGATTTTCCTCCGGTCAGGTGGAATCCTCGGATTGTCCTGGAGTGGATGCGGTGGTGGAGAGATTGCATCACATCTGGGGGCAGGTTATGGACAATTTGAAGTTGTCCCAGGAGAAGACTCAGCGTTTTGCCAACCGTCATCGTCGTGTTGGTTCTCGGCTTTGTGTTGGAGATTTGGTGTGGTTGTCTTCTCGTTTTGTCCCTATGAGGGTCTCTTCTCCTAAGTTTAAACCTCGGTTCATCGGCCCTTATAGAATATTGGAGATTCTTAATCCTGTTTCTTTCCGTTTGGACCTCCCTGCGTCCTTTTCCATTCATAACGTTTTTCATCGGTCGTTGTTGCGCAGGTATGAGGTACCTGTTGTACCTTCAGTTGAGCCTCCGGCTCCGGTGTTGGTTGAGGGTGAGTTGGAGTACGTTGTGGAGAAAATTTTGGACTCTCGTGTTTCCAGACGGAGACTCCAGTATCTGGTCAACTGGAAGGGTTACGGCCAGGAGGATAATTCTTGGGTCAATGCATCTGATGTTCATGCTTCTGATCTTGTTCGTGCCTTCCATAGGGCTCATCCTGGTCGCCCTGGTGGATCTGGTGAGGGTTCGGTGCCCCCTCCTTGAGGGGGGGGTACTGTTGTGAATTTGGATTCTGGGCTCCCCCGGTGGCCGCTTGTGGAATTGGACTTGTCATCCTCTTTCCTGTTTCACCTGGTTCCATCAGTAGTGGGTGTCGCTATTTAAGCTCATTTCTCTGGTGGTTTCTTGCCGGTCAACAATGTTATCTGATGCCTCTCAGTGCTTGTTCCTGCTTCTAGACAACTACTAGATAAGTTGGACTTTTGTCCATGTTTTGTTTTGCCTATTTGTTCCAGTTCACAGCTGAAGTTTTGTTACTGTGTCTGGAAAGCTCTCGTTGATCAGGGATTGCTACTCTGGCGTTATGAGTTAATGCCAGAGTTTAAGGTAATCTCTGGATGGTGTTTTGTTAGTGTTTTTCTGCTGACCATGAAAGTATACTATCTGTCTTCTGCTATCTAGTAAGCGGACCTCAAATTTGCTAAGACTATTTTCCTGCTGCGTTTGTTGTTTCATCTGAACTCACCGTCATTACATGTGGGGGGCTACTGTCTTCTTTGGAATATTTCTCTAGAGGTGAGCCAGGTCTTATATTTCCCTCTGCTAGCTATTTAGGTCTTAGGCCAGAGCTGGGCATCTAGCGATAAATAGGAAATGCTACCTGGCTATTTCTAGTTGCGCGGCAGGCTTAGTTCATGGTCAGTATAGTTCCATCTTCCGAGAGCTTGTCCCTCTATAGGCTTGCTATGATCTCTGCCTGCAGAGATCATGACAGAAGTGGTAACTAGGCTGACCGTATATCTGATCCTAGAACAACCAACTAACAGTAGCCGGGGAACGTACCTACGTTGATCCTAGACGTCTCGCGCCAGCCGGAGAACTAACTAACCCTGTCAGGGAAAATAAGACCTCTCTTGCCTCAAGAAGAAAGACCCCAAAGTTATAGTTCAAGCCCCCAACAAATAATAACGGTGAGGTAAGAAGAAAAGACAAACGTAAGAATGAACTAGATTTTAGCAAAGAGAGGCCCACTGACTAATAGCAGAAGATAGTAAGATGACTTATACGGTCAGCAAAAAACCCTGCAAAATATCCACGCTGAATATCCAAGAACCCCCGAACCGACTAACGGTGAGGGGGGAGAATATCAGCCCCCTAGAGCTTCCAGCGAAATCAGGAATCACATATTGTACAAGCTGGACAAAAATAAGAACAATGCAAATAAACAAAAAATAAGAAAGCAGGACTTAGCTTATCTTGCAAGGAACCAGAACCTGAAGACAGGAGCAAACAGAAATGAACTGATTACAACGATGCCAGGCACTGGACTGAGAATCCAGGAAGTTTAAATAGCAACACCCCAGGCCTAACGAACCAGGTGAGTACCAACCTGGGGAAAGACAATCCAAGAGCCAACCACTAGTGACCACAAGAGGGAGCCAAGAAGTATAGTTCACAACAGTACCCCCCCTTTAAGGAGGGGTCACCGAACCCTCACCAAGACCACCAGGGCGATCAGGATGAGCAGCGTGGAAGGCACGAACCAAATCGGCCGCATGAACATCAGAAGCGACCACCCAGGAATTATCCTCCTGACCATAGCCCTTCCATTTGACCAGATACTGAAGCCTCCGTCTAGAGAGACGAGAATCCAAGATCTTCTCCACCACGTACTCCAACTCGCCCTCAACCAACACCGGAGCAGGAGGCTCAACAGCAGGAACCACAGGCACAACGTACCGCCGCAACAAAGACCTATGGAACACGTTGTGAATGGCAAACTACACCGGAAGATCCAAACGAAATGATACTGGATTAAGAACTTCCAAAATTTTATAAGGACCAATAAAGCGAGGCTTAAAGTTAGGAGAGGAAACCTTCAGAGGGACATACCGAGAAGACAACCAAACCAACTCCCCCACACGAAGCCGGGGACCCACACCGCGGCGGCGGTTGGCAAAACGCTGAGCCTTCTCCTGTGACAACTTCAAGTTGTCCACCACATGATTCCAAATCCGCTGCAACCTATCCACCACGGAATCCACCCCAGGACAGTCAGAAGGCTCAACATGACCCGAGGAAAAACGAGGATGAAAACCAGAGTTGCAGAAAAATGGCGAAACCAAAGTAGCGGAACTAGCCCGATTATTAAGGGCAAACTCAGCCAATGGCAAGAAGGTCACCCAATTATCCTGGTCCGCAGAAACAAAACATCTCAAATAAGCCTCCAGTGTCTGATTAGTTCGCTCCGTTTGGCCATTAGTCTGAGGATGAAAGGCAGATGAAAACGACAAATCAATGCCCATTTTAGCACAAAAAGATCGCCAGAATCTGGACACAAACTGGGATCCTCTGTCGGACACGATATTCTCAGGAATGCCGTGTAAACGAACCACATTCTGAAAAAACAAAGGAACCAGATCGGAAGAGGAAGGCAACTTAGGCAAGGGCACCAAATGGACCATCTTGGAAAAACGATCACACACCACCCAGATGACAGACATTCCTTGAGACACCGGAAGATCAGAAATGAAATCCATGGAAATGTGTGTCCAAGGCCTCTTCGGGACGCGCAAGGGCAAAAGCAACCCGCTAGCACGAGAACAACAAGGCTTAGCCCGAGCACAAGTCCCACATGACTGCACAAATGACCGCACATCCCGTGACAAGGAAGGCCACCAAAAGGACCTGGCCACCAAATCTCGGGTACCAAAAATCCCCGGATGCCCTGCCAACACCGAGGAATGAACCTCGGAGACAACTCTGCTGGTCCATTTATCAGGAACAAACAGTCTGTCGGGTGGACAAGAGTCAGGTCTACCAGCCTGAAATCTCTGCAACACACGTCGCAAATCAGGAGATATGGCCGACACGATTACTCCCTCTTTAAGAATACCAGCTGGCTCCGAGACTCCAGGAGAGTCAGGCACAAAGCTCCTAGAAAGAGCATCAGCCTTCACATTCTTCGACCCAGGCAGGTACGAGACCACAAAGTCAAGACGAGAGAAAAACAATGACCAACGAGCCTGTCTAGGATTCAGGCGCTTAGCAGACTCGAGATACATCAGATTTTTGTGATCAGTCAAGACCACCACACGATGCTTAGCACCCTCAAGCCAATGACGCCACTCCTCAAATGCCCACTTCATGGCCAACAACTCCCGATTACCAACATCATAGTTCCGCTCAGCAGGCGAAAACTTCCTAGAGAAAAAAGCACATGGTCTCATCACAGAGCAACCAGAGCCTCTCTGCGACAAAACAGCCCCAGCACCGATCTCAGAAGCATCCACTTCAACCTGAAAGGGAAGTGAGACATCAGGCTGGCACAAAACAGGCGCCGAAGTAAACCGGCGCTTCAGCTCCTGGAAGGCCTCCACGGCCGCAGGAGCCCAATTAGCCACATCAGAACCTTTCTTAGTCATATCCGTCAAAGGTTTAACAACACTAGAAAAGTTAGCGATAAAACGACGGTAGAAATTAGCAAACCCCAAGAACTTCTGAAGACTCTTAACAGACGTGGGTTGAGTCCAATCATGAATAGCTCGGACCTTAACTGGGTCCATCTCCACAGCAGAAGGGGAGAAAATAAAACCCAAAAAGGAAACCTTCTGCACTCCAAAGAGACACTTTGAGCCCTTCACAAACAAAGCATTATCACGCAAAACCTGAAACACCATCCTGACCTGCTTTACATGAGAATCCCAATTATCAGAAAAAAACAGAATATCATCCAGATAAACAATCATAAATTTATCTAGATACTTCCGGAAGATATCATGCATAAAGGACTGAAACACTGAAGGAGCATTAGAGAGCCCAAAGGGCATCACCAAGTACTCGAAATGACCTTCGGGCGTATTAAATGCAGTTTTCCATTCATCTCCCTGCCTAATGCGCACAAGGTTGTACGCACCACGAAGATCTATCTTGGTGAACCACTTGGCACCCTTAATCCGAGCAAACAAGTCCGACAATAGTGGCAAAGGATACTGAAATTTAACAGTGATTCTATTCAGAAGCCGATAGTCTATACAAGGTCTCAAAGACCCGTCTTTCTTGGCCACAAAAAAGAATCCCGCACCAAGAGGGGAAGAGGATGGACGAATATGCCCCTTCTCCAAAGACTCCTTGACATAAGAACGCATTGCGGCATGCTCGGGTACAGACAAATTAAATAATCGTCCCTTAGGAAATTTACTACCAGGAATCAAATCTATAGCGCAGTCACAGTCCCTATGAGGAGGAAGAGCACTGGACCTGGACTCACTGAATACATCCTGATAGTCACACAAATACTCAGGAACTTCTGAAGGAGTAGAGGAAGCAATAGACACCGGCGGAGAATCGCAATGAATTTCCTGACAACCCCAACTCGACACAGACATAGCCTTCCAATCCAAAACTGGATTATGGGTCTGTAACCATGGCAGACCTAAAACGACCAAATCATTCATTTTATGCAGAACAAGAAAACGAATCACCTCCCGATGTTCAGGAGTCATGCACATGGTCACTTGTGTCCAATACTGCGGTTTATTTTCCACCAGTGGCGTAGCATCAATTCCTCTAAGAGGAATTGGAATTTTTAAAGGCTCTAGGACAAAACCACAGCGCTTCGCAAACAACAATTCCATAAGACTCAGGGCAGCACCTGAATCCACAAACGCCATAACAGGGTAGGAAGACAATGAGCAAATTAAGGTCACAGACAAAATAAATTTAGGCTGCAAATTACCAATGGTGACAGGACTGACAACCTTTGTTAGGCGTTTAGAGCATGCTGATATAACATGTGTAGAATCACCACAGTAAAAACACAGCCCATTCTGACGTCTATGATTTTGTCGTTCAGTTCTAGTCAGGATTCTATCACATTGCATTGAGACAGGTGTCTGTTCAGACAACACCGCCAGAGGATTAGCGGATTTGCGCTCCCGCAAACGCCGATCAATCTGAATAGCCAGCGCCATAGAATCATTCAGACTTGTAGGAATGGAGAAACCCACCATCACATTCTTAATAGCTTCAGAAAGGCCATTTCTGAAATTTGCGGCCAGAGCACACTCATTCCATTGAGTAAGCACGGACCATTTCCGAAATTTTTGGCAATACACTTCAGCTTCATCTTGGCCCTGAGAGATAGCCAGTAAAGCTTTTTCTGCCTGAATTTCAAGATTAGGCTCCTCATAAAGCAATCCGAGCGCCAGAAAAAACGCATCAATATTTGCCAATGCCGGATCTCCTGGCGCCAACGAACATTCACGTCTGCAGCAAAGCTTCAAGCCACTCAGAGAAAAAGGGGAAGGAAGAAAGAAAAAAAAACAACTCAGAACTTCTTTTCTTTTAATCCCGCTTCTGCAATGCATTAACTATTCACTTGGCCTGGCATACTGTTATGATCCCAATGGCAGAGGATCTCAGAGATTTCAGCAAAGTCTGCAAAACATAAATACCAGCTCATAGGGAAGTGGTAACTAGGCTGACCGTATATCTGATCCTAGCACAACCAACTAACAGTAGCCGGGGAACGTACCTACGTTGATCCCAGACGTCTCGCGCCAGCCGGAGAACTAACTAACCCTGTCAGGGAAAATAAGACCTCTCTTGCCTCAAGAAGAAAGACCCCAAAGTTATAGTTCAAGCCCCCAACAAATAATAACGGTGAGGTAAGAAGAAAAGACAAACGTAAGAATGAACTAGATTTTAGCAAAGAGAGGCCCACTGACTAATAGCAGAAGATAGTAAGATGACTTATACGGTCAGCAAAAAACCCTGCAAAATATCCACGCTGAATATCCAAGAACCCCCGAACCGACTAACGGTGAGGGGGGAGAATATCAGCCCCCTAGAACTTCCAGCGAAATCAGGAATCACATATTGTACAAGCTGGACAAAAATAAGAACAATGCAAATAAACAAAAAATAAGGAAGCAGGACTTAGCTTATCTTGCAAGGAACCAGAACCTGAAGACAGGAGCAAACAGAAATGAACTGATTACAACGATGCCAGGCACTGGACTGAGAATCCAGGAAGTTTAAATAGCAACACCCCAGGCCTAACGAACCAGGTGAGTACCAACCTGGGGAAAGACAATCCAAGAGCCAACCACTAGTGACCACAAGAGGGAGCCAAGAAGTATAGTTCACAACACTGGAGCAATATATGGGAATCATTATTCTGCATGGAGCAATATATGGGGAATGTTATTCTGTATGGAGCGCTATGTGGTGCCCATAATACTGTATGGAGCAATATATGTGGCTTATTATTCTGTATGGAGCAATATATGGGGCTCATTATACTGTATGGAGCACTATATGGTACCCAAAATACTGTGTGGAGCAATATATGGGGCTCATTATACTGTATGGAGCAATATATGGGGCTCATTATTCTGTATGGAGCGCTATGTGGTGCCCAGTATACTGTATGGAGGACTATACTGTCTGGTTTCTGACCTATTGTAGAATGTACAATAGTTATCACTCGTGATGTATGGAGGGGGACTGTATATGAGATGGGAGCCCTATGGGGGGCTGTATACGTGTTTGTGGGGGTGCCATTTTGAAGTTCGCCTCAGGCAGCTGGGTGGCTAGGTTTACCCCTGCCCATACAGTATCATGTTATCAGCAGCATTTCTGCAGTTGTCACTGGACAATGTTCTGCTGAGAACAATGTTTTTGTTCCAGCATAAACAATCCAATCACTCAATGAATAGGCAGTATTTTGCTTGTTTAGTATAATACACACCATAGTCCTCCACATAGCATAATGTGCGCCACAGTTCTCAATATTGTATAAAGCACACCCCATAGTCCTCCACATAAAATAATGGACCCCATAGTCCTCAAGATAGTATAGTGTGTGTGCCACAGTCATCCATATTGTATAATGCACACATCCATATAGTATAATGTGCTACATAGTCCTCCATATAGTATTATACACTCCCCATAGTCCTATATGTAGTACAATGCACTCCCTATAATATAATGCACCCATAGTTCTCCATATATTAAATGCATTCTTTGTAGTCCTCCAAACAGTATAATGCTTTTCTCATAGTCCTCTATATAGTATAATGCACCCCCCATAGTTCTCCACATAGTACAATGCACTCCCCGTAGTATACTGCACCCCATAGTTTGTCATATAGTATAATGCATTCAAAATGGTCCTCGATACAGTATATTGCAGCCCCACTCAGAGTACAATGCAGTCCCTCCATAGAATATAATGTAGCCACCCCATATAATGTAATGCAGCTTCCTTATAGTATAGTTCAGCCCCCCATACAATATAATGTAGCCCCCTCATATAGTGTAATACAGCCCCACATAGAATATAATGCAGCCCACCCCCATAGAATATAATGCAGCCCCCCCATAGAACTTAATGTAGCCCCCTCAGAGTATAATGCAGCCCCCCATAGAATACAATTTTGCCCCCTCACATAGTATAATGCAGTCCTACAGTATTTTGGTCACCACGTACTCACTCATGCACTGATGTGTATATGTACAAAGTACAAAAAAATTACAATATTCACCTCTACTGCTCATTCCCCCGCTGCTCCAGGCTCTGCAGAGTGTGCGATGAAGTGATGTCATCGTGCACCCGCTGTGTCAGAGACAGAAGGGAGTGATGGGTAGGAAGCGTCATCTGATGCTTTCTCAATCATTCCTTCCAACTGTATCGGCATCTATGCTACTGATGCAGTTGAATGCTGCGTGGGAAGGGTGGTGCTGGCAACGGGCCCCTCTGACTCATGGCTGCCTGCCCCTAACACCTGTCCTGACTGTATGATGGCCTCCACAGTAGCCTTCAAACTGTATTATGGCCCTCACATTAGCTATCATAATGTATAATGGCCCTCACATTAGCTCCCATGCTGTATACTGGCCCTTGCATTAGCCCCCATTCTGTATATTGGCCCCCGCATTAGCTCTCATGCTGTATATTGCATCCCATATTAGTTACCATGCTGTATAATGGCCCCTGCATTAGCCTCCAGCCTGTATAATGGGCCCGCATTAGCTTCCAGGCTGTGTAATGGCCCCCCTTTAGCTTCCAGGCTGTATAATGACCCCTGCGTTAGCTTCCAGTCTGTATATGTCCTCTGCATTAGCTTCCAGGTTGTATAATGGCCCACGCTTTGGCATGTAGGCTGTATAATGGCTCCCGCATTACCTTCCATGTTGTATAATGACCCCACAGTATCTCCCTAACTGTATTATAGCCATTGCATTAGCTGAAACGCTGTATAATGGCCCCCACATTAGCTCCAATGCTGTATAATGGTCCCCACATAAGCTCCCATACTGTACAATGGACCCCAAATTAGCTCCCATGCTGTTCAATGGCGCCCACAATTTTTTGGATTTCGGTCTTTGTCCCTTTCTGTGGTCTGCAACTTACAGAAAATAAAAACAGCCTCTCATTAGTCTCTGAATGTCTCCAGGTACCCCTAAGGCTATGTGCACACGTTGCAGATTTTGTTGCGGATCTACAGCGTTTTTTCCTCGTGGAATTGCACCAAATCCACGAAGGGTAGCTGAAGCAATGTTAATCAGTGGGAATCCAGAATTGGTGTGCACATGCTGCGTAAAATTCCACACTGATTTGCAGCGTTTTATTTTAGGCAGCATGTCAATTCTTTTTGTGGATCTGCAGTGTTTCTGCACCCATTGACTTACATTAAGTCAATAAAATCTGCAGCTAAACTGCAGGTGTAAAAAGGCTTGCGGATTTGCTGCAGATTTGCATGCCAAAACCGCTGCAGAAAGGAAGGAGCAAGAGTGTATGGGCGGAAAATGTGTGTGAGCGTGTGTGTGTGCGGGTGTCTGTCTGCGTGTGTCTGTCTGCAGGTGTCTGTGTGTGTGTGTGTAGCCAGGCATCGTCTGATGGGACTACTACTCACATCTGGCTATGTCTGCTGTCACATATAACAGTGACAGCATGAGCCGATCATTAGGCAACTGTGTTCAATTGTAAAACAAAAAAAACACATTCGTACTCGCCAAACACCTAACCTAATCCCCGACGCCCGCGTCTCCTGCAACATAAATAAAATAATAAACCAACATATACTTACCTGTCCGTCGTAGTCCATTTAATAACAAGTGTCCCATGACGATCTCACGTGTAGAACAGTCACATCGGGAAATGTGACCGTGCTACCTGGCCTCCAGCGATAGGCTAGGTTCACACTGCGTTAGTGTGACCCGTTTAACGGACTACGTTACACCGCGGCATAACGCGGTGTAACGTAGTCCGTTAACGCCATTGAATGCAATGGCGGACGCATCGCTAGCGCACGCCCACAATGGGCGTGTGCTAGCCATGTGCCGTCATTGAGTGACGGACCCGAGACGCGGGCTGCAGCGTTTCCGGGTCCGTCACTGCTAGCGCACATTGAGCTAGCAGAGCTCTATCTGCGTTAGCTGGTTGCAAACGCCGGCACTTGCGCTAGCAGCAGCCCGTTAGCGTATGTGCTGAACGGGCTGCTGCTAACGCAGTGTGAACTTAGCCATACACTGACAGGTTGTAATCCTCCCTCAGTGTATCCCTGTGCCGCCGTGAGAGTTCACGGAGTTCGTGCTGACACTTGCAGCACCGCTGCATGAGAAAATTCTCACGCAGCTGTGCCTTTAGTGACTGCACAAACTCTGGTGAACTCTCAGTGATTACCTCCTGTCAGTGTATCACCTAACACGGGGTAGAGCGGTCATATCTTCCGATGTGACTGTTCCACACGTGAGATCGTCATGGAACACTCGGTAAATGTACTACGTCAGACAGGGAGTATTTATGTTGGTTTATTTTATTTTTGTAGGAGATCAAGGGATTCGGGGATTAGGTGATGCAGTAAGTATGGTAAATTAAGATCAATAAAGGAGACTATGATTATATCAATTAAAGGACTTTATACTGGCTGTGTCTTTATTTACCATATAACTATAGGATTAGTAATGGATAGGTGTGTTATAGACGCTTCTCCATTACTAATCTGTGTGCTTGATGTCACCGGACAATACAAGGTGACATGAACCCCACTAATATTACCCCACTTGCCACCGCTACAGGGCAAGTGGGAAGAGCGAGGCTATTTGCCAGAATTGGTGCATCTATAAGATGCGCCATTTCTGGGGCGGCTGAGAGCTGATGTTTTTAGCCTGGGGGGTGCCAATATACATGGCCCTTTCCGAGGCTATTAATATCAGCCCGCGATTTTATAGGGGGACCCCATGTCAAATTTGTTTCTGGGATTCCCCTGTAAACTAGCCAGTAAAGGCTAATATACTAAAACTTAACCTTTATTAGGTATAGCATTAAAGTGAACCAATATATACACAAAAAGAGGAGGACAACAAACTCAAAAAAGGACAGGGGGGAAGGGACCACAGTGTAAGCAAAAACCCTATTACCAACAAAAATGAACAAAACCAAAGGTAAGAAGGTGCTGACAGCGACTCTAGTCCATATAATAATCCGACCTGATAATCATTTAATTACACTGGTCTACAAAAAAAAAAAAAAATTCTGGCATGGACTTTAAAAACAGTTTTAGACTAATTTTAGGGTGCTGAATTCAAATCTGATCTTATAATTTATCACATCACGTTTTTGCGCTATAGGTATATAGCCCATTTTCATGAATTCCATGTTAAATATAAGTAGTGTATGAAAAGTGCCGGTTTATACGGTTCACTAAGGTACATTTAGTTTAAAGGGAACCTGTCGCCCCCAAAATCGATGGTGAGGTAAGCTCACCGTCACCAGGGGCTTATCTACAGCATTCTGTAATGCTGTAGATAAGCCCCCGATGTTACCTGAAAGAGGAGAAAAAGATATTAGATTATACTCACCAGGGGCGGTCCCGCTGCGGTCCGGGTCCGATGGGTGTCTCAGGTCCGGTCCGGAGCCTCCCATCTTCATTCCATGACTTCCTCTTCTGTCCTCTTCTGCCCTCTCTCACCTGTCCCGGCGCCTACGCACTGCAGTACTTTGCTCTGCCCTCAACAGGGAAGACAAAGTACGCCTGCGCCGCAGCCGCGGCATGAAGACAAGAAGAGGACGTCATGGGATGAAGATGGGAGGTTCCGGACCGGACCTGAGACACCCATCGGACCCGGACCGCAGCGGGACCGCCCCTGGGTGAGTATAATCTAACGTCTTACAGAATGCTGTAGATAAGCCCCTGATGACGGTGAGCTTACCTCACCATCGATTTTGGGGGTGACAGGTTCCCTTTAATTTGGGTGGTTAATTTGTGTTGATTTGAAAATGGTTAACTTTCTTTTGGGTCTGCAAGGAGGGTACACAAAACACCCTTGTTTTCTGTGCTACTGGGACAGTAGAGCTACAGCAGAGCATTGGGTGATAACTGAATGGCCTCAGCGACAGAGTTTGGCATCTGGCGATAAGAATGTCATCCATGATTCTCTAGTAGATAGGAAGAATATTGTCTTTCCTCCCTTACACATAAAACTTGGATTGATGAAGCAGTTCGTCAAAGCTCTCAATCACAGTGGAGAATGATTTAACTATATATGTTCAACTTTTCCTGGTCTTAGTGAAGAGAAGAAAAAGGCTGGAATATTTGATGGACCTCAAATAAGAACACTTATGAGAGACCCAAATTTTATCACTTTTGTATCAATTTATCAAGGAATGAGACAGAAGAAAGAGCTTGGAATGCATTTTGTAATGTGGTGCAGAATTTTCTAGGGAATAAAAAAGCAGACAACTATGAAGAGATTGTGGAAGAGCTACTAATGAGTCTGTGAAATCTTGGATATAGAATGAGTATCAAGATTCACTATTTACACAGCCATTTGGACTTTTTTCCAGAGAACCTTGGGGATGTGAGCGAGGAACAAGGGGAGCGTTTTCATCGACATTAAAACAATAGAAGAACGGTATCAAGGCCGGTGGGACTCACATATGATGGCTGACTATTGCTGGAGCTTGATGAGAGACAACCCAGAAGCTGTACATCACAGACCAGCCAAGAAAAGAAAGTTCAAATAACTGCCATTTGCCATTCATCTGTGTGCCATATATATGTGTTTTTGTATTTTGTAGTTTAATTCTGTAAGTATATTTTATTTGCTGTACATAGACTTTGTAATCTTGGTTATTTCTTGATTAAAAATATACAAAATGTAGTACTGAAAATCATGTGTTTTTATCATAAAACATTAGGATTAATTTTCGTCAAAAATTGAAAATATCTCGAAATCCAGATGTGATAGCCAAAAACGGAGTTCATATTCGTAATCTGCAGCCAAAATTGATGTAAAATATGTTTTAAAACCTTTTGCCAGAAAAATTGCGTTGACCAGTGTTATACCTGCTTGTGGGAATATTTATACAGCATCCAGAAAAGTCACCAACGCCTTATAGGTAGGACTCAAACTATAGGAGCTGTGTATATATACAGTACAGACCAAAAGTTTGGACACACCTTCTCATTTAAAGATTTTTCTGTATTTTCAGGACTATGAAAATTGTACATTCACACTGAAGGCACCAAAACTATGAATTAACACATGCGTAATTATATACTTAACAAAAAAGTGTGAAACAACTGAAAATATGTCTGATATTCTAGGTTCTTCAAAGTAGCCACCTTTTGCTTTGATGACTGCTTTGCACACTCTTGGCATTCTCTTGATGAGCTTCAAGAGGTTGTCACCGGAAATGGTCTTCCAACAATCTTGAAGGAGTTCCCAGAGATGCTTAGCACTTGTTGGCCCTTTTGCCTTCACTCTGCGGTCCAGCTCACCCCAAACCATCTCAATTGGGTTCACGTCTGGTGACTGTGGAGGCCAGGTCATCTGGTGTAGCACCCCATCACTCTCCTTCTTGGTCAAATAGCCCTTACACAGCCTGGAGGTGTGTTTGGGGTGATTGTCCTGTTGAAAAATAAATGATGGTCACACTAAACGCAAACCGGATGGAATAGCATGCCGCTGCAAGATGCTGTGGTAGCCATGCTGGTTCAGTATGCCTTCAATTTTTAATAAATCCCCAACAGTGTCACCAGCAAATCACCCCCACACCATCACACCTCCTCCTCCATACTTCACGGTGGGAACCAGGCATGTAGAGTCCATCCGTTCACCTTTTCTGCATCGCACAAAGACACGGTGGTTGGAACCAAAGATCCCAAATTTGGACTCATCAGACCAAAGCACAGATTTCCATTGGTCTAATGTCCATTCCTTGTGTTCTTTAGCCCAAACAAGTCTCTTCTGCTTGTTGCCTGTCCTTAGCAGTGGTTTCCTAGCAGCTACTTTACCATGAAGGCCTGCTGCACAAAGTCTCCTCTTAACAGTTGTTGTAGAGATGTGTCTGCTGCTAGAACTCTGTGTGGCATTGACCTGGTCTTTAATGTGAGCTGCTGATAACCTGCAATTTCTGAGGCTGGTGGCTCCGATAAACTTATCCTCAGAAGCAGAGGTGACTCTTGGTCTTCCCTTCCTGGGGCGGTCCTCATGTGAGCCAGTTTCTTTGTAGCTCTTGATGGTTTTTGCCACTGAACTTGAGGACACTGTCAAAGTTTTCCCAATTTTTCGGACTGACTGACCTTCATTTCTTAAAGTAACGATGGCCACTCGTTTTTCTTTACTTAGAATTTGTATTTTGGCAAGAAAAAAGCAGCTAACAGTCTTATTCAGTAGGACTGTCAGCTGTGTGTCCACCAGACTTCTGCTTAACACAACTGATGGTCCCAACCCCATTTATAAGGCAAGAAATCCCACTTATTAAACCTGACAGGGCACACCTGTGAAGTGAAAACCATTTCCGGTGACTACCTCTTGAAGCTCATCAAGAGAATGCCAAGAGTGTGCAAAGCAGTCATCAAAGCATAAGTGTTGTGAATTTGGATTCTGGGCTCCCCCGGTGGCTACTGGTGGAATTGAACTTGTGACATCATCTTCCCTGTTCACCTGTTCTGATTAGATCTGGGTGTCGCTATATAACCTGGCTTCTCTGTTAGATGCTTGCCGGTCATCAATGTTATCAGAAGCCTCTCTGTGCTTGTTCCTGCTCCCAGACATCTACTAGATAAGTTGGACATTCGTCCATGTTTTGTTTTTGTATTTTGGTTCCAGTTCACAGCTGCAGTTTCGTTACTGTGTCTGGAAAGCTCTTGTTGATCAGGAATTGCCACTCTGGTATTATGAGTTAATGCCAGAGTCCTAGGGTAATTTCTGGATGTGTTTTGTTAGGGTTTTCTACTGACCATGAAAGTATGCTTTCTGTCTTCTGCTATCTAGAAAGCGGACCTCAAATTTGCTAAAACTATTTTCCTGCTGCGTTTGTTGTTTCATCTCATATCACCGCCAATATATGTGGGGGGGCTTCTGTCTCCTTTTTGGGCATTTCTCTAGAGGTGAGTCAGGTCTTATATTTCCCTCTGCTAGCATTATTTAGTTCTCCGGCCGGCGCTGGGCATATAGGGATAAAAAGTAGGACATGCTACCTGGCTACTTCTAGATGATGCGGTAGGTTTAGTTCATGGTCAGTACAGTTACATCTTCCAAGAGCTTGTTCCTATTGAGGCTTATGCTAGTTCTCTGGCCATGGAGATTATGACAGTTTGACCGGCCCACTAAAGGGTTAAAATCATTGGCTGAGAAAGGAGAGAAATAAGAAGTCTGCTGAGAATTTTTTTTTTTTTTTTTTTTTTTTTCTCTAGTTGTGAGTGTGCTCTTAATTGGATCACTTGCCAGTCTGTCTATGCTGCAGTCTTTCTTTTTTTTCTCTCTCCTTCTAATCTTTGAATGGCTCTATGTTCACCTGTCTATAATGGATCTACAGAGTGTAACTGCAGGTTTGAATAATCTCGCCACGAAAGTACAAAGTTTGCAAGATTTTGTTGTTCATGCTCCGGTATCAGAGCCGAGAATTCCTTTGCCGGAATTCTTCTCAGGGAATAGATCTAGCTTTCAGAATTTTAGAAATAATTGTAAGTTATTTTTGTCCCTGAAATCTCGTTCTGCTGGAGACCCTGCACAGCAGGTTGGGATTGTGATTTCCTTGCTCCGCGGCGACCCTCAAGATTGGGCTTTTGCATTGGCACCAGGGGATCCTGCGTTGCGCAATGTGGATGCGTTTTTTCTGGCCTTGGGCTTGCTTTATGAGGAACCTCATTTGGAACTTCAGGCAGAAAAAACTTTGATGTCCCTATCGCAGGGGCAAGATGAAGCTGAAATTTACTGCCAAGGATTCCGTAAATGGTCTGTGCTTACTCAGTGGAATGAGTGCGCCTTGGCGGCTACTTTCAGAGAGGGTCTTTCTGATGCCATTAAGGATGTTATTGTGGGGATTCTACTCATGTTATATCAGCATGCTCTAAGCGTACTAAAAAGCTTGATAAATCCGTTCCCATTGGCACTTTACAGTCTAAATTTATTTTGTCTGTGACCCTGATTTGCTCTTTGTCATCTATTACTACGGACGCCTATATCGACTCTGGCGCCGCGTTGAGTCTTATGGATTGGTCCTTTGCCAATCGTTGTGGGTATGATTTAGAGCCTTTGGAGACTCTTATTCCTCTGAAGGGGATTGACTCCACCCCATTGGCTAATAATAAACCACAATACTGGACACAAGTGACTATGTGTATTAATCCGGATCACCAGGAGACTATTCGTTTTCTGGTGCTGTATAATCTACAAGATGATTTGGTGCTGGGATTGCCATGGCTGCAGTCTCACAACCCAGTCCTTGACTGGAGAGCTATGTCTGTGTTGAGTTGGGGATGTAAGGGGACTCATGGGGACGTACCTTTGGTGTCCATTTCATCATCTATTCCCTCTGAAATCCCTGAATTCCTGTCTGATTATCGTGACGTCTTTGAAGAACCCAAGCTGGGTTCATTATCTCCGCACCGGGAGTGCGATTGTGCTATAGATTTAATTCCGGGTAGTAAATACCCA
Source organism: Ranitomeya variabilis (assembly GCF_051348905.1). Lineage (NCBI taxonomy): Eukaryota > Metazoa > Chordata > Amphibia > Anura > Dendrobatidae > Ranitomeya > Ranitomeya variabilis. The sequence continues at coordinate 184,670,706 of NC_135233.1, read as the reverse complement.
AAGGGTCGTTTATTTAATCTGTCTGTGCCTGAACATACTGCTATGCGAGAATATATAAAGGAGTCCTTGGAAAAGGGACATATTCGTCCATCGTCATCTCCCTTAGGAGCCGGTTTTTTCTTTGTGTCAAAAAAAGACGGCTCTTTGAGACCATGTATTGATTATCGGCTTTTGAATAAAATCACGGTTAAATATCAATACCCATTGCCGTTGCTGACTGATTTGTTTGCTCGCATAAAGGGGGCCAAGTGGTTCTCTAAGATTGATCTCCGTGGGGCGTATAATTTGGTGCGGATCAGGCAGGGGGATGAGTGGAAAACCGCATTTAATACGCCCGAGGGCCACTTTGAGTATTTGGTGATGCCTTTTGGTCTTTCTAATGCCCCTTCAGTCTTCCAGTCCTTTATGCATGATATTTTCCGCGATTTTTTGGATAAATTTATGATAGTGTATCTGGATGATATTCTGATTTTTTCGGATGACTGGGACTCTCATGTCCGGCAAGTTAAGAGGGTTTTTCAGGTTTTGCGGTCTAATTCTCTGTGTGTCAAGGGTTCTAAGTGCGTTTTTGGGGTTCAGAGAATTTCCTTTTTGGGATATATTTTTTCTCCCTCTTCCATTGAGATGGATCCTGTCAAGGTTCAAGCTATTTGTGATTGGACGCAGCCCTCTTCTCTTAAAAGTCTTCAGAAATTTTTGGGCTTTGCCAACTTTTATCGTCGATTTATTTCTGGTTTTTCGGATGTCGTTAAGCCATTGACCGATTTGACTAGACAGGGTGCTGATGTTGCTAATTGGTCCCCTGATGCTGTGGAGGCCTTTCAGGAGCTTAAGCGCCGTTTTTCTTCTGCCCTTGTGTTGCGTCAGCCTGATGTGACTCTTCCTTTTCAGGTTGAGGTCGACGCTTCTGAGATCGGGGCTGGGGCAGTGTTGTCGCAGAAAAGTTCTGACTGCGCCGTGATGAGGCCTTGTGCCTTCTTTTCCCGTAAATTTTCGCCCGCTGAGCGGAATTATGATGTTGGGAATCGGGAGCTTTTGGCCATGAAGTGGGCGTTTGAGGAGTGGCGCCATTGGCTCGAGGGGGCCAGACATCAGGTGGTGGTATTGACTGACCACAAAAATTTGATCTATCTTGAGACCGCCAGGCGCCTGAATCCTAGACAGGCGCGCTGGTCATTATTTTTCTCTCGGTTTAATTTTGTGGTATCGTACCTACCGGGTTCTAAGAATGTTAAGGCGGATGCCCTTTCTAGGAGTTTTGAGCCTGATTCACCCGGCAACTCTGACCCCACAGGTATTCTTAAGGAGGGAGTTATCTTGTCAGCCGTTTCTCCAGACCTGCGGCGGGCCTTGCAGGAGTTTCAGGCGGATAGACCGGATCGTTGTCCGCCTGATAGGTTGTTTGTTCCTGATGATTGGACCAGTAGAGTCATCTCTGAGGTACATTCTTCTGCATTGGCAGGTCATCCTGGAATTTTTGGTACCAGGGATTTGGTGGCAAGATCCTTCTGGTGGCCTTCCCTGTCACGAGATGTGCGAGGCTTTGTGCAGTCTTGTGACGTTTGTGCTCGGGCCAAGCCTTGTTGTTCTCGGGCTAGTGGATTATTGTTGCCCTTGCCTATTCCTAAGAGGCCTTGGACACACATCTCGATGGATTTTATTTCAGATCTGCCTGTTTCTCAGAAGATGTCTGTCATCTGGGTGGTGTGTGACCGTTTTTCTAAGATGGTCCATTTGGTTCCCCTGCCCAAATTGCCTTCTTCTTCCGAGTTGGTGCCCCTGTTTTTTCAAAATGTTGTTCGTTTGCATGGTATTCCTGAGAATATCGTTTCTGACAGAGGAACCCAATTTGTGTCTAGATTTTGGCGGGCATTCTGTGCTAGGATGGGCATAGATTTGTCTTTTTCGTCTGCTTTTCACCCTCAGACTAATGGCCAGACCGAGCGGACTAATCAGACCCTGGAGACATATCTGAGGTGTTTTGTGTCTGCTGACCAGGATGATTGGGTTGCTTTTTTGCCATTGGCGGAGTTCGCCCTCAATAATCGGGCCAGCTCTGCCACTTTGGTGTCCCCGTTTTTCTGTAATTCGGGGTTCCACCCTCGATTTTCCTCCGGTCAGATGGAATCCTCGGATTGTCCTGGAGTGGATGCGGTGGTGGAGAGATTGCATCATATCTGGGGGCAGGTGATGGACAATTTAAAGTTGTCCCAGGAGAAGACTCAGCTTTTTGCCAACCGTCACCGTCGTGTTGGTCCTCGGCTTTGTGTTGGAGATTTGGTGTGGTTGTCTTCTCGTTTTGTCCCTATGAGGGTCTCATCTCCTAAGTTTAAGCCTCGGTTCATCGGTCCGTATAAAATATTGGAGATTCTTAACCCTGTTTCCTTCCGTTTGGACCTCCCTGCATCCTTTTCTATTCATAACGTTTTTCATCGGTCGTTATTGCGCAGGTATGAGGCACCGGTTGTGCCTTCCGTTGAGCCTCCTGCTCCGGTGTTGGTTGAGGGTGAGTTGGAGTACGTTGTGGAAAAAATCCTAGACTCCCGTGTTTCCAGACGGAGACTCCAGTATCTGGTCAAGTGGAAGGGATACGGCCAGGAGGATAATTCTTGGGTCACTGCATCTGATGTTCATGCCTCTGATCTGGTTCGTGCCTTTCATAGGGCCCATCCTGATCGCCCTGGTGGTTCTGGTGAGGGTTCGGTGCCCCCTCCTTGAGGGGGGGGTACTGTTGTGAATTTGGATTCTGGGCTCCCCCGGTGGCTACTGGTGGAATTGAACTTGTGACATCATCTTCCCTGTTCACCTGTTCTGATTAGATCTGGGTGTCGCTATATAACCTGGCTTCTCTGTTAGATGCTTGCCGGTCATCAATGTTATCAGAAGCCTCTCTGTGCTTGTTCCTGCTCCCAGACATCTACTAGATAAGTTGGACATTCGTCCATGTTTTGTTTTTGTATTTTGGTTCCAGTTCACAGCTGCAGTTTCGTTACTGTGTCTGGAAAGCTCTTGTTGATCAGGAATTGCCACTCTGGTATTATGAGTTAATGCCAGAGTCCTAGGGTAATTTCTGGATGTGTTTTGTTAGGGTTTTCTACTGACCATGAAAGTATGCTTTCTGTCTTCTGCTATCTAGAAAGCGGACCTCAAATTTGCTAAAACTATTTTCCTGCTGCGTTTGTTGTTTCATCTCATATCACCGCCAATATATGTGGGGGGGCTTCTGTCTCCTTTTTGGGCATTTCTCTAGAGGTGAGTCAGGTCTTATATTTCCCTCTGCTAGCATTATTTAGTTCTCCGGCCGGCGCTGGGCATATAGGGATAAAAAGTAGGACATGCTACCTGGCTACTTCTAGATGATGCGGTAGGTTTAGTTCATGGTCAGTACAGTTACATCTTCCAAGAGCTTGTTCCTATTGAGGCTTATGCTAGTTCTCTGGCCATGGAGATCATGACACATAAGGTGGCTACTTTGAAGAACCTAGAATATAAGACATATTATCAGTTGTTTCACACTTTTTTGTTACATATATAATTCCACATGTGTTAATTCATAGTCATTCAATTGTGCATTCAGTGTGAAAGTACAATTTTCATAGTCATGAAAATACAGAAAAGTCTTTAACCCCTTCATGACCCAGCCTATTTTGGCCTTAATGACCTGGCCGTTTTTTGCAATTCTGACCAGTGTCCCTTTATGAGGTAATAACTCAGGAACGCTTCAACAGATCCTAGCGATTCTGAGATTGTTTTTTCGTGACATATTGGGCTTCATGTTAGAGGTAAATTTAGGTCGATAATATCTGAGTTTATTTGTGAAAAAACGGAAATTTGGCGAAAATTTTGAAAATTCCGCAATTTTCACATTTTGAATTTTTATTCTGTTAAACCAGAGAGTTAAGTGACACAAAATAGTTAATAAATAACATTTCCCACATGTCTAGTTTACATCAGCACAATTTTGGAAACAAATTTTTTTTTTGCTAGGAAGTTATAAGGGTTAAAATTTGACCAGTGATTTCTCATTTTTACAACAAAATTTACAAAACCATTTTTTTTAGGGACCACCTCACATTTGAAGTCATTTTGAGGGTTCTATATGGCTGAAAATACCCAAAAGTAACAGCATTATAAAAACTGCACCCCTCAAGGTGCTCAAAACCACATTCAAGAAGTTTATTAACCCTTCAGGTGTTTCACAGCAGCAGAAGAAACATGGAAGTAAAAAATGAACATTTAACTTTTTAGTCACAAAAATGATCTTTTAGCAACAATTTTTTTATTTTCCCAAGGGTAAAAGGAGAAACTGGACCACGAACGTTGTTGTCCAATTTGTTCTGAGTACGCTGATACCTCATATGTGGGGGTAAACCACTGTTTGGGCGCACGGCAGGGCTCGGAAGGGAAGGAGCACCATTTGACTTTTTGAATGAAAAATTGGCTCAAATCTTTAGCGGACACCATCTCGCGTTTGGAGAGCCCCCGTGTGCCTAAACATTGGAGCTCCCCCACAAGTGACCCCATTTTGGAAACTAGACCCCCCAAGGAACTTATCTAGATGCATAATGAGCACTTAAAACCCCCAGGTGCTTCACAGAAGTTTATAACGCAGAGCCGTGAAAATAAAAAATAATTTTTCTTTCCTCAAAAATGATTTTTGGCCCGGAATTTTTTATTTTCCCAAGGGTAATAGGAGAAATTGGACCCCAAATGTTGTTGTCCAGTTTGTCCTGAGTACGATGATACCCCATATGTGGGGGTAAACCACTGTTTGGGCACACGGCAGGGCTCGGAAGGGAAGGCACGCCATTTGGCTTTTTGTATGGAAAATTAGCTCCAATCATTAGCGGACACCATGTCGCGTTTGGAGAGCCCCTGTGTGCCTAAACATTGGAGCTCCCCCAAAAGTGACCCCATTTTGGAAACTAGACCTCCCAAGGAACTAATCTAGATGTGTGGTGAGCACTTTGAACCCCCAAGTGCTTCACAGAAGTTTATAACGCAGAGCCATGAAAATAAAAAATAATTTTTCTTTTCTCAAAAATGATTTTTTAGCCCACGATTTTTTATTTTCCCAAGGGTAACAGGAGAAATTGGACCCCAAAAGTTGTTGTCCAGTTTCTCCTGAGTACGCTGATGCCCCATATGTGGGGGTAAACCACTGTTTTGGCACACGTCGGGGTTTGGAAGGGAAGTAGTGACGTTTTGAAATGCAGACTTTGATGGAATGCTCTGCGGGCGTCAGGTTGCATTTGCAGAGCCCCTGATGTGCCTAAACAGTAGGAACTCCCCACAAGTGACCTCATTTTGGAAACTAGACCCCCAAGGGAACTTATCTAGATGTGTGGTGAGCACTTTGAACCCCCAAGTGCTTCACAGAAGTTTATAACGCAGAGCCGTGAAAATAAAAACTAATTTTTCATTCCTCTAAAATTATGTTTTAGCAAGCAATTTTTTATTTTCACAAGGGTTACAGGAGAAATTGGACCCCAATATTTGTTGCCAAGTTTGTTGTGAGTACGCTGATTCCCCCTAATGTGGGGGTAAACCACTGTTTGGGCGCACGTCAGGGCTCGGAAGGGAAGTAGTGACATTTGAAATGCAGACTTTGATGGAATGGTCTGCGGGCGTCACGTTGCATTGGCAGAGCCCCTGATGTGCCTAAACAGTAGAAACACCCCACAAGTGACCCTATTTTGGAAACTAGACCCCCCCAAGGAACGTATCTAGATGTGTGGTGAGCACGTTCAACCCCCAAGTGCTTCACAGAAGTTTACAACGCAGAGCCGTGAAAATAAAAAATAATTGTTCTTTACTCAAAAATTATGTTTTAGCAAGTAATTTTTTATTTTTGCAAGGGTAACAGGGGAAATTGGACTGCAACAGTTGTTGCCCAGTTTGTCCTGAGTACGCTGGTACCCCATATGTGGGGGTAAACCACTGTTTGGGCGCACGTCGAGGCTTGGAAGGGAGGGAGCACCATTTGACTTTTTGAACGCAAGATTGGCTGGAATCAATGGTGGTGCCATGTTGCGTTTGGAGACCCCTGATGTGCCCAAACAGTGGAAACCCCTCAATTCTAACTTCAACACTAACCCCAACACACCCCTAACCCTAATCCCAACTGTAGCCATAACCCTAATCACAACCCTAACCCCAACACACCCCTGACCACAACCCTAACCCCAACACACCCGTAACCCTAATCCCAACCCTAATCCTAACCCTAATCCCAACCCTAACCCTAATCCCAACCCTAACCACAACTGTAACCCCAACACACTCCTAACCCTATCCGTTACCCTAACCACAAGCCTAATCTTAACCCTATTTCCAACCCTAGCCCTAATTCCAACCCTAACTCTAATTCCAACCCTAAGGCTATGTGCCCACGGTGCGGATTCGTGTGAGATTTTTCCGCACGATTTTTGAAAAATCTGCAGGTAAAAGGCACTGCGTTTTACCTGCGGATTTACAGCGGATTTCCAGTGTTTTTTTGTGCGGATTTCACCTGCGGATTCCTATTGAGGAACAGGTGTAAAACGCTGCGGAATCCGCACAAAGAATTGACATGCTGCGGAAAATACAACGCAGAGTTTCCGCACGGAATTTTCCGCACCATGGGCACAGTGGATTTGGTTTTCCATAGGTGTACATGGTACTGTAAACCTGATGGAAAACTGCTACGAATTCGCAGCGGCCAATCCGCTGCGGATCCGCGGCCAATCCGCTGCGGATCCGCGGCCAATCCGCTGCGGATCCGTGGCCAATCCGCTGCGGATCCACAGCCAAATTCGCACTGTGTGCACATGCCCTAACCCTACCCCTAACCCTACCCCTAGTTCTAACCCTAGTTCTAACCCTAACCCTAGTGGAAAAAGAAAAATATATATTTTCTTTTTTTTATTATTGTCCCTACCTATGGGGGTGATAAAGGGGGGGGGGGGGGTCATTTACTATTTTTTTAATTTTGATCACTGTGATAGGTTATATCACAGTGATCAAACTATACCTGGAACGAATCTGCCGGCCGGCATTTTGGAAGATGGCGGCGCCCATGGAGAAGACGGATGGACACCGGGAGCCTCGGTAAGTATAAGGGGGTGGAGATCGGGGCACGGGGGGGGGGCGTCGGATCACGGGGGGTGGCATAGGAGCACGGGGGGAGCGGACAGGAGGACGGGGGAGCGGAGCACAAGACGGAGGGGAGCACAAGACGGAGGGGAGCGGACCACAGATCGGTGGCTTGGGGGGGCGATCGGTGGGGTGGGGGGGGTCACATCAGTGTTTCCAGCCATGGCCGATGATATTGCAGCATCGGCCATGGCTGGATTGTAATATTTCACCAGTTTTTTAGGTGAAATATTACAAATCGCTCTGATTGGCAGTTTCACTTTCAACAGCCAATCAGAGCGATCATAGCCACGGGGGTGTGAAGCCACCCCCCATGGGCTGAAGTACCACTCCCCCTGTCCCTGCATGTCGGGTGAAATGGGAGTTAACCCTTTCACCCGATCTGCAGGGACGCGATCATTCTGTGACACAGCATATGCGTCATAGGTCGGATTGGCACCGACTTTCATGACGCATACGCTGTGTCACAGGTCGGGAAGGGGTTAAATGAGAAGGTGTGTCCAAACTTTTGGTCTGTACTATATATATATATATATATATATATATATATATATATATATATATATATATATATATATATATATATATATATATATATATATATTGTAGGGGTTGTACTCGCTCAGGTGCGGCGGTGACACTCAGGAGACACGTTCCATTAACAGTTCACAGTGTTTATTGCTCCATAAACCACATAGCAACAGGAACAACAGGTAAACAGTCTTACATCAGACCGATGAATCCTCAATGTCCATGGTAGAGCTCCGCTCTCTCCGGTCTGTTGGCACACAGACTGTGCTATGTCCAGCACGTAGGCTCTCCAGCCTAAATATGGTCTCTGTGTGCTGTTCAGGACGTCTGTCCCCATGTGGAACCGTCCAACACACAGGCCACTCTGCAGTGTCCAACCAGGACACATGGAAGTGTGTCCACCCTGACAGACTCCCACACACTCTCACCATGTGCTACACACACCTCCTTTACATAGGTGTAACCACACCCAGGTACCTGTCACATGGCCAGTCAGGTGAGCGTGACACCACCACAGGTCCTTCAACACAAAACCATCTTAGGTGTTCAAACACGCCTCTTTGGGTGGGTTTGTAGGTGACTGGACCCACCCATCTCTCCAATCACCTGGAAGCCTTCCAATGTAAACAAATCCCTCAGCAGTAGATCTGTTTGAGCAAAACATACCCAAGCTTCCATCACAGGGCCACCCACGTCTGCGATACATACCGTCCATTAATCACATGACCAGTCGCTATGCCACATATTCCCCCCCTCTGCCTAAAGCCGTGGGGCTTGGCACTTTCTATTACCCGACCAGAGATCCTTCTCAGTCCCTGACAGTCAAACTGTTTGTCAAAGTCAGGACCTGTTACTGAACCCTTTCGTCGGCATCCGTCAACCATTTCCGTCACACCCTTTGATAAAGATGACCCCTTGTCATTTCCTCTGCTACAGGATCTCCCGCTTAGGTCACTGAGCCCTGAACTAACTGAGGAGTCACTATTTCTAGCTCTTCCATCTGACCACCTTCGGTTCTCTCTCTGTTGTTGATCTCTCCTATTGTCTTTCTTCGGAGAGCAGCTCTTCCCTTTACCTCTATATCCTCTGTTAACTTCAGCTTCAGGACTTCCAGTCTTTAGAGAACTTCTTCGTCTCTCTAGACCGCGAGTTGAAGGTGGTGGCAATCTGTTTGCCAATCCTTGCTGCTCTATATTGATTTGCTCCCTCTCACGTCATAGCTGCTCTATCTGTTTCAGGAATGCCACACGATACCCCAGGAGCATTTGGATAATCCCAAGGCTCTCCATGGATCCGACGACAAGGAATGGAACCATCCCATCTTCACCCATGACCTGGGCTTCATCATCAGCCGGAATGCTCACTCTCATAACACCGGACCTATTCACCATCTCTTGCATCACCTTGCCAAATCTTCCGATTACTTTCCTCACCAGACCTCTGGGCACTTGCACGACATCTTCTACAATACCTAACCGACTTTGAGCTTCTCTTGCTAGCTCCAGACGTCGAGTGGCTTCCTTATTCTTCAACATGATCATTTGTTTTGTGCGGAGGCATTGTAGATGCATCTCTCTCAGGACAGCCACCCGCTTCACTGTGACTTCCCTAGTCGACAGTTTGACCAGTTTGAGTCTCAGGTGCCCAGTGCACCCTACACGCTTCGACCGCCTTTTTAAACGCTTCATGCACCTCCTCACTGGCACACGCTTCTTGCATGTCTTCGGGTACGTCTATTACGTACTTGAAGATCGAAGTCTCACCTTCTTGGTCATATCGTTGGACCTCCTCGTCCTTAGCGTCAGCGCAGTTTTCCAAAACCTCCATGTCCTTTGTTCGGCCATCTGCGTGGCACTTCCCTTGCTGGATTTCTTCCTCCGTGGAGGCCCCTTCTTTGGTCAGCCTCTCCAGCTCACTCTCATTCGTAGCGATCAGATCGGGAGAGCGCAACAGTTCGATTTCCCAGTCATCCGTGGATTTCTGGAGCTGTTGATAAAGTCTCCTTTATCTTGAGCCCTTGGAGAACTTTATCTTGCTCTTCTACCAAAGCAATGACGCTCCTCCTCTTTCTGGAGAAGCTCCTGCTGATTCTTCTCTTTGGCCTCTCTGAACACCTTCATATCTTTCAGTATGGCCTTGTTCATGTTTTGACATGCTGATAGGTGACCTCTGAGCTCAGAGACTTCGTTCTCTAGGTCACCCACTCTGTGCTCAATTGCTTGCCTCAGGACCCTTTCTCGTTCGACTGTTTCTTTAATCAGCTCTATGTTATGGTCCTGCTCTCTTATGGCTAGCACATGTCGCACCACCAGTTCTTTAATTAAACATTCAGATGGGGTCTCTTGCCCACCCACACTCTGCCTCTTCAGGGTTCCACCTGTTTCTGCACCCACATCTATGGTCTCTGCAGGGCTCTCTGTCTGTTTATTCTTAGATACCTTTTGATCCTTGGTAACTTCAGAGTTCTCCATCTTTTCAGCATCAGGTACTCTGGAGCCTTCATCATACTGAGCCACTTCACTCTTTCCGGGCATTGCAGATGTGGGTCTACTACAGGTCTGTTCTAACCCCAGCGCGTCACTAACTACCTCAGTGCTAGGGTTTGTCAGAGATAAAGTAACCCCCTCATCAGGGATGATAACGTGATCTGCACGTGACCCCGTCTTTCCGAAACCCCCACGACGAGATGAAGATGTGTCATTTTTACTTGGCTCCCCCTTACTGCACTCCTTTCCCCTTGCGTTTGAGTCACAGTCTGAATAGGAGTCACCCCCTCTCACCCTGTCATCCTGGAACAACAAGTCCCCAATTAAACAGGTGTCAGACCCACACTTTCTTCCGGTCACCCGTAACTCTGGACTATTGACATTAGGTGGCGCTACTTCCTCTTTACACATCCCATTAACAGGAATCCCCACAGCCTGCTGCTGTAGTGGGGCTTCAACATGACCAGTCCGTCTCTCCTCTGAGCAACCCCACACTGCGTCAACTTCCCATATGTCTTCAAAGATCACAAAGTCCCGGCCCCTCTCAAAGGGGTAGAACAAGTTTGGTGTTATACGGCCATCTTGGCACTCTACACTTTTGAACATATCAATGATCACTCTGTCCACAGTATAGTCCACAGTGACCCCATGGATGCAGCGAACCTTGACCTTTTTCTCGGTTAGACAGAGAACAAGATGAGTTTCCGTCAGAGTCACCTGACTCTTTGAGTCCAGCAGTCCAGAAACTCTTTCACTGTGTAACATAACAGTACACACCTGCGGCCTGTCATCAAACGGGAAGTCTATGCCGCACTTGGAATACTCAAAACACAAACACTGCAAGACATGACTACTGAGGTAACCAATGCCGCCCCTTTTGAAAGCTCCACCCTTTTTGGGTCACTATCCCCTTTTTGGACTCCGCCCCTTTTAGGGCCACCACCCCCTTGTGGGCTATTTTCTCCTTTAGGGCCACCACCCCCTTTAGGGACTCCACCCCCTTTTGGGCAACTACCCCCTTTTGGGATGCCGCCCCTTTTTTGGGATGCCCGGCCCCTTTTTGGCCAACCATAATTATTTGGGTCACCGCTCTGTTTTTGAGACTCCACCCCCTCCGGGGTACACCCTGTGGACTTCCCCACAATACTCTCAGACCCCAGTTCGCAGCGTGCACCAGAATGTCCCTGGGCTTGCACTGGCCCTTTAAGAGTCTGCACAACCTGGAGCACAATTTTTTTTTTCTTTTTCAATACTTCACCAGCTCCTGCTGGCACTGCTACAGCTCCTGCTGCAGGCACAAATCTCTGGCACCTCCGGGTGCTGATCACAAGCTGCTGCTACCGCCACTGCAGCTCCTGCTGCTGTGGAACCGCTTGCTGCAACCGCGCTGCACGGCTCAACCGCAGACTTCGTGGACCCGCCGATCCACAGCAAGCCGCTTGTCACCTTCGTGGACCCGCCGATCCACAGCAAACTTCGTAACCCCGCCAAGTTACCGCCAGACGCCTTCAGTCTTCGTGGCCCCGCCGAGCCACAGCAAGTTGATCAGAGAAGAAAAAAAAGAAATACATCGACTCGCCGGTCCACAGCAAGCACCTGCACACGTGCTTTATAGAAAAAAAACACTCTCACTGACCCCGGTCAGCACAGCACAGACTTATGTCTGTTACACACCCGGCTTTACAGCCCAAACACAGTTTCTCACTGATCCCGATCAGCATTATACACGGTTTTCAGACCGTTACCCGGTGGCAACCTTCACGGGTTCCTGGACACCCCTTGGCCTCAGAGGTGCCCAAACACAATGTCTCTCTTTTTTTCACTCTGACCCCGGTCAGTACATCACGGATCTCCATCCATTACCTGTCATTGCCGCACAGGTTCCCGCATCCCTCTTCTCCTCAGAGGTATCCCTTAAACAGCGGTTCTCACTGACCCCGGTCAGTATTTACTCACGGTTGTTAAGACCGTCCACTCTTCTGGCTCAGACCAGCCAGCGCTGCAACATGTGTTCCTTGGATCGTTGCCCGCATTCGAAACACCAATTGTAGGGGTTGTACTCGCTCAGGTGCGGCGGTGACACTCAGGAGACACGTTCCATTAACCCCTTCATGACCCAGCCTATTTTGACCTTAATGACCTGGCCGTTTTTTGCAATTCTGACCAGTGTCCCTTTATGAGGTAATAACTCAGGAACTTCAACGGATCCTAGCGGTTCTGAGTTTGTTTTTTCGTGACATATTGGGCTTCATCTTAGTGGTAAATTTAGGTCGATAATTTCGGAGTTTATTTGTGAAAAAAAACGGAAATTTGGCGAAAATTTTGAAAATTTCGCAATTTTCACATTTTGAATTTTTATTCTGTTAAACCAGAGAGATATGTGACACAAAATAGTTAATAAATAACATTTCCCACATGTCTACTTTACAGCAGCACAATTTTGGAAACAAAATTTTTTTTTGCTAGGAAGTTATAAGGGTTAAAATTTGACCAGTGATTTCTCATTTTTACAACAAAATTTACAAAACCATTTTTTTTAGGGACCACCTCACATTTGAAGTCAGTTTGAGGGTTCTATATGGCTGAAAATACCCAAAAGTGACACCATTCTAAAAACTGCACCCCTCAAGGTGCTCAAAACCACATTCAAGAAGTTTATTAACCCTTCAGGTGTTTCACAGCAGCAGAAGCAACATGGAAGGAAAAAATAAACATTTAACTTTTTAGTCACAAAAATGATCTTTTAGCAACAATTTTTTTATTTTCCCAAGGGTAAAAGGAGAAACTGGACCACGAACGTTGTTGTCCAATTTGTCCTGAGTACGCTGATACCTCATATGTGGGGGTAAACCACTGTGTGGCCGCACGGCAGGGCTCGGAAGGGAAGGAGCTCCATTTGACTTTTTGAAAGAAAAATTGGCTCCAATCTTTAGCGGACACCATGTCACATTTGGAGAGTCCCCGTGTGCCTAAACATTGGAGCTCCCCCACAAGTGACCACATTTAGGAAACTAGACCCCCCAAGGAACTTATATAGAAGCATAGTGAGCACTTTAAACCCCCAGGTGCTTCACAAATTTATCCGTAAAAATGAAAAAGTACTTTTTTTTGACAAACAAATTATTTTAGCCTCACTTTTTTCATTTTTACATGGGCAACAGGATAAAATGGATCCTACAATTTGTTGGGCAATTTCTACTGAGTACACCGATAGCTCACATGTGGGGGTAAACCACTGTTTGGGCACATGGTAAGGCTCGGAAGGGAAGGAGCGCCATTTGACTTTTTGAATGAAAAATTATCTCCATCGTTAGCGGACACCATGTCACGTTTGGAAAGCCCCTGTGTGCCTAAACATTGGAGCTCCCCCAAAAGTGACCCCATTTTGGAAACTAGACCCCCTAAGGAACTTATCTAAAAGCATAGTGAGCACTTTAAACCCTCAGGTGCTTCACAAATTGATCCGTAAAAATGAAAAAGTACTTGTTTTTCACACAAATTTTCTTTTAGCCTCAATTTTTTCATTTTCACATGGGCAACAGGATAAAATGGATCCTAAAATTTGTTGGGCAATTTCTCCTGAGTACGCTGATACCTCATATGTGGGGGGTAAACCACTGTTTGGGTGCATGGCAAGGCTCGGAAGGGAAGGCGCCATTTGACTTTTTGAATGGAAAATTAGCTCCAATCGTTAGGGAACACCATGTCGTGTTTGGATAGCCCCTGTGTGCCTAAACATTGGCGCTACCCTACAAGTGACCCCATTTTGGAAACGAGACCCCCCCAAGGAACTTATCTAGATGCATAGTGAGCACTTTAAACCCCCAGGTGCTTCACAGAAGTTCATAACGCAGAGCCGTGAAAATAAAAAAATTTTCTTTCCTCAAAATTGATTTTTAGCCCAGAATTTTTTATTTTCCCAAGGGTAACAGAAGAAATTGGACCCCAAATGTTGTCCAGTTTGTCCTGAGTGCGATGATACCCCATATGTGGGGGTAAACCATTGTTTGGGCGCACGGCAGGGCTCGGAAGGGAAGGCACGCCATTTGGCTTTTTGAATGGAAAATTAGCTCCAATCATTAGCGGACACCATGTCGCGTTTGAAGAGCCCCTGTGTGCCTAAACATTGGAGCTCCCCCACAAGTGACCCCATTTTGGAAACTAGACCTCCCAAGGAACTAATCTAGATGTGTGGTGAGCACTTTGAACCCCCAAGTGCTTCACAGAAGTTTATAACGCAGAGCCATGAAAATAAAAAATCATTTTTCTTTTCTGAAAAATTATTTTTTAGCCCACGATTTTTTATTTTCCCAAGGGTAACAGGAGAAATTGGAGCCCAAAAGTTGTTGTCCAGTTTCTCCTGAGTACGCTGATACCCCATATGTGGGGGTAAACCACTGTTTGGGCACACGTCGGGGTTCAGAAGGGAAGTAGTGACGTTTTGAAATGCAGACTTTGATGGAATGCTCTGCGGGTGTCACGTTGCGTTTGCAGAGCCCCTGATGTGCCTAAACAGTAGAAACTCCCCACAAGTGACCCCATTTTGGAAACTAGACCCCCAAGGGAACTTATCTAGATGTGTGGTGAGCACTTTGAACCCCCAAGTGCTTCACAGAAGTTTATAACTCAGAGCCGTGAAAATAATAAATGTGTTTTCTTTCCTCAAAAATATTTTTTTAGCCCAGAATTTTTTAATTTTCCCAAGGATAACAGGTGAAATTTGACCCCAAGAGTTGTTGTCTAGTTTCTCCTGAGTACGCTGATACCCCATATGTGGGGGAAAACCACTGTTTGGGCACATGCCGGGGCTCGGAAGTAGTGACGTTTTGGAATGCAGACTTTGTTGGAATGGTCTGCAGGCATCATGTTACGTTTGCAGAGCCCCTAATGTGCCTAAACAGTAGAAACCCCCCACAAGTGACCCCATTTTGGAAACTAGACCCCCCAAGGAACTTAACTAGATATGTGGTGTGCACTTTAAACCCCCAAGTGCTTCACAGAAGTTTACAACGCAGAGCCGTGAAAATTAAAAATCATTTTTCTTTCCTCAAAAATTATTTTTTAGCAAGCAATTTTTTATTTTCACAAGCGTAACAGCAGAAATTGGACCCCAATAGTTGTTGCCTAGTTTGTCCTGAGTACACTGATACCCCATATGTGGGGGTAAACCACTGTTTGGGCACACGTCAGGGCTCGGAAGGGAAGCAGTGATGTTTTGAAATGCAGATTTTGATGGAATGGTCTGCGGGTGTCACGTTGCATTTGCAGAGCCTCTGATGTGCCTAAACAGTAGAAACCCCCCACAAGTGACCCCATTTTGGAAACTAGACCCCCAAGGAACTTATCTAAATGTGTGGTGAGCACTTTGAACCCCCAAGTGCTTCACAGAAGTTTATAACGCAGAGCCGTGAAAATAAAAACTAATTTTTCATTCCTCTAAAATTATGTTTTAGCAAGCAATTTTTTATTTTCACAAGGGTTACAGGAGAAATTGGACCCCAATAATTGTTGCCCAGTTTGTCCTGAGTATGCTGGTACCCCATATGTGGGGGTAAACCACTGTTTGGGTGCACGTCGGGGCTCGGAAGGGAGGGAGCACCATTTGACTTTTTGAACGCAAGATTGGCTGGAATCAATGGTGGCACCATGTTGCGTTTGGAGACCCCTGATGTGCCTAAACAGTGGAAACCCCTCAATTCTAACTCCGACACTAACCCCAACACACCCCAGACCCTAATCCCAACTCTAGATATAACCCTAACCCCAACACACCCCTAACCACAACCCTAGCCCAACACACCCCTAACCCTAATCCCAACCCTAACCCTAATCCCAACCCTAACCACAACCCTAACCCCAACACACCCCTAACCCTAGCCACAAGCCTAATCTTAACCCTATTTCCAACCCTAGCCCTAATTCCAACCCTAACTCTAATTCCAACCCTAACCCTAAGGCTATGTGCCCACATTGCGGGTTCGTGTGAGATTTTTCCGCACCATTTTTGAAAAATCCGCAGGTAAAAGGCACTACGTTTTACCTGTGCATTTACCGCGGATTTCCAGTGTTTTTTGTGCGGATTTCACCTGCGGATTCCTATTGAGCAGGTGTAAAAGGAATCCGCACAAAGAATTGACATGCTGCGGAAAATACAACACAGCGTTTCCGCGCGGTATTTTCCGCACCATGGGCACAGCGGATTTGGTTTTCAGTAGGTTTACATGGTACTGTAATCCTGATGGAAAACTGCTACGAATCCGCAGCAGCCAATCCGCTGCGGATCCACAGCCAAATCTGCACCATGTGTGCACATAGTCTATTCTAACCCTAACTCTAGTTCTAACCCTAATTCTAACCCTAGCCCTAACCCTAGCCTTAACCCTAACCCTAACCCTAGTGGGGGAAGAAAAAAATATATATATTTTCTTTATTTTTATTATTGTCCCTACCTATGGGGGGTGATAAAGGGGGGGGTTCGTTTACTATTTTTTTTATTTTGATCACTGTGATAGGTTTTATCACAGTGATCAAAATGTACCTGGAATGAATCTGCCGACCGGCATTTTGGAAGATGGCGGCGCCCATGAAGAAGACGGACGGACACCGCGAGGCTCGGTAAGTATGAGGGGGAGATCGAAGCACGGGGGGGATCGGAGCACGGGGGGGTTGATCGAAGCATGGGGGGAGCGGACAGGAGGACGGGGGAGCGGACAGGAGGACGGAGGGGAGTGGTCCACAGTACGGGGCAGAAAGGAGGACTGGGGAGGCGATCGGTGGCAGTAGGGTGGGGCAGATTAGGTTTTCCAGCCATGGCCGATGGTATTGCAGCATCGGCCATGGCTGGATTGTAATATTTCACCATTTGCATAGGTGAAATATTACAAATCGCTCCGATTGGCTGTTTCACTTTCAACAGCCAATCAGAGCAATCGTAGCCATGGGGGGGGTGAAGCCACCCCCCTGGGCTGAAGTACCGCTCCCCCTGTCCCTGCAGATCGGGTGAAATTGGAGTTAACCCTTTCACCCGATCTGCAGGGACGCGATACCATTCCATGACGCCACATAGGCATCACTGGTCGGATTGGCACCGACTTT
Source organism: Ranitomeya variabilis (assembly GCF_051348905.1). Lineage (NCBI taxonomy): Eukaryota > Metazoa > Chordata > Amphibia > Anura > Dendrobatidae > Ranitomeya > Ranitomeya variabilis. Next base: position 184,653,460 of record NC_135233.1, on the reverse strand, counting down.
CATGACGCCTACATGGCGTCAAAGGTCGGGAAGGGGTTAAAAGTTCACAGGGTTTATTGCTCCATAAACCACATAGCAACAGGAACAACAGGTAAACAGTCTTACATCAGACAGATGAATCCTCAATGTCCATAGTAGAGCTCCGCTCTCTCAGGTCTGTGGGCACACAGACTGTGCTATGTCCAGCACGTAGGCTCTCCAGCCTAAATATGGTCTCTGTGTGCTGTTCAGGACGTCTGTCCCCACGTGGAACCGTCCAACACAGGCCACTCTGCAGTGTCCAACCAGGACACATGGAAGTGTGTCCACCCTGACAGACTCCCACACACTCTCACCATGTACTACACACACCTCCTTTGCTTAGGTGTAACCACACCCAGATACCTGTCACATGGCCAGTCAGGTGAGCGTGACATCACCACAGGTCCTGCAACACAAAACCATCTTAGGTGTTCAAACACGCCTCTTTGGGTGGGTTTGTAGGTGACTGGGCCCACCCATCTCCAATCACCTGGAAGCCTTCCCAATGTAAACAAATCCCTCAGCAGGAGATCTGCTTGAGCAAAACATACCCAGGCTTCCATCACAGGGCCACCCACCTGTGCGATACATACCGTCCATTAATCACATGACCAGTCGCTATGCCAAAATATATACATGTGTGTTTGTATATATGTGTGTATATATATATATATATATATATATATATATATATATATATATGTACCGTACAAAAGTACTATAACTATAACTCCCAGCATGTCATAGGATCTGCAGGACATGCTGGGAGTTATAGTTCGCCCATGGGATTTTAAAGCAACACTCCAGTGTTATTTTGCAGTGCTGGAGTGGTGCTTTCAATATAAGCCCTGTGCCCCCATTCTTATACTCACCCTCCAGCATCTTCATATAGTACTTCACAGCCACCACACTGGTCCCGCAGCTTCCAACATAATAACATACTATTATATATAATAACACCACATATAATAGTATGTTATTTATGTTATTAAATATTTTACCAAATTTTTTTGCTTCAAATATTTTTTTTCCCTATTTTCCACCTCTAAAACCTGGGTGCGCCTTATAGTCCGGTGCGTCCTATAGTCCGAAAAATACGGTACTTAACAAAAAAGTGTGAAACAACTGAAACAACTTATATTCTCGGTTCTTCAAAGTAGCCACCTTTTGCTTTGATGACTGCTTTTTTATTATTATTATTATTATTTATTGTTAAAGCGCCATTTATTCTATGGCGCTTTACATGTGAGGAGGGGTATACATAATAAAAACAAGTACAATAATCTTGAACAATACAAGTCATAACTGGTACAGGAGGAGAGAGGACCCTGCCCGCGAAGGCTCACAATCTACAAGGGATGGGTGAGGATACAGTAGGCGAGGGTAGAGCTGGTCATGCAGCGGTTTGGTCGATCTGTGGTTACTGCAGGTTGTAGGCTTGTCTGAAGAGGTGGGTGCTTTGCACACTCTTGGCATTCTCTTGATGAGCTTCAAGAGGTAGTCACCGGGAATGGTCTTCCAACAATCTTGAAGGAGTTCCCAGAGATGCTTAGCACTTTTTGGCCCTTTTGCCTTCACTCTGCGATCCAGCTCACCGCAAACCATCTCGATTGGGTTCAGGTCTGGTGATTAATCCTAAAAAGGACACAACCAGAACACAGGTCCTATGACATCCACAGTGCCTCCATCTGCCTCATTATAGGGAATCTTCCACCAGAGGTTCTGTCTGAATCTGTATTTCAGAGATTTACACAAAAATCCCAATGTAAGCACTCCGCTTAGAGCGCGCATTAAATGTACGCCGAGTTTTACTGCGATTTTTGGAAGGCAGAATGAAAAAATCAACAGCATGTGAAGAATTGGATTTATATATTTTTTGCACCATTCCTCGTGCAATATAAGTAATTAGGCAAATTTATTCTTCGGGTTGGTACAATTACAGCGACAACAGATTTAAGCCGGCTTTTTATGTTTGGCTGCTGTCACACAGTCAAAGACGCTTTTTATTGTGAAAACTAGTTTTTGTAACACAATATTTAGACAGCTATAATTTTTCCATATTTCAGCCAACAGAGTCATGTGTGGGCTTGTTTGATTTTTGCGGAAGGAGCTGACGTTTTTATTGGTACATTTTCGGGCACGGTGGCATTTTTTGACCGCTTTCTGTTTAAGTTTTTGGGAGACAGAATAAAATTGATAAGGCAGCTTTATTCTTCGGGTCAGGACGATTACAGTGATACCCAATTTATATTTTTTTTTATGTTTTGCCGCTTTTACACAATAAAAACTATTTTTTTGAAAAAAATAATTATTTTTGCATCTCTTTATTCTGAGAGCTAAAACTTTTTTATTTTTTCGCTGATGGAGCTGTATGATGGCTTTTTTTTTCCGGAACAAGATGATGTTTTCAGCGTTCCTATTTTTATTTACATTCATCTTTTTTATCGTGTTATATTGCAATTTTTGTTTGGCGGTGTGATGATAAATCATCATTCTTTGCCTTTTTTTTACTGTTCTCTGAAGGGGTGAACTAATGGGACAGTTTTATAGAGCGGGTTGTTACAAGAGATGAGCGAATATTACAATGTTCGTATTGGACTACATTCGCTGAATTTGCTATATTCGCCGATTAATTTGTCGAATATTCGCCGAACGTAACCGAACGCCATTCACGTCAATGGGAGGCAAAAACAAACGCATACACAGCACCTTAGAACGGCCCCAAATGCACATCAAATGAGGGACAGACACCAGGAAAGTGGCCTCAATTCACCCACAGTACGCATTGTAGCATGGCACTGCAGCAATCAGCCAGTCATGAGGTATCGGAGTCTGAGACAGCATTTACAGCTTTCAATTGAACGTCACTGTAAGACGAGGTGGGTGAGTGATCGGTGTAGGGTCTCTTTGCTGGGAGCCTTGTTACCACATGCAACACCTCTACCTGCTTTTATGCTGAGCCACACTCAGGTGGCACAAATATCAGTTTTGTAGACAACCATTGTGAGAAAAATTTAAAGATAGTAATATGGGTAGTTAGATCCAATAAAGAGAAGGTCTGACGTTGTCGGAGGCCTACTGCTACAGGCAACACGCATTAAGGAGACCCAAACAGGAATGTTCACATTTCCAAACATTGGCAGACACCATCAAATTGGCATCAATTTCACCACAGTAGAAATAGTATAATAGGGAACGACAGGTCTTTCACTACACCTTATCCAGCAGATGGACACCCAACCACGAGTGTTCACATTTCCAAAACTTAGTTGCAGACACCAACAAATGAGCATCAATTGCAATAAAGTAGAATTAGTATAGTGGGGACCTACCCCTCTTCCACTACAGCCAACCCAGCAGATGGAGACTGTAACGGGCAAGGTGGAGGAATCACTGTTCTATATCCCTCTGAAAGCCTGGAAGGGGCGTAACTAGATGACCTACCAAATCCCTACTTGGACAAGTGACAGTAGGTGAAACCTGCGACCCAAGGAGGTACAAAGAGGTGGTACCAGGTGGTACTCCATGGCTGACCTACAAAATGTGGAAGCTGACCCCATACAGTGGGTAAGCTGCTACATCCCAAAGGAGGGATGAAAAATGCAGGCAGGCACTGTAGGGACTCTGGAACCACAGGTGCAGATGGGATGGGCTGATGAACAGAAAAGCACTGACAGGTGCGGGCTGACCGAGTGTTAGACAGATGGGCACTGGTAGGTGCGATCTGGACTGGCTGATGGACAGAAGAGAGCAGACGGGCGCCGACAGGTAAGAGCAAAAGGGTACAAGCAGACAGGCGGACCTGGGGAACCTTAAAACTAGCAGGAATGCAAGGCAAACTAACAACTTAGCTCAGGCACCTACATTTTGGAGGAGAAGCCTTATATAGAAGGTGTCGCCCAGCTATAGGATGGGAATACCTTAGGTTGGTGCATGTGATCCCTTTAAGAGGATGGGAGCATGCGCGTGCGCCCTCTAAGCATAGTTCCCGGTCCTACAACTGAATCTTGGTGGACAACGACCCATAGGGGGCAAGATGAGGTGGGACCCCCGCAAGACGGCAAACAACAAGGTTTTATCTCACCCAATCCATCAGAGAGTGCCAATCTCTCTGATTTGGCCAACATGGAGTGAGATGATCGGTGAGGCTCAATCATGATTAGCTTATTTTGCAGAGGGGCAGTGTGTGTACATTTTTTGAAGATGGGCAGTGTGCGTGTGTATATTTTGCAGGGGGGGCAGTATGCGAGTGTGTGTGTGTATTTTTTGTAGGGAGGCAGTGTGTGTGTGTTTTACAGAAGGACAGTGTGTGTGTGTGTGTGTGTGTATGTATATATATATATATATATATATATATATATATATATACCGTATATACTCAAGTATAAGCCGAGATTTTCAGCCCATTTTTTGGGGATGAAAGTCCCCCTCTTGGCTTATACTTGAGTCATACCCAGGGGTCGGCAGGGGAGGGGGAGCGGGGGCTGTCTAATTATACTCACCTCCTCCCGGCGCGGTCCCTGCAGGTCCATGGCTCCCTGGCGCCCCTGCTTCTTCCTTTACTGAGCCTTCACATGGTACCGCTCATTACAGTAATGAATATGCTGCTCCACCTCCCATAGGGGTGGAGGCGCATATTCATTACTGTAATGAGCGGTACCATGTGACCGCTCAGTACAGGAAGAAGCTGCCGGCGTCGGGGAAGCAGAGACTGCACCGCGCCAGGAGCAGGTGAGTATAACGGGGAGGGGAGCGGTGCGCTGCGCGATATTCACCTGTTCCGGCGCCGCTCCGTCTTCAGCGTCTTCTGCAGTGACGCTCAAGTCAGAGGGCGCGGTGACGTGGTTACTGCGCGCCCTCTGCCTGAACGTCAGTGCAGAAGACGCTGAAGGTGGAGTGGGGGCCGGAACGAGGAAAGGTGAATATTGAAAGTACCGGGGGTCTGAGCGATGGAGAGGTGAGTATGTGATTGTTTTTTATCGCAGCAACAGCAAATGGGGCATGTCTGTATGGAGCATCTTATGGGGCCATACACAACGTTTGTGCAGCACTATATGGGGCAACTATCTTTATGGAGCATCTTATGGGGCCATAACGTTTGTGCACCATTATATGGGGCAAGTGTCTATATGGGGCCATAACGTCTGTATGGGGCCATAATCAGCATTTGTGCAGCACTATATGGGGCAAGTGTCTGTATGGGGCCATAACGTTTGTGCAGGACTATATGGGGCAAGTGTCTCTATGGAGCCATAATCAGCATTTGTGCAGCACTTTATGGGGCAAGTGTCTGTATGGAGCATCTAATGGGACCATAATCAACATTTGTGCAGTACTATATGGGGCAAGTGTCTGTATGGAGCATCTTATGGGGCCATAATCAACGTTTGTGCAGCATTATATGGGGCAAATATCTTTATGGCTCATCTTATGGGGTCATAATTAAAGTTTGTGCAGCACTATATGGGGCAAATATCTTTATGGAGCATTTTATGGGGCCATAATTAACGTTTGTGCAGCATTATATGGGGCAAATGTCTGAATGGAGTATCTTATGGGGCCATAACGTTTGTGCAGCACTATATGGGGCAAATATCTTTATGGAGCACCTTATAGGGCCATTATTAACCTTTATGCAGGATTATATGGGGCATATTTTAATATGGAGTATCTTATGGGGCCATAATGAACTGTATGGAGCATTATATGGGGCTCCTGATTCAATATGGATATTCAAAAACACTTAACCTACTGATGTCTCAATTAATTTTACTTTTATTAGTATCTATTTTTACTTTTGACATTTACCGGTAGCTGCTCCATTTCCCACCTAGGCTTATACTCGAGTCATTAAGTTTTCCCAGTTTTTTGTGGTAAAATTAGGGGGGTCGGCTTATACTCAGGCCGGCTTATACTTAAGTATATACGGTGTATATATATATATATATATATATATATATATATATATATATATATATATACACACAGTATATTCTTTTGCAGAGGGGCTGTATGTTTGTATTTTCCAGAGGGGCAGTGTATGTGTGTGTGTGTGTGTGTGTATTTTGCAGAGGAGCAGTGTGTGTGTGTATATATGTTTTCCTTGGGTCCCTTGGGGCGTCTAGTTTCCAAAATGTGGTCACTTGTGGGGAGTTCTCACTGTTTAGGCACATCGAGGGTTCTCCAAACGCAACATGATGTCCGCTCTCGATTCCAGACAATATTACATTCAAAAAGTGAAATGGTGCTCCGTCCCTTCCAAGCCCTGCTGTGCACCTAAACAGTGGTTTTCCCCACATATGGGGTATTTGCATACTCATGAGAAATTGCACAACAAATGTTGGGGTTTATTTTCTCTTGATACCCTTGTGAAAATGAAGTACCGTATATACTCGAGTATAAGCCGAGATTTTCAGCCCAAATTTTTGGGCTGAAAGTGCCCCCTCGGCTTATACTCGAGTCATGATCAGTGGTGGGGTCGGCGGGTGAGCACTGTCATATGCTTACCTGCTTCCGGGGCTCCGGGCGCTCCCCCTGCACGTCCCACTGTCTCCGGGTGCCGCAGCCTCTTCCCCTGAGCGGTCACGTGGGACCGCTCATTAGAGAAATGAATAGGCTGCTCCACCTCCCATAGGGGCGGAGCCGCCTATTCATTTCTCTAATGAAGCGGTGCCGGTGACCGCTGACAGAGGAAGAGCTGCGGCACCGAAGACAGGCAGGGGGAAGGAGCGGGACGCCGGGAGCAGGTAAGTATCGCATATTTACCTTCCTTCGTTCCACACGCCGGGCGCTGTCTCCATCTTCCCGGCGTCTCTCTCTCCTCACTGACTGCAGGCAGAGGGCGCGATGACGCATATAGTGTGCGCGCCGCCCTCTGCCTGATCAGTCAGTGCGGAGAGACGCCGGGAAGATGGCGCCGAGGAGCTGCAAGCAAGACAGGTGAGTATGTGTTTTATTATTTTTATTGCAGCAGCAGCAGCTATGGGGCAATAATGGTGCAGAGCACTATATGGCACAGCTATGGGGCAATAATGGACGGTGCAGAGCACTATATGGCACAGCTATGGGGCAATAATGGTGCAGAGCACTATATGGCACAGCTATGGGGCAGTAATGGTGCAGAGCACTATATGGCACAGCTATGGGGCAATAATGGTGCAGAGCACTATATGGCACAGCTATGGGGCAATAATGGTGCAGAGCACTATATGGCACAGCTATGGGGCAGTAATGGTGCAGAGCACTATATGGCACAGCTATGGGGCAATAATGGTGCAGAGCACTATATGGCACAGCTATGGGGCAATAATGGTGCAGAGCACTATATGGCACAGCTATGGGGCAATAATGGTGCAGTGCACTATATGGCAGAGCTATGGGGCAATAATGAATGGTGCAGAGCACTATATGGCACAGCTATGGGGCAATAATGGTGCAGAGCACTGTATGGCACAGCTATGGGACAATAATGGTGCAGAGCACTATATGGCACAGCTATGGGGCAATAATGGTGCAGTGCACTATATGGCAGAGCTATGGGACAATAATGGTGCAGAGCACTATATGGCACAGCTATGGGGCAATTATGAACGGTGCAGAGCACTATATGGCACAGCTATGGGGCAATAATGGTGCAGAGCACTATATGGCACAGCTATGGGGCAATAATGAACGGTGTAGAGCACTATATGGCACAGCTATGGGGCCATAATGAACGGTATGGAGCATCTATTTTTATTTTTGAAATTCACCGGTAGCTGCTGCATTTTCCACCCTAGGCTTATACTCGAGTCAATAAGTTTTCCCAGTTTTTTGTGGCAAAATTAGGGGGGTCGGCTTATACTCGGGTCGGCTTATACTCGAGTATATACGGTAAAATTTTTGTGGAAAAAAAAGTTAATGTTTACTTTTTCTTTCACATTGCTTCAGTTCCTGTGATGCACCTGAAGAGTTAACCCCTTTATCCCCAAGGGCGGTTTGCATGTTATTGACCGGGTCAATTTTTACAATTCTGACCATTGTCCCTTTATGAGGTTATAACTCTGGATCCCGGTGATTCTGACAGTGTTTTCTCGAGACATATTGTACTTCATGTTAGTGTTAAAATTTCCTTGAGATTACTTGAGTTTATTTGTGAAAAAAACTGAAATATGGCGAAGATTTCACAAATTTCCAAATTTTAATTTTCATGCCCTTAAATCACAGAGATACTGTATGTCACACAAAATACTTAATAAGTAACATTTCCCACATGTCTACTTTACATCAGTACAATTTTTGTTTGTTAGGGAGTTACAAGGGTTAAAAGTTGACCAGCAATTTCTCATTTTTACAACACCATTTTTTTTAGGGACCACACCACATTTGAAGTCACTTTGAGGGGTCTATATGAAAGAAAATACCTAAGTGTGACACCATTCTAAAAACTGCACCCCTCAAGGTGCTCAAAACCACATTCAAGAAGTTTATTAACCCTTCACGTGTTTCCCATTAATTTTTGGAATGTTTAAAAAAAAAAATGAACATTTTAACTTTTTTTCACAAAAAATTTGCTTCTGATCCAATTTGTTTTATTTTCCCAAGGGTAACAGGAGAAATTGGACCCCAAAATTTGTTGTACAGTTTGTCCTGAGTACGCTGATACCCCAAATGTGGGGGTAAACCACTGTTTGGGTGCATGGCAGAGCTCAGAAGGGAAGAAGCGCCATTTCCATTTTCAATGCAAAATTGACTGCAATTGAGATGGGACGCCATGTCTAGTTGGAGAGCCCCTGATGTTTCTAAACAGTGGAAACCCCCCGAGTGACCCCATTTTGGAAAGTAGACCCCCTAAGGAACTTGATAAACACCGCAACACTATTCAGTGTAATAAAGTCCAAATAATACAAAACTATATTGCAAAAATGTTTATTAATAATTACAAAAGATACATGGCAGACACATGGCTAAAAATGACAGATCTTACCACACAGCGGTAAGGGAGCATGTGACCACCCTGGGAGACAGCACTAAGTAACAAACGTTAATGGAAAGGCCATGAATAGGCAAAGGCCATAATGCACAGTGGCAGCGTCTCCAATCACATACCTGATGGCGCAGGGACACACACACTCACTCGCCCGCCCGCCCGCCCCCCTGAGGAAGGAAGTTTCCACTTCCGAAACGCGCGTTGGGGAGGGCGGGCGAGTGAGTGTGTGTCCCTGCGCCATCAGGTATGTGATTGGAGACGCTGCCACTGTGCATTATGACCTTTGCCTATTCATGGCCTTTCTATTAACGTTTGTTACTTAGTGCTGTCTCCCAGGGTGGTCACATGCTCCCTTACCGCTGTGTGGTAAGATCTGTCATTTTTAGCCATGTGTCTGCCATGTATCTTTTGTAATTATTAATAAACATTTTTGCAATATAGTTTTGTATTATTTGGACTTTATTACACTGAATAGTGTTGTGGTGTTTATCTAGTTGGATCTCAGTGTGTCTAAACACGTCCTGCGATTTGCTATGGGGTATTTATATGTATATATGTATGGTACTAAACGCTAATATGCCGTATCTCCCTAGCTATATGTGTTTTTCTATTTATTACTTCATTCCCCTAAGGAACTTATCTAGATGTGTGGTGAGCACTTTGAACCCCCAAGTGTTTCACAGAAGTTTATAATGTAGAGCTGTGAAAATTAAAAAATCCTTTTTTTTTCCCACAAAAATGATATTTTAGCCCCCAATTTTGTATTTTCCCAAGGGTATCTGGAAAAATTGTACCCCAAAAGTTGTTGTGCAATTTGTCCTGAGTACGCTGATACCCCATATGTGGGAGGAAATTACTGTTTGGGCGCATGGCGGAGCTCGGAAGGGAAGAAGTGGCGTTTTGGAATGCAGACTTTGATGGAATTGTCTGTGGGCATCACGTTGCGTTTGCAGAGCCCCTTATGTACATAAACAGTACAAACCCCCACAAGTGACCCCATATTGGAAACTAGACCCCCCAAGGAACTTATCTAGATTGTAGTGATCACTTTTAACCAACAAGTGTTTCACTAAAGTTTATAACGCAGAGCCGTGACAATAAAAACTATTTTTATTAGATTTTTTTTAGCCCCCAGTTTTGTATTTTTCCATGGGTAACAGGAGAAATTGGACCCCAAAAGTTATTGTCCAATTTGTCCTGAGTATGCTAATACCCCATATGTGGGGGTAAACCACTGTGTGGGCGCACAGCAGAGCTCGGAAGGGAAGGAGCACCGTTTTACTTTTTCAACGCAGAATTGTATGGATTGAGATTGGTTGTCATGTTGCGTTTGCAGAGCCCCTGGCGTGCCTAAACAGTGGAAACCTCCTAATTCTAACTCCAGCCCTAACCCCAACACACCCCTAAGCCTAACCCCAACCCTAACCACACCCCTAACCCCAACACACCCCTTACCCCAACAAATCCCTAACCCTAATCCCAACCTGACACACTCCTAACCCACCCGTAAATGTAATCCAAACCCTAACCCCAACTCTAGCCCTAACTTTAGCCCCAACTCTAACTTTAGCCCCGTCCCTAACCCTAACTTTAGCCCCAACCCTAACCCTAATGGGAAAATAGAAATAAATACTTTTTTTAATTTTATTATTTTTCCCTTACTAAGTCGGTGATAATGGGGGTTTGATTTGTATAGCGAGTTTTTATGTAAAAAATATTTTTTGTGTTACCACATTCTGAGAGCTATAATTTTTCTATATTTTGGTCCACAGAGTCACGTGAGGTCTTGTTTTTTGCGGGACGAGTTGACGTTTTTATTGGTGTCATTTTCAGGCACATGACATTTTTTGATCGCTTATTATTCTGATTTTTGTTAGGCAGAATGAACAAAAAACAGCAATTCGTGAATTTCTTTTGGGGGGGGGGTGTTTATACCGTTCCGCGTTTGGTAAAATTGATGAAGCAGTTTTATTCTTCGGGTCAGTACGATTACAGCGATACCTCATTTATATCTTTTTTTTATGTTTTGACGCTTTTATACAATAAAAACTATTTTACAGAAAACATAATTATTTTTGCATCACTTTATTCTGAGGGCTATAACTTTTTTTATTTCGCTGATGACGCTGTATGGCGGCTCGTTTTTTGCTGGACAAGATGACGTTTTCTGTGGTACAATGTTTATTTATATCTGTCTTTTTGATCGCATGTTATTCCACTTTTTGTTCAGCGGTATGATTTTTTATTTTACGGTGTTCACTGAAGGGGTTAACTAGTGGGACAGTTTCATAGGTCGGGCCGTTACGCGGCTATACTAAATATGTGTACTTTTATTGTTTTTTTATTTACATAAAGAAATGTATTTATTGGAACAATATTTTTTTTTTTATTTAGGATTTTTTTTTTTTTGTACACATGTAAATCTATTTTTTTAACTTTTTTACTTTGTCCCAGTATGGGACATCATGGTAAAGTGTCAGATTGCTGATCTGACACTTTGCACTGTGTCAGATCAGCGATCTGACAGGCACTGCATGAGGCTTGCTGGCGCCTGCTCTGAGCAAGCGCTTGCAAGCCACCTCCCTGCAGGACCCGGAAGGAGCACCACGGCCATCTTGGGTCCGGGGCCTGCATGGAGGAGGACGGAGGAGACGCTGTCTCAGGGAAGCACGCATTGAGCCCCCTCCCTGTGCGATGCTTCCCTATGCTGCCGGAATGCAGTAATCAAGTTTGATCACAGTGTTCCAGGAGCGGTCCGTGACTGCTAAGGCCGGCGTCACACTTGCAGTATTTGGTCAATATTTTACATCAGTATTTGTAAGCCAAAACCAGGAGTGGGTGATAAATGCAGAAGTGGTGCATATGTTTCTATTATACTTTTCCTCTAATTGTTCCACTCCTGGTTTTGGCTTACAAATACTGATGTAAAATACTGACCAAATACTGCTAGTGTGACGGCAGCCTAACTTCTCCTAACAAAAAAAAAGTATGTTTCAAAAATTGTGCTGATGTAATGTAGACATGTGGGAAATGTTTATGATCAACTATTTTGTGCGATATAACTCTCTGAATTAAGGGCATACACATTTAAAGTTTGAAAATTGTGAAATTTTTGCCAAATTTGTGATATTTTCACAAAATAAACAAATAAACGCAAGTCTTATTGAAGGAATTTTATCACTCTCTTGAAGTTCAATATGTCACGAAAAAAACAGTCTCAGAATCGGTGGGATCCGTTGAAGCGTTCCAGAGTTATTACCTCATAAAATGACACTAGTGAGAGTTAAAATATTAGGCCTGGTCATTAACGTAGAAAGTGGCTCGGTCCTTAAGAGATTAAGGCTCACTTGCTTAATGTTGTGAATACCTAAGAATGCTCTTAAGGTAACGTCACACTCAGCGACGCTGCAGCGATATAGACAACGAGCCAATCGCTGCAGCGTCGATGTTTAGGTCGCTGGGGAGCTGTCACACAGACAGCTCTCTCCAGCGACCAACGATCAGGGGAACGACTTCGGCATCGTTAAAACTGTCTTCAACGATGCCGAAGTCCCCCTGCAGCACCCGGGTAACCAGGGTAAACATCGGGTTACTAAGTGCAGGGCCGCGCTTAGTAACCCGATATTTACCCTGGTTACCATTGTAAAAGTAAAAAAAAAAAAAACTACATACTCACCTTCTGATGTCTGTCACGTCCCCCGGCGTCCACAGGGTTACGCGCTGCTGCTCAGAGCTTCCTGCACTGAATGTGTCAGCGCCGGCAGTAAAGCAGAGCACAGCGGTGACGTCACCGCTGTGCTCTGCTTTGACACAGTCAGTGCAGGAAGCTCTCGGCAGCAGCGCATAACCCTATGGATGCCGGGGGACGTGAAAGACATCAGAATGTGAGTATGTACTGTTTTTTTTTTTAACTTTTACAATGGTAACCAGGGTAAATATTGGGTTACTAAGCGCGGCCCTGCGCTTAGTAACTCGATGTTTACCCTGGTTACAAGTGAACACATCGTTGGATCGGCGTCACACACGCCGATCCAACGATGGACAGTGGGTGATCAGCGACGAAATAAAGTTCTGGACTTCTAGCTCCGACCAGCGGTATCACAGCGGGATCCAGATCGCTGCTGCTTGTCAAACACAACGAGATCGCTATCCAGGACGCTGCAACGTCACGGATCGTCGTCGTTCTCGCTGCAAAGTCGCTTAAGGCCCCGTCTCACATAGCGAGATCGCTAGCGAGATCGCTGCTGAGTCACTAGTTTTGTGACGCAACAGCGACCTCAGTAGCGATCTCGCTATGTGTGACACGTACCAGCGATCAGGCCCCTGCTGCGAGATCGCTGGTCGTGTCGGAATGGCCTGGACCTTTTTTTGGTCGTTGAGGTCCCGCTGACATCGCTGAATCGGTGTGTGTGACACCGATCCAGCGATGTCTTCACTGGTAACCAGGGTAAACATCGGGTTACTAAGCGCAGGGCCGCGCGTAGTAACCCGATGTTTACACCCTGGTTACCAGCGTAAATGTAAAAAAAAACAAACAGTACATACTCACCATCTGATCTCCGTCAGGTCCCTTGCCGTCTGCTTCCTGCTCTGACTGACTGCCGGCCGGAAAGTGAGAGCAGATCACAGCAGTGACGTCACCGCTGCGCTCTGCTCTCACTGTACGGCGGCTCAGTCAGAGCAGGAAGCAGACGGCAAGGGACACCGAAAGGCGAGTATGTACTGTTTGTTTTTTTTGGTAACCAGGGTAAACATCGGGTTACTAAGCGCGGCCCTGCGCTTAGTAACCCAATGTTTACCCTGGTTACCCGGGTGCTGCAGGGGGACTTCGGCATCGTTGAAGACAGTTTCAACGATGCCGAAGTCGTTCCCCTGATCGTTGGTCGCTGGAGAGAGCTGTCTGTGTGACAGCTCCCCAGCGACCACACAACGACTTACCAACGATCACGGCCAGGTCATATCGCTGGTCGTGATCGTTGGTAAATCGCTATGTGAGACGGGGCCTTTAGTGTGAAGGTACCTTTACTGCAGCTTGTGCCTCACTTAGCATAATCCTCTATTTCTCTTCTGTTCACTCTGCAGCTAGCCTTAGGGGCTGCTCAATCAGTACAAGTTTGTATTAGACAGGAAATCTGAGACTCCCATCTTTTTTCAGGTTTTGTACTCAACACAAATAGCATGAATACCTTCAATAAAGATGACTTGAAATGGATTGTATAGCTACAGTATTTCTTACAAAGATCGGTTCGTCACATCATTAAACAATTGTCTGAAAAGAAAATACAATGGTTTCTTGCTGTATTTGTTTTAAGGCTAATATGTTTGATTTTCAGATGTAGTGGTTCAGTGGTGCACACAAGGAGATTTGCTAGCTGTTGCAGGTATGGAGAAACAGAATCTGTTACCCGATCTTGGCAATGGTCCATCCCTTAAAAGTGCCAAAATCAAGTTCTACAATATCCGAGGAGAACATATCTACATTCTGGAGACTCCAGTGCAGGTAGGAAAAATTCCAAGCAAACCTTTTTTCACACCTGAATCTACTTAAAGCCAAAAATTATAGTGATGACAATAAACTTCAATATTCAACTCTTTGTTAGGGCTCATACTCATCAGTATCAATAAAATTGGTCTAGTGTTGTTACTGTAAAGTCAGGCGAGTGTCATGCGAGTACAAAGTGATTTTTTTTAATCACCTAGCATCCGTTTGACATCTGTATGTAATCCATATGCAATGCTTTTTTGTCATCAGCTTTTACATTCAGTAATTCTCTGCCATTTCAAGCCAATTTACTAACTAAGAAATATAGATGATAGCTATGGCATAGATTGATAGATGTCATTGAGATATATAATCAGTGCATGGGGTGTGTAGTTTACTGTACAAGTATTTAGATAATTCAATAAATTAAAGAAAAAAATGGCGTGGGATCCACCTACTTTATCTTAACTAGCTGACAAGCTGGGGGCTGATTTTACAGCCTGGGAAGGGGGTAATAAACATGGAGCTTCCCAGGCTATTAATATCAGCTCACAGCTGTCTACTTAGCCTTTACATATTATTTAAGAGAGTTGACCCCCCTAAAAAAAAATTATGTGGGGTCCCCCTATAATTAATGACCCATAAAGGCTAACCAGACAGCGGTGGGCTGATATTCATAGCCATGAAAGGGGTCATGAATATTGCCCCCCCCCCCCCCCCCAGACCATCAGCCCTCACCCGACCTAGAAATGGCGCTTAGCCTCCGCTCTTTCCACTTTCCCTGGTGCGGTGGCAGTTGGGTAAATAGTATTGGGGTTGATGGCCGCTTTGTATTGTCAGCGGACATCATGCCCAGGGGTTAGTATTGGAGAGGCATTTATAAAACGCCCCCATTACTAACCCTATACTCAAATATAATACAGACACACACAGCATAAAGTACTTAACCCCTTCACAACCTCCGCCGTACTAGTACTGTGGAGGTCTGATCCCCTGCTTTGATGCGGGCTTCGGAGGTGATCATCAACATTTGTGCAGCATAGTATGGGGCAAATGTGTCTATGGCGCATCTTATGGGGCCATAATCAGCATTTGTGGAGCATTATACGGGTCAAATGTGTCTATGGAGCATCTTATGGGGCCATGATCAGCTTTTGTGCAGCATTGTAAGGGGCAAATGTCTCTATGGAGCATCTTATGGGGTCATAATCAACACTTGTGCAGCATTATATGGGGCATATTTTAATATGGAGCATCTTATGGGGCCCATCATGAACTGTGTGAAGCATTATATGGGGCTCCTGATTCAATATGGATATTCAAAAACACTTATCCTACTGATGTCTCAATTAATTTTACTTTTATTGGTATCTATTTTTATTTTTGACATTTACCGGTAGCTGCTGCATTTTCCACCCTAGGCTTATACTCAAGTCATTAAGTTTTCCCATTTTTTTGTGGCAAAATTAGGGGGGTCGGCTTATATGCGAGTATATACGGTATATAAGGGGACAATACAAATATCTCTCCAAGAATCTGTTTATACCAAGGAATGTGATGGTCACAAGTGGGCATTCTCTGCGTCTGGAGGAGAGAAGGTTTTTCCACCAACATAGAAGAGGATTCTTTACTGTTAGGGCAGTGAGAATCATTGCCTGAGGAGGTGGTGATGTCTTCCTGGAGCGTAGCAATATTGTATCTTACAGTTATTAGGGTCTTTAGAAGGACGTAGATCTGGTGGTTTATTTTGACGGAATATAGGCTGAACTGGATGGGCAAATGTTTTTTTTCAGCCTTGCTAACTACGTTACAATGTTACTGTAACTACCCTGCCTCAATTCTCCCGACAAAGATTGGTGTCCCCATACAGTATTATGGCCACAAAAAGTGCTCCATACAGTATAATGGGCCCCCACATAGTCCTTTATACAGTATAATGGGTGCCTGCATTGCCTTCCATAGTATATTGGCCCCACATTGTGCTCCATACAATATAATGGCCACATATAGTGCTCCATACAGTATAATGGACCTATATAGTGCTCCATACAGTATAATACATTATAATGGGCCCACATAGTGCTCCATGCAGTATAATAGGTCCCACATTAAAGAAAAATTAAACCTCAGTTCCACCCGTTCCCCCGGCTTCCCCAGTCTTTTGATTGTGTCTTCAGATCCTCTGCACATCTCGGTTCAGCAGGTGCGTTGTAATGACGTCATCGCGCTTGCTGCGCTGAGATGCTACATCATTGCTTTTAACTGTAGTTGAAAGTGCAATTCTGGGCCGGGAAAGCCACCAAGTGTAGTGGGCTAAATTTACCCTTGGGCCAGAGATTGAGATATATGGTTTAGAGAAAATAATTGAGGTCAAAATGGCTGCTGGAGAAGAAGGGGGCAAAGCTAACGCAGAGGCTGATGGGAAACTACGGAAGCCTTGATGAGCAAAGATTAAATTGCATAGTAAGCAATGAAACAGGAAGTAAAGCTGTAATGAGAACATTGTCAACAGATGGCACTGTTGGATAAGTTATCACAATACAGTGATTCAATCTTATCAATACACAACAATTCAATATTAGAAAGCATTGTGAACTGACTATATGCATTTGTATAAAGGCATGACAATTGCCACATTCAGAAGAAATTGCGTTACAAATTGTGGGGTCCGTTTTCTATTGCTGTTGGTGAAAAATAAAAAATATAATTTTTCATACCACATTTTATTAATTGCTGTGCAGTAAGTGAAGGATTAAAACCTTTTCTGAATGCAGTTTTGAATTGTTTGTGAGTTGCAGTTTTAAAAATAGGGAACTATTTAGGGGTTTTCATATATGCCTCTCAAATTCACTTCAAAAGTGAAGAGGTCCCTAAAAAAATAAGTTGTGTGAATTTTCTAAAAACAATTAGATTTCTGCTAAATTCTTAAGCTTTCTAACATCCTATCAAAATAAAAAGACATTTAAAAAATGATTTCGATGTAAATTAGACGTGAGAATTGTTATTTATTGACTCTTTCTGTGATACAACTATTTTAATTAAATTCAAATGTTAAAAGTTGTTAATATTTATAATTGTCTAAGGGGTTCTTCCGTCTTTCTGTCTGTCCTGTCTGTCTGTCTGTCTTTCTTTCTTTCTGTCACGGATATTCATTGGTCGCGGCCTCTGTCTGTCATGGAATCTAAGTCGCTGATTGGTCTCGCCAGCTGCCTGTCATGGCTGCCGCGACCAATCAGCGACGGCCACAGTCCGATTAGTCCCTCCCTACTCCCCTGCAGTCAGTGCCCGGCGCCCGCTCCATACTCCCCGCAGTCACCGCTCACACAGGGTTAATGCCAGCGGTAATGGACCGCGTTATGCCGCGGGTAACTCACTCCGTTACCGCCGCTATTAACCCTGTGTGACCACGTTTTTACTATTGATGCTGCCTATGCAGCATCAATAGTAAAAACATGTAATGTTAAAAATAATTTTAAAAAAATAAAAAATCATTATATACACACCATCCACCGCCTTTCCCGCTCCTCGCGACGCTCCGGTGACCGCTCCATGCATGCGGCAGGTTCCGGTGGCAAGGATGGTCTGCGAGAAGGACCTGCCATGACGTCACGGTCATGTGACCGCGAATTCATCACAGGGCCTGCACAAGAAGGACATTGCCGTGACGTAACGGTCATGTGACCGCGACGTCATTACACCCTGGGACCGGAAGCTGCCGCCTGCACCGCACACAGGCGACAGAACTACTACAAGGCACCCTTGGAAGGTGAGTATATGTTTATTTTTTATTTTTTAACCTGTGACATACCTGGCTGGCAGTGGCGTAACTACAAAGTTATGGGCCCTGGTGCGAACTTCCAAATGCCCCCCCCCCTGCAGCCCTGCCATACAACTCAATGTAACCCCCGTAGAATACAACGCAGCCCCCCTCATAGTATAATGCAGCCCCTCCATACAGGGGCAGTGAGAAAGACACGAGCAAATGGTGACGAGGGGGCAGGGGAGAGGGCACAAGGGGGCTAGGGGAGACAGGCACAAGGGTAACATAGGGGGGCTAGGGAGCAAGGAAGACAGGCACAGGGGGACACATGGGGGCTAGGAGGCAGGGGAGAAGGTTACAGGGGGACTAGTGGGCAAGGGAGACTGACACAAGGGGACAAGGGAGACTGACACAAAGGGACTAGTGGGCAAGGGAGCCTGACACAAGGGACACACGGGGACAAGTGGGCAAGGGGACACAGGGACAAGTGGGAAAGGGAGACTGACACACAGGGACTAGTGGGCAAGGGAGACTGACACAAGCACAAGGGGACAAAGGAGACAGGCACATGGGGACACACACTACGATATCACACACACACACACATACTACAGATATCACACACACACACACTACAGATATCACACACACACTACAGATATCACACACACTACAGATATCACACACACTACAGATATCACACACACACACACACACACACACACACTACAGATATCAGACACACACACCAGATACCAGCTCATATACACAACTCACAATCTCCTCTCTGGTACAGGGGTGGCTGATGTAAACTGGCTGTAGCTCCTCAGCTTCTCCTGACTAAAGCGGCTCTGTCCCGCACCTCCCCCCTGCTCTCACCTTCTGTCCTGGGGCTGCAGAGCAGAAGCTGACAGTCTCACCATGATGACTGGAGCTGCTTCCTGTCTCTCACGTGCCCCGGCTGCCCCCTCCCCCTAGATACGCCTCGGACTGTTGCCGTGCAGGAGGATTCTCCTGCACTGCAACATGGTGTAGGGTGCCTCTGACCTGCCGGGCCCGGGCCCCTGCTGGCTGGGCAATATACTACGTGACTGGCCAATATACTACGTGGCTGGGCAATATACTACGTGGCTCTGTGCTGTATACTACGTCGCTGTGCAATATACTACGTTGCTCTGTGCTGTATACTATGTCGCTGTGCAATATACTACGTGGCTGGGCAATATACTATGTCGCTGGGCAATATTCTACTTGGCTCTGTGCTGTATACTACGTAACTGGGCAATATACTAAGTGGCTGAGCAATATACTACGTCACTGGGCAATATACTACGTAACTGGGCAATATACTACGTGGCTCTGTGCTGTATACTACGTCACTGGGCAATATACTAAGTCACTGGGCAATATACTACGTAACTGGGCAATATACTAAGTGGCTGAGCAATATACTAAGTGGCTGAGCAATATACTACGTCACTGGGCAATATACTACGTAACTGGGCAATATACTACGTGGCTCTGTGCTGTATACTACGTCACTAGGCAATATACTACGTAACTGGGCAATATACTACGTGGCTGGGCAATATACTACGTCACTGGGCAATATACTACGTGGGCTGTGCAGTGTACTACGTGGGCTGTGCAATATACTACGTGGACATGCATATTCTAGAATACCCGATGCGTTAGAATTGGGCCACCATCTAGTATTAAATAAATACAAATCATATCTGCCTAAATTTACCGCTAAGATAACGTACAATGTGTCATTACACAACGTTCTCAGAATCCCTGGGATAAGTAGAAGCGTTCCCGGGGTATTACCACATAAAGTGACATCACACAGATTTTAAAAATGTAGGCTGGTCAGGAAAGTGAAATTTGGCTACGGCAGAGTTGGTGTTAATTGATAAATGGAAGAATCGAAGACAATTGTAAAATGTAGTTTTGTTACAGATTTTTTGGGGTTCTAGTTGGAGACAAGCTGCTGCCTTATGTGAACAAGAATTAGTTGACTTTGATTGGGGAATATTTTGTGTAACAGTAAACCAAGAAATGGAAGAAATGTGAAACTGCAAGTAACACTTTACATACTAAAACACTTTCTGACTACTCCAGCAAAGTAACTGTTGTATCACTTGTGTTCTTCAGCGTCCCATCACTTCTATATGTTGGGGCCACAGAGATTCCCGCCTATTCCTGGCTTCTGGTCCAGCTCTCTACGTTGTTCGTGTGGAGCATAGAATTGCTAATTTGCAGCTTCTCTGCCAGCAAGCAATTGCCAGCTGTCTCCTGGATGACAAAGATATCGCCAAACTTTCCCTGCCTCCTCGGCTCTGCTCTTACCTCACCACCGCCTTTACACCTACTATTAAGGTCAGTATGAATGTTTGCTTTGGCTACATTAGCTATATTGAAAAGGAAACTTGTCACTAGATTCATGCTGCCTGGTCCACGGCTAGCATGACCGAGCCTGACTACACGATTGCAACCAGATATGGCTTTTTTAAATACTGCAGTATTTCAGTGAAAGCATAGTTTGAAAAGCCAACCAGAGGCTATAGTGAGAGACCTGACTAGTCCAGCGTAGCCCCTTGCCAGCTTCTCGCTTCTTCGCTCTACTCCAGTTGACTGACTGGACTCTCCCAAGCGTCTACAAAGCAAGAGACCGGTCAGTCACCTAGAGCAGGACTAGGAGAAGCTGGCCAGTGCCTAAATGGCCTTCTCCCTATAGTCTCTGGTCTGCTTTCCAAACTGTGTTTTCTCTGAAATTCCAGAGGGTTTCAGACTAAAATGTACCTAGCTTAAATCTTGCAGCCAGAGTCTGACTGATGCTGCCTGTGGTTTGGTCAGCATGAATCTAGTGACAGGTCCCCTTTAACACCAGAATATGCACAGTATAATGAGAACCACTATTATGGATGTAGTTAGAAAGTGCCAGATTTATTGTAAAACATGTTTAAAATTCACTCATGAGAATTTAGTTTAATGTATTTGCTGAGGTTGCTCATAAATTATATTGTAACCAGTATTGGGCTGTTCTAAGCTGCTCACTGGATAACGGACGTCTAAAACCTGGTAGTTTTGTGTTCTCCATTGTGTCTCTTGTTAAGCTGATTTTTTAATACATTTTCTATTAATCAGTATCCACATTTATCCACATATATACTGTTTTTTTGTCCTATTGTAGAAGTCAGTAGCAACCAGATTAAGCTGTATAAGAATCAAGTTGTGATCATATTATAGCAGTATTTTTGTTGCTAGCATTATGCAGTAAAACGTTCTTTTACTGTATGACAAAAACAAGGTTTAAACTAACCCTAATGTCACTATACACCCTCTTGCTAGGTCAAGCATGCCTGTTTATTTCCATGGATGGAGGGTATAATGCTCTGCAAGAGATCCAAGGCAGCGACTTATCTACTGCAGGTCTCAACAGTCACACATAGAGAAATTAATCATGCCTGACCCTACTGTACACATAACATATTGCTCAATATATAATGATGTAAAACTAATTAGTAAGACAGCTAGTATTTATACTCCTTTATATTGTGCTGTTTTTCTGTGATCATCTATATTTTTTTGGTTTACATTCTATCTAGCCTCCCATACCAGACCCTAATAATATGAGAGATTTTGTCAGTTATCCGACATCCGGAAATGAGAGGCTGCACTGCACTATGAAGAGGACAGAGGATGACCCAGAGGTTGGGGGCCCATGCTACACACTTTATTTGGAATACCTGGGTGGATTGGTGCCTGTTCTCAAAGGACGCCGGATTAGCAAGCTGCGCCCTGAGTTTGTGATCATGGATCCTAAAACAGATGGCAAAACAGGTATTTCTCCTGCTTTATTAACAGGATGTTATCTTCTAAACCTATATTTCTTGTGATAGTCAATTTTTTAGCAAAAGAAAACTTTATTTCTCAAAAGAGGAAAGCCTACACAATTCTTGGCTCTTTAAGGGAAGCTGTCACCACATTTGACCTCTCTAAACTATTAATATGGGCATACAGGCTTTAGGCAGCTGAAAACAGTCCTCTATCTGTGTCTCATATCAGATGTGGTGTTGCTGAGAAATCCTCTTTTATCACTTTATATAAGTGACCTCTTCCAGGCGGCTCTGGGAGGATGTTGCCTGGAAAATAACTCTGCCTCCTGAGCTTGTTTTTTTTTTTTTTAAATTTGTTTATTAAACATCAAAAGAACAAAAAAGAACACTAAGACATACATGTTGCTTGCAACCAAGCCAGTACAAATGTATAGCACAAGTCATATCAGCACATATCTTGGTACATAGACCCAGTCTCAGAAAACTTAAAGTAATACAGTATACTCACGGACCTGTAATAAAACTCTAAAACTGTCTTTCTGCCAAAACCAATTCCATTTTAATTGTGTTTAAATGTTGAAACGAGGCGCGAACCAATGTAGAATTCTACCATGTATTATAATGAGGCAAGGCTATCTGTCCCGTGATGACATGGTGAGGTATGAGGAGTTCCATATATCCCAGATCTTATCAAATGTTCCCATGCAACCCCTATTCTGGTATAATGAGCGTTCATAAGGTATCACTGAATTTACCAGATCAATCCAGGCCCTAAGGGATGGGCCAGAAAAAGCATTTCTCTCAAAAAAATTTGAACATGGTGCCCACACATCTCTTCTTCCAGCACCCCGAATAAACATATTAATAGGTTCAAAGGAACGGGGATATGTACAAGGGAGGTTAGTAACGATGTCACCTCACTCCAAAAGGATTGCATAACTGGACATCCCCAGACCATATGTAAAAAATCTGCTTCCCCTATATGGCATCTGAGACATTCTGAAGAGTTAGTCCAACCCATTTTACATAGTCGTGACGGGGTTAAATATGATTGATGTATTATATATAGTTGGATCATCTTATTGTTGGCCAAAGGGACACCCTAGATTGGGATTCAAGAATTGTCTCCCAGTCCTCATCTTGAAGATCAGGAACTAGGAGTTTCCATTTTTCCTTAACCAGCAATACCGCCGAGTCCGCACTTACGGACAGCATATGAGTGTACAATGTGGATATAAGACTCCCGGGCCCCTGTGATATAAGGATCCCTATTAATGGAAGGGATGATATTATTAGCACGGCATTTACTCTGCGCACGTACGATTGTATTGCTGATCTGAATTGCAGATAACGGAAGAATTGGGGCCTTGGTATATCATACTTAGTCTGTAACTGTTCGAAAGACATTAAGACGCCCTGCTCATAGAAATTATTACTGGAAACACCGCATGAGGTCCAGAATTGAGTAGATGGGTGGTTCAGTAGCTCCGGGAAGTACATATTATTCCATAATGGCATTTCGGCTATAATACCTTCACATTGAATGGCCCTTTTCATCTGCTTCCAAACCAATCTTACTAAGCGGAGAACGGAGACTCCCCAGAAGATTCCTGGCGGTGATTATTTATGGCAAACTCAGCCAAAGGAAGGAACGTCGACCACTCCTCCTGGTTGTCAGAAACAAAACAGCGTAAGTACTGCTCCAAATTTTGGTTCATACGCTCGGTCTGACCATTTGACTGAGGATGAAACGCCGAAGAATGCGACAACTTGATCCCCAGCCGTGAGCAAAAAGCTTTCCAAAATTTAGCCACAAACTGAGTACCCCTATCAGACACGATGTCAGACGGGACCCCGTGAAGTCTGACCACCTCCTGTACAAATACCTGAGCCAGAGTCTTAGCATTAGGCAACGAAGGCAAAGACACAAAGTGCGACATTTTTGAGAATCGATCAACAATCACCAAGATGACCGTGTTCCCAGCTGAGGAGGGCAAGTCTGTGATAAAATCCATGGAGATCTCCGTCCATGGCCTACTGGGTACCTCGAGAGGAAGTAGTATGCCAGCAGGACGGGAGCGGGGCGTCTTAGCCCTAGCGCATGTGATGCATGCTGACACGTATGAGACCACGTCCTGTCGGATTTTGGGCCACCAAAACTGACGCGACACCAACTCCAAAGTACCCCTAACCCCTGGGTGGCCAGCCAGGACAGCATCATGATGTTCTACCAACACCTTTAGGCGAAGATGGAGCGGTACAAACGATTTGTTAACGGGAAGCTCAGGTGGTACTTCCTCCTGAGCCTCGGCAATCTCAGCCTCAACCTCGGTTGTGAGAGCCGAGACCACTACACCCTTTTGGAGGATGGGTACCGGTTCTTCCTGAGGTTCTCCCCCCGGAAAACACCTGGACAAAGCATCCGCCTTAGTGTTTTTAGACCCAGGTCGGTAAGTGACAAAAAAGTTGAACCGCGTGAAAAACAATGCCCAGCGAGCCTGCCTGGGGGACAGACGCTTGGCTGACTCCAAATACAGCAGATTCTTATGGTCGGTAATAACAGTAACCTGGTGAACCGACCCCTCCAAAAAGTGTCGCCATTCCTCAAAAGCCAACTTGATAGCCAACAACTCCCTGTTGCCGATATCCTAGTTACGTTCGGCGGGCGACAGTTTCTTGGAGAAATAGGCGCATGGACGCAAGTCGCTCAAGGATGAGCCTTGAGACAGCACCGCCCCCACTCCAACCTCAGATACAGCGACTTCCACAGTAAATGGTTTCGATACATCCGGTTGCACCAGAATGGGAGCAGAAGCAAAACTGTTTTTCAGAAACTCGAATGCGCGCACAGCAGCCTCAGACCAGGCGGAGAAATCGGTACCTTTTTTTGTTATGTCAGTGAGCGGTTTAGCAATGATAGAAAATTTTTTAATAAACTTTCTATAATAGTTAGAAAACCCCAGGAACCGCTGGAGCGCTTTTAGGTTATCAGGCCGTTCCCAACGCAGCACCGCTTGCACCTTAGCGGCGTCCATTTTAAACCCTGAAGCGGACACAATATAACCCAAGAAAGGCAACCCCTGAACCGAAAATACACATTTCTCCAGTTTAGCATAGAGCTTATTCTCTCTGAGCAGCTGTAACACCTGCCTAACATGCTCTAAATGAGTATCACGGTCGCATGAATAGATGAGAATGTCATCAAGGTACACAATAATGAATTTTCCCATGACATGAGAGAACACATCGTTTATGAAATGCTGAAAAACAGCAGGCGCGTTTGTCAAACCAAATGGCATCACCAGATTTTCAAAATGACCCTCAGGAGTATTAAAAGCCGTTTTCCACTCATCTTCTTGACGGACTCTTATGAGGTTGTATGACCCCCTGAGGTCAAGCTTAGAGAACCACCTAGCACCAGCCACCTGACTGAACAGATCAGGTATCAGCGGCATAGGGTATGGATCACAAACCGTAATCTGGTTTAACTCCCTGAAATGCAGACACGGGCGTAATCCGCCATCTTTCTTCTTAACGAAGAAAAACCCCGCTGCCACAGGCGAGGACGAAGGCCTGATATGCCCTTTGCTCAGACTCTCAGCAATGTAGTCTTTTAAGGCTTGCCTCTCAGGACCAGAGATGTTAAACATCCTAGCTTTCGGCAATTTGGCCCCTGGTTTTAGCCTAATAGCGCAGTCATAGGGACGATGTGGTGGCAATTCTGAACAACCCTTCTCAGAAAACACATCTGCGAAATCCAGCAGAGACTCAGGAATACTAGGAGTCACAGAGGACACACACGTGGCCAGGCAATTCTCCTGGCAGATCCACTCCACTGGATGACGTCCTGAGTTTTCCAGTCAATCACCGGGTTGTGCATAGCCAACCATGGAAAACCCAGAACCATTTGAGCAGGAAGATTACTGAGCACCTTACATGTAACTTGCTCCGCATGTAGGACCCCAATGTGGAGTTTAACTTCAGCCACAAACTCAGTAATCTCCCCCTGTGGGAGAGGAGCGGCATTGATGGTGACCACCCGGATAGGATGAGGCAGTTTTTCGATCCTGAAACCGGCTGTGCGTGCAAACTCCTCATCAATGAGATTAGTGGCAGAACCACTATCCACAAACACAGTGATAGGCAGCTCTCTGCCAGCGACCATAACTTTGGCAGGGAGCATGCATTGAGAAACCACAAGGGAGGATATGCATAAGCTCAGATTGGCCTCATCCACACCCTCTGAGCTTAGTAATTTTTCCGCCGTTACGCTTTTCTTTGATAGCAGAGGACAAGTATTAACATAATGACCAGTTTTAACACGGCAAAAACAGGCTCTCTGCCTCCTGAGCAAAGGGGCACGATGCTTCACATGTGACACCCCTGCGATTTGCATAGGCTCCGTGGGCTCACCTGTAGCAACCTCACGTGTACCTACGCTCTCTCCCATAGGCGGCGTCTTTTGCACCCCCTGACGCAGACGGCGATCAATGTGGATAACAAGACTCATAGCGGATTCTAGAGAAGCAGGAGTCTCATACATCAGAAGGGCTTTTTTAACCCTTCCTGAAACCCCTTGGTCTTCGTTTTTCCAAATTAAATAGCCCCAAGTGTATGTCACCGGGATGCTGGGTAGACTACAACTGATTACCCGGGCCCCTGCAATATCCCTCAGGCTAGGGAAACCCTGTCTGTCCCTCTCCCAGAGTTTACACTGAAGGTGTGCATGTCTGGGCCGCCAGGCCTCTCCCTGATTCCTGCTTCAGAACTAAGCTGAAACCTCCACCCACCACCCAGTGATAAGACCTGACACCAACCCCTACAGAAAGCACAGACAGGGAAAACTAAAAACGCAACACGCCGCATACACACTAAGGAAGACACTATAATGTGCACAGGGCAAAACAAAACACAAATATAGGAAAGAGAAATATGACAAAGGATAATACACCACCAGATACGATATTTCCTCTCCAAGACCACCACTCCGAACCGAGATCACCAGGGACAAGACACAAGCTATAATCCGCAACACCAAAAGCCCAGCAAAACTATATAAAGGCAGTGGGCGTGACTAAGCCTCCAACCCGAGTACCAGCCAGATTAACCCCGGAAAATCTGGATAAATCTAGCCGGCGCCACTGAGCATATAGTGGACGAATGAGGAATTACCGCTGTCTGTCGGACGCCCTAGTGTGAACAGCGTCCGACATGACAGCCGCGTCCAGCGAGGCCAAAGCCCATCTATTCTCCAATACCAGTGAGCTATATTGGGCAACCGACTGGACCCTCCTAATATTAATGGACGTATTTTTACCTGCCATGAATCCGGTCTGGTCTGGGTGTATTATGTCTAGTATTGCCGTATTTAACCTAGTGGCTAATATTTTAGTGAAAATTTTATAATCTACATTTACCAATGAGATGGGCCATATGATCCACATTCCAGGGGGTCGTTACCTTCCTTTTTTAAAACTATAATATTTGCTTCATAATAGGAGTCTGGCAAAGAACCTCCCCTCCAAATTCCTTGAAACACCTTCAAAAGACGCAGTGCTAAAATATCCCGGTATTGTCTATACATTTCTATGAGGAACCCATCTGGGCCTGGTGCCTTTCCAGAAGCCATATCCGCTATAGATACATTAATCTCTTCCAGAGTGAAATCTGCATCTAAAAAAGCTTGTTGTGTAGGGCTCAACGTAGGGAACTCAATGTCTGATAAATAGTCTAAACAACCTGGTGTATCGAGGTCCCCCTGAGAACGAGACAGCTCTTTATAATATTCCTGAAAGCATTGAAGAATATCATTTGTGGAAGTCACTATTGCACCATCTGGTTTCCGGATTTTAAGTATAGTATTAGATGTATTGTGTTGTCGTACCACGAATGCTAATAGTTTACCCAACTCAAAGTATGCTTATCGAGTAAAAAAGAGTTTACGTTTAGACTTAGTATCTACATATTAAGTATATAATCTATGGGAAAGTAACCATTCAGCCCTATTCTCACTGGTTTGGCTAGTAATATAGGCCTCTTCTGAGTCTCTCAGTCGTCTCTCCATCTCATCATCTTCCCGTGAGGTCATACGTTTAATGTAGGAAATTGTAGAGGTCAAGCATCCTCTCAAGTACGCCTCCCAAAGAGCATCCCAAAACATATTTATATTCTGTGGCTCCGGGTCAGATGTTATGAAACAGTCTAGTTGGTCTATAGTTCTATCATTAGGGCCTATCAGCTTGAGCCAGGATGGATTTAGTTTCCAGACTGCATTATGTCTTCTCTGACCAAAGTTGAGCTTAAGTATTACCGGGCTGTGGTCTGAAATGCCCGTTTCCATGTTCTATCTCCCCCACCCACATTGCCAAGTTACTAGAGCCAAAAAATAATCCAAGCGGGATAGGGTGCGTCTAACGGACGAGTGGCAGGTGTATTCTTTTACATCCGGATGACGTATTCTCCACAGATCTAGCCACCCACTACCCTCCATGAATGTGGACAAACAGGAAGGGGAGGGAGTCACCCCCAAAACCTCGCCATCCAGCCTGAGCCTATCAAGGCCCTCGTCCACAACCAAATTGAAGTCTCCCATGCATAAGATATATGCATCCGGATAATTCAGAGCAAAACTCAGCTCCTTTTTTATGATGGACATATTAGCAGGAGGAGGGTTGTATATACAAATTATAACATAGTCTTTCAACTTAATCCACGCATGTACAAAGATAAACCGGCCCTCAGGATCCCTCCGTACCTCCCCAACCTCCCATCTAACATCCTTATGAATTAATAAAGAGACCCCCCTAGAATAACTAGTATGGAATGTATGTACAGATCATTGTACCCACGGTAAGATCAGATGCCGTACCTCCTCATCCACAAATAATACACATTGTCACGCCAATCACATTTCTGGTATACAGTGGAATAAAACATGGCAGCAATTCCTATATAACCAATTCCTAACAATACTAAAACAAGATAAAGCAAAATACGCTTCAAGAGGGAGCAAAGTTTCTTGCTCCTATCGCTGTCCAAAAAAATGAGTTTACCATCTCTGAAAGCAGAGTCCGGTATAGTTGTTTTCTTGGACTTTGGCGGTAATAGCTCTTCTCATTAAAAATGGAAGAAAAAATAAAAGGAGAAGAAAACCCAGTGAAAGAGTTCCATTTCCGGAGTATCTATATGTAAGGACGGCAGGTAATTTAGGATTTTTCCCCTCCATTCGCTCCCACATGAGATCGCATCCAATCTTCTTCATCCAAGCCTGCTCGGCTTCTGGGGTCATAAAGAAAGAGGAAGAACCCTTGTAAATAATCTTGAGACAGGCTGGATAAATCATTGAATATAAAATGTGGTTTTCCCTGAGTTGTTTCTTTATCTCCATGAATTGGGCACGTTGTTTCTGCAATTCCATAGAGAAATCCGGGAATATTGATATATTGGCATTATTAAATTTTATGGGGCTTTTTTGTCTTGCCTTGCGGAGCACTGCATCACTATCCCTGCAATTCAAAAGGCGCACCAAAAAGGGTCTCGGTGGGGCGCCCGGGGGAAGAGGTTTTGTTGGTACTCTGTGAGCCCTTTCCACAGAGAAGGTAGAGGAGAATTAGTCTCCCAAAGTATCTTTAAGCCAACTCTCCAGGAATTGATCCGGTTGCTGACCCTCTGAGCATTCTGGGAGCCCAATAATGCGGATATTATTCCGACGTACAAAACCTATACAGAAAAGAAATACCACTGTTATGAAAATATAAAAAACTATGAATACTGAAAACAATAATACATACCCAAAAAAAAGTATTCAAAAGAAATAAAATATTGAATAAATTGTATTTTATTAAAAATCAAATCATGATTATACACAAAAACATTAATAAAATATTATTAATGAACAATAAACACATCACAATGCACAAGATTTTTATTACAAATAATTAAAACCACATGATGTCCAATGAAACGACTTCAGTATATAAAAAAATATATATAAAATTTATACACATATATAAACAATGTGTGTATATATATATATATATATATATATATATATATATATGTATGTAAAAAAAGATGTGTCCAGCAGGGGACAGGGAGCAACAAACCGTGTAGCACCAGGTATATAATATACTATATTTTATCTTATAACCAGCATACCATCGGCATAAAAAATGTCTTTGTGTGCAATATATAATATAAAAATGTGATAATGTGAAAAAAGAAAAATAATTTATAATAAAATGGTGAACTAATACTCAATATATAACCAGAAATGGATAATAACAGTCAATAGTGATAAAAAATAAAAATACACCAAAATTCATATCAAGTGCTAAATATTATAGTGCACAAAAACTGGTGAGAACAGGCTCAAAATGAAAATAAATAAATAACCTAAGTAAATAAAGCCACATAATAACAATATATGCCTGAAATATAAATCAAGTGATCGAACAGCCAATGGTGCTGGAGTAATATAAATCAAGAACTATCACATAATGCCATAGTGCTCACC
Organism: Ranitomeya variabilis; assembly: GCF_051348905.1. Lineage (NCBI taxonomy): Eukaryota > Metazoa > Chordata > Amphibia > Anura > Dendrobatidae > Ranitomeya > Ranitomeya variabilis. Next base: position 184,622,872 of record NC_135233.1, on the reverse strand, counting down.
AGTCTGGAGCTCACGCCGTCCCCTGCACACACCACTCCAACGTACGTTTCGCTACCACTTCGTCACGAGATACCCGGGACTCCACCTCCGTAATGCGGCCCCTCATAGATTGCATGTCCTGTCGCAGGCGTCCCACCTCAGAGTGCACCTCCTCTATTTTCCCCAGTTAAGGATGTCCTGGTTAGTGATATAGCCTGCATTAACTGCTTGGACGCTTGTTTCAATGTAAATCCTCCCGATCTCCATCCTCCTCACTATCAGAAGCACGTTTTTTTGGCTGACTAGCAGTCTTGGCCCCAGGTGAATTATCTTTATTCGACCGCAGGTTATCAGGGGGGGTCAGGTCGTGCATATTTTCTCAACTTTTCAGTTGCACCCGAGGATCTTGGACGATGCATTGTTAATGTTTTGTGAAATAAGGTCCAGGCACTGTTGCACTATAATTAAATACAGTCACTACTTAGTTAATGCAGCAATGTGTTGCAGAGCAAATAAGTCTGTGTTAAGTATCTACACAGCCTACAGAAGATTCTTACGGAGGAAGCAGCGTGTGGCACCAAGGATTTATTGCAGCTGCTGCACTTATTACCCTGGGGGGGAGGTGCAAGTCCGGGGGATAAAGCCGAGATAAATAAAGCTCAATGTTTATCAAGAGATATAGGGTCCTCCTCCAAACAATGTTTGTATGCGGTGAATTTATCTATATCTCAATCTCTGTGTGGTGCTCGGCAGGTCAGCC